>NW_024044853.1:0-300000 GCF_015852505.1 Tachyglossus aculeatus | reverse complement strand
AATGAGCTTACAGTCTAGAGACAACGAGCTCTAGTAGGAATTCTTAACTTCCTAGACTGTTCCAGGAAAAGGAGGGGATTCCTGACAGGGAGGGTTATTCCTACCTCTGCTGGCCTCTTCCAATCCTACCACGGTGGTGTCTGACTTATTTTATCTTTCACTGCATCCGTCACTCCGTCCTGCCGCCGGTTTCCCCCCCACAGTGTTTCTCAGATCTGCCCCTTTCCTCCCTACACTTTATCCACGCCCGGGTTTTCAAACTCTCATCACCTCCCACCTGGACTCTCAGATGAGTCTCCTTACCGATCTCCCGGTCCCTGTCCTCTTATCACCTCAGCTTGTCCTGCATTCTCGTGCCCAAATCATCTTCTGAAAACATCAATCGATCCATCAATCATTGGTATTTATCAAGTGCTTAATGCATGCAAAGCACTGTACAAAGCGCTTGACAATACAACAGAGTTCGTAGACACGTTTCCCCCTCTACCTCGCTAGTCTCCTACTCACCTTGCCACATTCCCACGACAACCCAGCCCACACTCTTCGCTCCTCTGGTGCTAACCTTTACACCGTGACTCGATCTCGTCTCTGTTGGCTGCCGACCTCTTGCCCACATCCTGCCTCTGACCTGGAACGTCTTCCTTCCTCATATCTGATAGACAATGACTCTTCACCCACTTCAAAACCTCACTGCAGGCACGTCTTCTCTAAGAGGCCTTCCAGATTAGGCCCTCCTTTCCTTTTCTCCCACTTCCTTCTGTATCCCCCTGATTTGGTCCCTTTATTCATCCCCCATTCCCAGCCCCACAGTACGATGTCCATATGATGGTATTTGTTAAGCGCTTACCATGTGCCAGGCACTGTGCTAAGTGCTGGGGATACAAGCAAATCGAGTTGAACACAGTCCCTATCCCTTGTGGGGCTCACAGTCTAAATCCCCCTTTTACAGGTGAGGGAACTGAGGCCCAGAGAAGTGAAGTGACCTGCCCAAGGTCACCTGGCGGACAAGTGATGGAGCCAGGATTAGAAGCTTCCGACTCCCAGGTCCATGCTCTATCCTCTATACCATGCGGAACTCGGATGAGAACCCAAGTCCTGTGACTTTCAGACCTGTGCTCTTTCCACTAGGGAAAGAGTCAATCACTCAATCAATCTATCATATTTCTTGAGCGCTTACTGTTTGCACTTGGGATGCCTCAGGACCCTTTCCTCTAGACTGTAAGCTCATTATGGGAAGGGGTCTGCTAATTCTGTTAGATTGTCCTCTCTCAAGTGCTACAGACAGTGTTCTGCACATAGTCAGCTCTCAACAGACACCACTGATTGGTTGAGAGATTGACTCTTTGCCTGCTGTGAAGTTGTCTGTCAATCAGGCAAGGGGATAGTCAGGGGGCAGGTTTTATGCCGAGACCACAAAGTCACTTCAGTCAATCACGGTATTTACTGAGCGTTTACTACGTGCAGAACACTGCACTGAGCGCATGGGTGAGAACTAGCGGACACATTCCTTGCCTAGAACGAGCTTCTGGTGTAGAAGGTATCAATGAATGGTGTTTACCATATGCTTTCTTTGTGCAAAGCCCTGTAACTATGCACTTAGGAGGGTATAATGCAGTCGGTGTTTACCATATGCTTTCTTTGTGCAAAGCACTGTAACTATGCACTTAGGAGGGTATAATGCAGTCGGTAGATACACGTGTTGTGACGGATGATAATAATAATAATAACAATGATAATAGTAATCAATGTGCATTTGAAAATCCCTTTTGGTAATACGAAGTTGATTGATATCTTTCAAAAGGCCCGGCCCTGTTTGAAGAACTTTCCTGGAGATCTTCCTCTGGCAGAGGATGGGAGGGAATGCTAAGGTCAGGCTTCAGAAATGACTCATGAGCCCTCTCATTTTATCTGTTTTCTTTTTTTTCCTATGGTATTTGTTAAGTAGCTACTATGGGCCCACTACTGTTCTAAGCAATGGGGTGCAGCTAATCAGGTTGGACACAGCCCATGTTTTACAGGGGCTCACAGATTAAGATTAAGATTACAGATGAGGGACCTCTGTCCGGTCGTTCATTCTCAGTCTCTTTTGCAGGCTCCTCCTCCCCCTCCCAACCCCGTACTGTAGGGTTTCCTCAAGGGTCAGTTCTTGGTCCCCTTCTGTTCACGATCTACACTCACTCCCTTGGTGCCCTCTTTCACTCCCACGGCTTCAACTATCATCTCTACACGGATGACACCCAAATCTACATCTCTGCCCCTGCTCTCTCCCCCCACCCTCCAGGCTCGCATCTCCTCCTGCCTTCAGGACATCTCCATCTGGATGTCTGCCCACCATCTAAAACTCAACATGTCCAAGACTGAAGTCCTTGTCTTCCCTCCCAAACCCTGCCCTCTCCCTGACTTTCCCATCACAGTTGAGGGCACTACCATCCTTCCCGTCTCCCTATCCCGCAACCTTGGTGTCATCCTTGGCTCTGCTCTCTCGTTCTCCCCTCACATCCAAGCCATCACCAAAACCTGCCGGTCTCAGCTCTGCAACATTGCCAAGGTCCGCCCTTTCCTCTCCATCCAAACCACTACCCTGCTCGTTCAAGCTCTCATCCTATCCTGTCTGGACTACTGTATCAGCCTCCTCTCCGATCTCCCATCCTCTTGTCTCTCCTCACGTCAATCCATACTTCAACCTGCTGCCCGGATTGTCTTTGTCCAGAAACGCTCTGGGCATGTTACTCCCCTCCTCAAAAATCTCCAGTGGCTACCAGTCAACCTACGCATCTGGCAGAAACTTCTTACCCTCGGCTTCAAGGCTCTCTATCACCACGCCCCCTCCTACCTCACCTCCCTTCTCTCCTTCTATAGCCCAGCCCACACCCTCCGCTCCTCTGCCGCTAATCTCCTCACCGTTCCTTGTTCTCTCCTGTCTCCGCCGTCGACCCCCGGCCCACGTCATCCCCCGGGCCTGGAATGCCCTCCCTCCCTACATCCGCCATGCTAGCTCTCTTCCTCCCTTCAAGGCCCTACTGCGAGCTCACCTCTTCCAGAAGGCCTTCCCAGACTGAGCTCCCTCCTTCCTCTCCCCTTCTGCCCCCTCTCCAGCCCCCTCCACCTAACCTCCTTCCCGTCCCCACAGCACCTGCATATATGTATATATTTTTGTACGTATTTATTCCTCTATTTATTTATTTTACTTTGTACATATCTATTCTATTTATTTTATTTTGTTAATATGTTTGGTTTTGTTCTCTGTCACCCCCTTCTAGACTGTGAGCCCACTGTTGGGTAGGGACTGTCTCTATATGTTGCCAACTTGTACTTCCTAAGCGCTTAGTACAGTGCTCTGTACACAGTAAGCCCTCAATAAATACGATTGATTGATTGATTGATTGATTGACATGAGGCACAGAGAGGTGATGTGACGTGCCCAAGGTCACACAGCAGGCTACGAAGCAGAGTGATCTAGTGGAAAGAACACAGGCCTGGGAAACGGGACCTAGGTTTGAATCGCAGCTCTGCCACTTCTCTGCTGCTCAGTTTCCTCATTTCTAAAATGGGAATTTGATACCTGTTCTGCCTCCTACTTAGACTGTGACACCATGTGGGATACGGATAGTATCCGACCTGATGAACTTATACCTAGCCCAGTGCTTAGAACAATGTTTGTCACCTAGTAAGCGCTTAACAAGTACGATAATTATTGTAACCATAACAAGGACGATATTTATTAACTGTGGGAGCTGGGACAAGAACATAGGTCCTCTAGACTGTCAGCCTGGGAGCAGGGAATGTGCCTGTTAAGGGTTCTATTGTACTCTTCGTAGCACTTAGTACAGGGCTCTGCACACAGTAGACATTCAAGAAATATGACCAAATGGACTCTGACATTCCACGTTCCCTAGCTGTGAAGTGCAGGTGCTTTTAGATGCTTTTTTCAGAATGCATTTCTTTTAGATGAATTAAATCGGCTGTAGGAAGAAGTGCGCGTTCTGCCTTTATTTTGGGGACACGCCCCCCCCCCAAAAAAAAACAGACTTGATTCAATCTACCCGACAAAGCAGTATTTGCAATCCCGGCAGATTGCACCACTGACCTTTCCAGAGAAGACCGTGGACGCCAAACCGGGAGTGCTGGGTTCAGGCCGGATGTCACTTGTCTGGTCGCCAGCCCACTAGGAGGTCCCTCCGTGGGGGCGGGAGACCCCGGCCCAAGGAGGCCCCCGGATTGGGGAGACCCAGAGAACGCAGCCGAAGCCTCTCCGCTGGTTTGGAAGATGAGGTTGAGTGGAGGCAATTCTGCTGGATTCCTGGGGATGCGGGGGCCGGTGGCTCGGTCACCTCGGTCAGCTTCTTCACCTTCTGTGACACCTCTATGGGCTCCGCCGCTGGTTAAGAGAGAGAGAGAGAGAGAGAGAGAGAGAGAGAGAGAGAGAGAGAGAGAGAGAGAGAGAGAGAGAGAGCAACTGCAGAGCTGAGACAAAATCTCTGTTCCAGGAACCATACCCCTGGGGAATTCAATCTACTAGATCTTAGGCTCCCTAACCTCTGTATGCCTTTATCTGTAAGGGCTTAGTACAGTTGTTTATACACAGTAAGTGCTCAATAAATACGATTGAATGAATGAATGAATGAATGAACCCTATCTCCACCCCACAACACTTAAGTATCTAACCCTACACCCTGCCACTTCCCATGCCTGTCTGTTTCCCCCTCTAGACTCACTGTGGTTGGGGAGTGTGTCTGCTAATTCCCTTCTATCGTCCTCTGCCAAGTGCTGGTCCAGTGTTGTGCACCCAGTAAGCACTCAATAATCACCACCAACTGATCGATCGATTGAAGGATTGACTGTTGGACGCCTCTAGTCCACTGGCAGGCCCCCCGGTCCCGGGGTCTGTATTCAATAATAATGATGGCATTTATTAAGTGCTTACTATGTGCAAAGCAGGTAGTGGAGTGAGCATGGGCCTGAGAGTCAGAAGGTCATGGGTTCTAATCCTACCTCTGCTACTTCTCTGCTGTGTGACCTTGGGTAAGTCACTTCAATTCTCTGTACCTCGGTTCCCTCGTCTGGAAAATAGCTCATTCATTCATTCATTCAATCGTGAATTGAATCGTGAATCATTCAATTATTGAGTGTTTACCGTGTGCTGAGCACTGTACTAAGAGCTTGGAAAATACAATTCGGCAACAAATAGAGACCATCCCTTCCCAACAACGGGCTCACAGTCTAGAAGGGGGAGACAGACAAAAAAAAACAAGAAGTAGACAGGCCTCAACAGCATCAAAATAGATAAATAGAATTACAGATCTATGCATATCATTAATAAAATAAATAGAATAATAAATATGTACAAATATACACAAGTGCTGCAGGGCGGGGAACGGGGGAAGGAGGGAGTACGGGCAATGGAGAGGGGAGGAGGAGCTGAGGAAAAGGGGGGGCTCAGTCTGGGAAGGATTCCTGGAGGAGATGGGCTCTCAGTAGGGCTTTGAAGGGGGAAAGAGAGCTAGTTTGGTGGATGTGAGGAGGGAGGGAATTCCAGCTCTCTTCCTCCCTTCAAGGCCCCACTGAGAGCTCACCTCCTCCAGGAGGCCTGCCCAGACTGAGTCCCTTCCTTCCTCTCCCCTCCGTCCCCCTCTCCATCCCCCCCATCTTACCTCCTTCCCTTCCCCACAGCACCTGTATACATGTATATATGTTTGTACATATTTATTACTCTATTTATCAATTTATTTATTTTACTTGTACATATCTATTCTATTTATTTTATTTTGTTAGTATGTTTGGTTTTGTTCTCTGTCTCCCCCTTTTAGACTGTGAGCCCACTGTTGGGTAGGGAATGTCTCTATATGTTGCCAACTTGTACTTCCCAAGAGCTTAGTACAGTGCTCTGCACACAGTAAACGCTCAATAAATACGATTGATGATGATGACGAGGGCCAGGGGTCGGCGGCGGGACAGGCAAGACCGACGCCTAGTGAGGAGGTTAGCAGCAGCGGAGCGGAATGTGTGGGCTGGGCTGCAAGGGAAGCAGCGTGGCTCAGTGGAAAGAGCGAGGGTTTGGGAGTCAGAGGTCATGGCTTCGAATCCCGGCTCCACCACTTGTCAGCTGTGTGACCTTGGGCAAGCCATTTAACTTCTCTATGCCTCAGTTACCTCATCTGTAAAATGGGGATTAAGACTGTGATACCTATGTGGGACAACCTGATCACCTTGTAGCCCCCCCCCCAGTGCTTAGAACAGTGTTGTGCACATAGTAAGCGCTTAACAAATACCATCATTATTATTATTATTAGAAGGAGAGAAGGGAGGTGAGGTAGGAGGGGGCAAGGGGATGCAGAGCTTCGAAGCCAATTGTGAGGAGTTTTTGCTTCATGCGAAGATTGATAGGCAACCACTGGATATTTTTGAGGAGCGGGGTGACACGCCCAGAGCATGATTGAGAATGTGAGCCCCACCTGCTTGTATCTACCCCAGCGCTTAGGGGTAGTGGTAGCAGGGAGAGGAAGTAGGGTTAGTGGGGGGAGAAGATAGGGGAAGGAACAAGTGGGGGAAAGGAGGCAGAGGTACCAGGGAAAGAAATGTGAGAAAGAGGAAGCGGGAGGAAAGGGCTAAGGATAAAGGGGAGGAGGGGTGGGAGGAGGAGATTGAGGAGAAGAAAGTGGGGGGAGGAGGAAGGGGTAGATGGGGCGTGAGCCCATTGTTGGGTAGGGATTTTCTCTATCTCTTGCCGAATTGTACTTTCCAAGTGCTTCGTACAGTGCTCTGCACACAGCGCTCAATAAATACGATTGAATGAATGAATGAATGAAAGGGGTGGAGAAGTTATCATTCATTCCCTCATTCAATTGTATTTACCAAGCGCTAACTATGTGTCGAGCACCATACATAGTACTTGAGTAGAATACAATGAAACAAGGAACAGACACATTCCCTGCCCACCGCTGATAGTTTAGAGGGGGAGACAAGCATTAATGGAAATAAATAAGGAGAGAAGATTGGGGTGGGGGGGAAGGGCTAGGGGTTGCAGGGGAAGAGATAGGGAAGGAGGCAGTGGGGGGAAGGGCTAGGGGCTGTGGGGAGTAGGAGACTGAGGGAAAAGGAGGGGGTTAGAGGTAGGGATAGCAGGGGAGGAGATGGGGGAAGGAGGTAGTGGGAACAGGGGGCCAGAGGTAGTAGCGGGGAGGAGATTGGGGGAGAAGGAGGTGAGGGAAGGAGGTAGGGGGAGATGGGGAGGAGATGGGGAGGTGGAGGTGGGGGAAGAAAGAAGTGGGAGGAAGGGGCTGGGGTAGTGGAGGAAGGAGATTGAGGGAGAAGGAGGTGAGGAGGAGATGGGGAGGCAGAAGTGGAGGAAGTGGGTAGGGGTACCTGGGGGAAGGAGAAAGGGGAGAAAGAGGTGGAGGAATGAGGTAGGGTTAATAATGATGATGATAATAATAATAATGACGGTATTTGTTAAATGCTTACTTTGAGCCAGGCACTGTACTAAGCGCCCGGGTCCACCAATGGTCACCTGTGTGACTTTGGGCAAGTCACTTCACTTCTCAGTTACCTCATCTGTAACATGGGGATTAAGACTGTGAGCCCCCCGTGGGACAACCTGATCACCTTGTAACCTCCCCAGCGCTTAGAACAGTGCTTTGCACATAGTAAGCGCTCAATAAATGCCGTCATTATTAGTAATATTATTACAAGCAAATCAGGTCGAACACAGTCCCTGTCTCATGTGAGGCTCACAGTCTCAATAGCGCTTAGAACAGTGCTAGGCACAGAGTAAGCGCTTACCAAATACAATCCTCATTATATTGCAGATGAGATAACAGATGCGCAGAGAAATGAAGTGACTTGCAAAGAAGGTTAGGGGAGCGGAGGGGGGAGATTGGGGGGTGAAGGAGGCGGGGGAAGAAAGCGGGGAGAAAAGAGGGATGGAGTGGGGGGAGGCAGGGAAAGTGGTGGGGGCGGGGCAGGGGGGTGTCCCTCTTCCTCCCTTCTTCCCCCCGGCCCGGTCTCAGGAACAGAAGCGGGGAAGTGAGAAGGGGGTCGGGAGACAGGGAGCCTGCTGACCTCTTTCTCTTCCATGGGGATTAGGAAGGTGGGCCGGGCGGCCATCCTCGGAGGGACTGAGCAGCAGGCGGGGGAGCCGCAGGTCGGGCCGGTCCGAGCCCGAAGGCCCCGAGGGGAGCACGGAGAGTCTGGCGGGGAGCACGAGGAGCCAGCCGGGCAGCGTTCCACCGCCGCCGGGGGGAGGGGCGGAGGAGAGAGAGATGGAGGGCAGGGGACTACAGCCCACGGAGCACGAGGGAGGAGGAAGCGCCCGGGAGGAGGGGGGTGGCTTGTAAAGCACTTATTGCAGTGCTTGGCACACATTCAGCACTTAAGTACCACAGTTCTTCACCTTATGATGATGATGCAAGGGGCGGGGACGGTGGACGGTCGCTATCCGGGGTCCAAGACCCCGCGTACCCTTTCAGCCGAGGAGAGGGGCGGCGGTGGCCAGAGCACAGCGTCGCTGCAGAGCCCCGCGGGGAAGCTGGTGGGCGACTCCTTTCTGGCCGAGTCTCCGGGGCCGGGGAGATTACAAAGGGGCGAGGGGTCCTACGGACTGAGGCCCCTCCCGGGACCGGCTCTGTCCGCCGTCGTCGGCGACGAGGAAACCCTGGAAAGGAGTACGATCCAAACCTCAAACCTTGGCGAGGGGGACGGATGGAGTCAGAAATCAAAAATAACAGTCATGATGATTATGATCATGATAACCGTTCGTAAGCGCTTACTAGGTGCCGAAAACTGTTCTCAGCACTAAGGTAGATGCAAGGTGATCAGGTTGGGCGCAGTCCCTTTCAAACCATGTGAGGCTCACGGTCTTTATCACAGTCACAGTGTTCATTCATTCATTCATTCATTCAATTGTATTTGTTGAGTGCTTACTGTGTGTAGAGCGCTGTACTAAGTGCTTGGGAAGTACAAGTTGGCAACATATATAGTCCCTACCCAACAGTGGGCTCACAGTCTAGAAGGGGGTGACAGAAAACAAAACCAAACATATTAACAAAATAAAATAGAATAGATATGTACAAGTAAAATAAATAAATAGAGTAAAAAATATGTACAAACATATATACATATATACAGGTGCTGTGGGGAAGGGAAGGAGGTAAGATGGAGAGGATGAATAGGGGGACGAGGGGAAGAGGAAGGAGGGGCTCAGTCTGAGAAGGCCTCCTGGAGGAGGTGAGCTCTCAGTAGGGCCTTGAAGGGAGGAAGAGAGCTAGCTTGGCAGATGTTGGGAGGGAGGGCATTCCAGGCCATGGGGATGATGTGGGCCGGGGGTCGACGGCAGGACAGGCAGGAACGAGGAACGGTGAAGAGATTAGCGGCAGAGGAGTGGAGGGTGCGGGCTGGGCTGTAGAAGGAGAGAAGGGAGGTGAGGTAGGAGGGGGTGAGGTGATGGAGAGCCTTGAAGCGGAGGATGAGGAGTTTCTGCCTGATGCGCAGATTGATTGGTAGCCACTTGAGATTTTTGAGGAAGGGAGTAACATTCCCAGAGCGTTTCTGGACAAAGACAATCGGGGCAGCGGCGTGAAGTATGGATTGAAGTGGGGAGAGACAGGAGGATGGGAGATCGGAGAAGAGGCTGCTGCAATAATCCAGTCGGGATAGGATAAGAGATTGAACGAGTAGGGTCATGGTTTGGATGGAGAGGAAAGGGCAGCTTTTGGCAATGTTGCGGAGGTGAGACCAACAGGATTTGGTGACGGATTGGATGTGAAGGGTGAACGAGAGAGCGGAGTCGAGGATGACTCCAAGGTTGCTGGCTTGTGAGAATGGAAGGATGGTAGTGCCATCAACAGTGATGGGAAAGTCAGGGAGAGGGCAGGGTTTGGGAGAGAAGATAAGGAGTTCAGTCTTGAACATGTTGAGTTTTAGATGGCGGGCAGACATCTAGATGGAGATGTCCTGAAAGCAGAAGGAGATATGAGCCTGGAGGGAGGGAGAGAGAGCAGGGGCAGAGATGTAGATTTGGGTGTCATCAGCGTAGAGATGATATTGAAGCCATGGAAGCGAATGAGTTCACCAAGGGAGTGAGTGTAGATCGAGAACAGAAGGGGACCAAGAACTGACCCTTGAGGAAACCCTACAGTACGGGAATGGGAGGGGGAGGAGGAGCCTGCAAAAGAGACTGAGAATGAACAGCCGGAGAGATAAGAGGAGAACCGGGAGAGGACAGAGTCTGTGAAGCCAATGTTGGATAGCGTGTTGAGGAGAAGGGGGTTGTCCACAGTGTCAAGGGCAGCTGAGAGGTCGAGGAGGATTAGGATAGACTAGGAGTCATTGGATTTGGCAAGCAGGTGGTCATGTCCAAGGTCACACAGAGCAGACCAGTGACTGGGATTAGAGTTCCAGCATGTTGGGGAAGCAGCATGACCTAGTGGATAGAGCACGGGCCTGGGAGTCAGAAGGTCATGGGCTCTACCACCTGTCTTCCGTGTGACCCTGGGTAAGTCACTTTACTTTTCTGTGCCTCACGTACCTCATCTGTAAAATGGGGATTGAGAATTTGAGCCCCACATGGGATAGTGACTGTGTCCAACTTGGTTTGCTTGTATCCATCCCAGCGGTTAGTTCTGTGCCTGGAACGTAGTAAGCTCTTGACAAATTCCGTCATCATCATCAATCTCTCTCTTTTTAATGATATGGGTTTTTCAGTTGTATGTGTAAGCTCTGTATCAGGCCCCGTCTTAAACGATGGGGTATATATAAGGTCATCAGGTTGGACACAAGTCCATGTGTTGAATCCCCATTTTACATATGAGGGAACTGAGGCCCAGAGAAGGGAAATCACATGGCAGGCAAGTGACAGAGACAGAATAGTAATAATGATAATACTGATGACATTTATTAAGCACTTACTATGTGCAAAGCACTGTTCTAAGCGCTGGGGAGGTGTCAAGGTGATGAGGTTCTCACACGGGGGGCTCACAGTCTTAGTCCCCATTTTTACAAATGAGGGAACTGAGGCACAGAGAAGTCAAGTGACTTGCCCAAAGTCACACAGCTGACAATTGGCGGTGCCAGAATTTGAACCAGTGACCTCTGACTCCAAAGCCCGTGCTCTTTCCACTGAGCCAGGCTGCTTCTCAGAATTAGAATCTAGGTCCTTCTCACTCCCAGACCCATGCTGTATTGTTCTATTGTCCTCTCCCAGGTACTTACTAGAGGGCTCTGCTCAGAGTAATTGCTCAATAATTAACATCGATTAATGATTGAACCCAACAGGGGTGGCCAAGACAGCAGAGGGTGGCAAGTCACATAGGGTGGTGTGTGGCCATCTGTGTAACCAGCACCTGGCATTCTGAGGAGTGGAGGGGGAGATAGAAGCAGCATGGCCCAGGTGGACATAGCCCGGGGCCTGGGAATCAGAAGGACCTGTTCTAAGCACTCAGGAGGTTACAAGGTGATCGGGGTGCCCCACGGGGGGCTCACAGTCTTCTTTCCCATTTTACAGACGAGGTAACTGAGGCACAGAGAAGTTAAGTGACTTGCCCAGAGTCACACAGTTGACAACTGGCGGGGCTGGGATTTGAACACATGACCTCTGACTCCAAAGCCCATGCTTTTTCCACTGAGCCACGTTGCTTCTCTCCTTGTACAGCCCAGCCCGCACCCTCCACTCCTCTGCCGCTAATCTCCTCACTGTGCCTCGTTCTCGGCTATCCCGCCGTCGACCCCCGGCCCACGTCATCCCCCTGGCCTGGAATGCCCTCCCGCCCCACATCCGCCAAGCTAGCTCTCTTCCTCCCTTCAACGCCTACTGAGAGCTCACCTCCTCCAGGAGGCCTTCCCAGACTGAGCCCCCTCCTTCCTCTCCCCCTCCTCCCCCTCTCCATCCCCTCCGCCTTACCTCCTTCCCCTCCCCATAGCACCTGTATATATGTATATATGTTTGTACATATTTATTACTCTATTTTATTTGTACATACTCTATTTTCTTTTGTTAATATGTTTTGTTTTGTTCTCTGTCTCCCCCTTCTAGACTGTGAGCCCACTGTTGGGTAGGGACCGATTCTATATGTTGCCAACTTGTACTTCCCAAGTGCTTAGTACAGTGCTCTGCACACAGTAATCGCTCAATAAATACGATTGATTGATTGATTGATTGATTGATTGATAAGTGACAGAGCCGGGATTAGAACCCATTACCTCTGACTTCCAAGCCGGCACTCTTTCCACTAACCCACACTGCCTGCTTCTCATATATAAAGAAGTTCTGTATTGCTTGATGTTGAGCTGGCTTTGACTCTCAGGGGAATCTCTGCCACTCAACGCCTTTCCCTACTGTTGCCCGGTGCAGCTCTAGTAGTAATAAAACTTGACTCTGACATACCTTTTTCTGAACACAATTCAGAGTCTGAAAAGTTTTCCTACCACCGTAATTTGGGGCTGTGACTCGGATGACAGTGTTTGACAACGGTCCAGAACGGTCCATTTCTCAGTGACCCTCAAGCACAACTGCAGAGGTAAGAGACTTTTGAAATCTATTTGGAGTTCAGAGAGAGAATGACTGTGGCTGTTTGACAGAAACGACTTTACATCATTCGACTGCCTGGCGAAAGGTATGTTAGACACAAGTGATTAATTTGGTCCATTTAACAATATACACAGGTTGGGATGTTTCTCCAGGTGCACGGTACCATATCCAGGGCGCAGGGCATCAGACTAATGCAGGCACAAGGCGACAGGTCATCATAGTGGCACAGGGGGCCAGAAGGCACTAGTCCTCAGGAAAATGAGATTCGAGGGTCAGGGCACTGGGCACAGGGAGGCAGCTAATGCAGGCGCAGGGTGTCAGGTCATCATAGTGGCACAGGGTGCCAGACGGCAATAGTCCTTAGGAAAATGGGAAAAAGACAATTAAAAGAGGTTTCTCTCACACGGAAGGGAACTCCAGCTTATTTCATGTAAATTCATTATGGACCAAAAATTGATAAGTTCTCAGATGAATGGGAATTTTTTTACCCATGATAAACCTAATAAATTTCCCCACAGATGGAACTTTTGATCTATATGAAATAAGTTCATCATTGGAGCTTTGGAACCTAAAGGAAGTAAGATTGACCAGGGTCAGTGGGATTTAGGAAAGCATTCTTGTCATTTCTCTGTCTTGTCTACTTTTCTATCTCTGTCCTGATTGACAATCACGTCGAGCACCCTAGTATCCATTTCAGATGGCCATGCGCATGACCCTTTGCGTCCAAACCGCAAAAACCTGGGTGTGTATTCCTTCCGCCCATCTGACTGCATAAGCTGTTTTAAACTTCTTTCTCCGAAGAAACTCCATGCTCAATGCTACTCTTATCAGGTGGGTTTAGTTCAGTGCTAGATGTCAGGAGGACAGGGACCCAGCCAAACTTAACAAACCTGTCAGGGAATCTTCCTTAGTATGTACCCGGCACAGACTACAGTCCTCTCAGTGTCCAAGTGATGGAAGTTGTAAAAAGTGGAGTCCGGTGATCTCCTGGGATTAAAATATATATTTAAAATCAGCACTAACCAAATTAAACGGCAGGTACCACAATAGCCTCATAGGAAAATATCAGTGTTTGAGATTGATCTTTCCTGAAAATTTATGTCCTTGATAAAAGAAAGTTCTTGATGATTCCTGAGAACATCTCCACTCTGTTTTATGTGTGAATGTGTTGAGATTGGGTGCACCCTCGAGTCGGTGGAAATGTTTAGAGTGTTCTACTTTAAGAGTACGAGAGATTGTATGAATGTGTTGTGATTAAGATTGCCCTCGTGTCTGTGGACCAGAATGGCTATGTAGCATGTTTTGGAACTTCAGGGATTTGGAGAGTAACAAACATATATTGCAAATAACTTTTGTATTAAGAATATTTTGTTTAAATTGTCAATTGTTGAATTAATGATGGTATAATAATAATTGTTAATATAATTGGGAAAGAGCTGTTGTTTCAAACGTTTTAATCAATTACATGTGGCTATATGATGCTGCTGTTCACATACCAGTTCTGTGGATAAGAGTGTAGCTTCCTAGGTTTTAACCCAACAGGACACATTGGCTTCTAGAATAAGGTCAAGAAAAGGTATCATCGTTTAACTGCCTCCCAGAGAGCCTATCTTCGGTAACTTGATGCCCTCTTGGAGTGGTTTGAGGTGTAACACCTGTTTGGGGTTACTTGAAAGGAAGCCCAGTTGGGGGTTTGAAAGAAAACCCAAGGAGACAACCAGTGTCTCCTTTCCAGTTTACCGGATGCAGGAATAGAAGTGGAATTTTTGTTCTCACTATACTTGTGTGTTGGAGATATAAAGTGTTCTCTCTCTCTCTCTACTGCTTATCTCACTCTTCCTAAGATCTGTGACCAGGAAGGGATTGAACGTCAGAACCTGTGAGAACCTCCTCTTTGAGGACTGTTCACTGGTTATCTCCCAGAGCCATTAGTTATTGATTCTGATACATTTAAATGCTTCTGTGGCCAATGATTTGTTACCTATGATTTATTTCTTTTTCCTATATGACTAAAGAAAATGTTCAGGATATGGTAAGCACTTAAAAACCAGGATGATCTTTGTTATTATTGTTTTCTGTTAGATTATTGTACATCTCTAAGTGCATTCAGATCTCGGTCAATTGGGCGAGCATGATACAACTAAGTTGGTAAATACTTTCCCTACCCACAACGAGCTTGCAGTCTAGAGACTAGCTTACAGTCAATGGTATTTATTGAGCTCTTACTGTGTGCAGAACGCTGCACTAAGCGCTTGGGAGAGTCCAGTATAACAGAGTTGATAGACACGTTCCCTATCCAGAGCGAGTTCCCAGTGTAGAGAAGAGAATGGGAAGTTCAGGAACGTCACTTCTAGGGGGCACCTGCGACTGCTTAGGGTCATTCCTAACCGATGACATCTTGGTCTTCAGCCTCAGCCAGTCCCAAAATCCAGAGCCATGGGAGAGCATTGATCCTACCCAACCTGGAAAGGTACCGGGCCCACCTCGGCCTCTCTGTCCGACCTCGGTCCCCCCAGCTGAAAGATGGCAGGCTCCTTAACAAGCCAGAGGCTTGACCGGATGAACCGGGTCCTGATCCTGATCCAGATCCTCGCAGAGGGGAAGCTGCTTGCAGCCTCCCTGTCCTATCCTCGGGGTCCCAGGGAAGGGGGCATCGGTGCTACTTGGTGTGCGGGAGAGAGAGGAAGGAAGCATGGGGGCGTTTGGGCAGGGTGGGAGAGCAAATGGGTCAGACGTGGGAGAGCAAATGGGCCAGAAAGGCTGGCTACAGCTTCTTCACCATCCCAAACCCCAATCGGACCTCGAAGAGAGGAGGGGCACTATGGGTGGGAACAGCGGCTTTTTTGTTCAATAGCATTTATTAAGCGCTTACTATGGGCCAGGCACCGTCCTAGGCGCTGAGGTAGATACAAGCTAATCGGGTTGGACACAGCCGGGCTCACAGTTTTAATTCCTATTTTACAGATGAGGGAACTGAGGCACAGAGAAGCAAAGTGACTTCTTTTTCATGCTATTTGTTCTGTGCTCACTATGAGCCAGGGACCTGTTCTAAGCACTGGGGTAGATACAAGCTAATCAGTTTGGACACAGTCCCTGCCCCACATGGGGCTCACAGTCTTAATCCCTATTTTACAGATGAGGGAACTGAGGCATACAGAAATGAAGTGACTTGTCCAAGGCCCCACAACAGATGAGTGGCAGAGCCAGGATTAAAACCCATGACTGTCTGACTCTTAGGCCCATACTCTACCTACTATGCCGTGCTGACGCAGTCCCTGTCGCACAGAGTGAAAATCAAGGGAAATCACTTTCTATTTACTTCTCAATCAGTAGTAGTTTCCCAGCACCTACCGTGTGCAGAGCAGCATACAGCTGTGTGCAGAGCAGTGTACAGAGTGCCTAGGTGGGCAATGTTAGTCAACACCATTCCTGCCCTCAGGCAGTCGGTTATGAGTCGGGAGCACTGTACTGGGAAAGTTCAATCTAACTAGATACGTTCTCTGCCCACAACAAGCTTTCAGTCTAGAGGCGGGGTCCAATGTTAATAGAAACAAATAAATTACAGATAAGGGCATAAGGAGGTTAGAGAGCTTAAGATCTAGGGGAATGTATTCCCCAGGGCTGTGCTGCCTGGAACAAAGATTCTGTTTCTCGGCTCTGCAGTTGCTCTCAATTAACGAGCAGTGGAAGCGCATAGAGATGCTGCAGAAGGTGAGGAAACCAACTCAGTGACCGAGGGGACCGAGACGCCGGCCCTCGCATCCCCGGGAATCCAGCGGAATCGCCTCTGCACAACCTCGTCTTCTGAACTAGTGCGCGGAGATACTTCTGCTGCATTCTCAGAGTATCCCCCCATCCGGGGGCCTCCTCGGGCCGGGGATCTCCCACCCCCAAAGAGGAACCTCCTAGTGGGACGGTGACCGGACAAGTGGCACCCAGGCCTAAACCCAGCACTATCTGTTTGGCATCCCAGTCTTCTCCAGAAAGGTCAGTGATCGCTCCCCTGGTGGGAGGGCATGTACTGCTTTGTCAGGTAGATTGAATCATGTCTGTTCCCCCCACCCACCCCACCCCCCGAAACAAAAGGCGGAATGCTCGCTTCTTCGTTCAGCCTATTTCACTCATCCATAAGAAATGCATTCTGAAAGAAACACCTTAAAATACCCACAGTTCACAGTTAGGGAACGTGGAATATCCGATTTCATTCATTCAGTCAGTCATATTTATTGAGAGCCTACTGTGTTGTTTGAGAGCAGTGTACTGAGTATTTGGAAAAGTACAATAAAACCATCAATAGACACATTCCCTGCCCACAACGAGCTGACAGTCTATAGGACTTGGGTACTAAAACCACCTTCTCCATCAAATAAATACGTTACCTTTTTTGATTACAATACTTATGGTACTTGTTAAGGGCTTACTATGTGCCAAACACTGTTCTAAGCAGCTTACTGTGTGCGAAACACTGTTCTAAGCACTGGGGTAGGTACAAGCCCCCCGTCCCACCTGGGGTTCGGGTCTGACACGATCCCCATCCCGTGTGGGGCTCACAGTCTAAGTAGGAGGGAGAACAGCTATACAATTTCCATTCTAGAGATGAGGAAACTGATGTACTCGCCCAAGGTTATGCAGCAGAGTAGTGGCAGACTTGGGATTCGAACTCAGGTCTTTTGTCTGCCGGGCCTGTGTTCTTTCCACTAGGTCATGCTGCTTCGTAGCCTGCTGTGTGACTTTGAGCAAGTCACTTCACTTCTCTGGACCTCAGGTTCCTCATTTGTAATCGTAATCTTAATCTGTGAGCCCCTGTGGGACATGGGCTGTGTCCAGCCTGATAAGCTTTATCTACCCCAGTACTTAGAACAGTACTTGGCACATAGTAGGCACTTGATAAATACCGTAAAACAAGAAGAAAACAGAGAAGATGAGAATGCTCTTGAGTTATTTCTGAAGCTTGACCTCAGCATCAGCTATTCTCTCCCATCATCTGCCCAGAGGAGGTTCTCCAGAAAGATTCTTCAGATAGGACCGGGCCTTTTGAAAGACATAAATTAACTTCCCATTACCAAAAGGGCTTTTCAAGTACATATTGAATACTATTATCATTGTTATTATTATCATCCCTCACAGTACAGGTGTACCTACCGATTGTATTATACTCTCCCTAGTGCATAGTTTCAGTCTACAGGAGGGAGTCCTTCGGCATCCCAAGCACATATAGTAAGTGCTCAATAAACACTGTGGATTGATTGATTGATTGATTGACTCATGACCTAGTGGAAAGAGCACGGGCCTGAAAGGCAGAGGACCTGGGTTCTCATCCTGACTCCATCACTTTTCTGCTGGGTGACCTTGGGCAAGTCACTTCACTTCCCTGGGCCTCCGTTACCTCGTCTGTAAAATAGGGATTGAGATTGTGAGCCCCACCTGGGACAGGGACTGTGTTCAACTCGGTTTGCTTGTATTCACCCCAGCACTTAGTACGGTGCCTGGTACATAGTAAGCACTTAACAAATGTCATCACTATTATTATTATTATTACTATACCTGCTGTGTGACCTAGGGTAAGGCACTTCACTTCTCTGGGCCTCAGTTCCCTCATCTGAAAAATGGGGATTCAATCCCTGTTCTCACTTCAACTCAGGCGGGGAGCTCCACTTGGGACCTGATGTTCACGTATCTACCCCAGAGCGTAGTATGGTGCACAGTACAGTAAGAGTAACAAATAGAGAAGCACCGTGGCTCAGTGGAAAGAGCGCGGGCTTGGGAGTCAAGGGTCATGTGTTCTAATTCCGGCTCCACCACTTCTCTGCTGTGTGACCTTGAGCAAGTCGCTTCACTTCTCTGTGCCTCAATTACCTCATCTGTAAAATGGGGATGAAGCCAATGAGCCCCATGTGGGAGAACCTGTTCACCTTGTATCCCCCCAGTGCTTAGAACAATGCTTTGCACATAGTAAGCACTTAACAAATGCCAACATTATTATTATTAGTATTAATAAATATCACAAATATCATGATTATTTGTGTTCTTTTCGGGGGTGTGTGTACGTGTGGGCACCCGCTAGTATGTGAATGTGTGCATACCTGACTAGGCATGCATGTGTGGTTGTGGGTGTGTGTGATGGAGGAAGGGGATGGATCACAGTTTACAAGCAACAGAGACTGGGGAATCATTGTTCCGTGTCTTAATTGGTCTTGGGCCGGGTTACTGTTTCACTTGCCTACTTGCATCAGAAAAGGAGGTTGTCCTGCCCAAACCGCAGTGGGTCAGCCACCCACAGACCAGAGAAGGGAAGTTCACCGGGATAGGCACGTGTCTGTCTAACCCTGTGTCCTCCATTTCTGCTGCCGGCAAGGAATGTGTCTGTTAATCATTCTATTGTAATCTCCCAAGCATTCAGTACGGTGTTCTGCGCATGGTAAGTGCTCAATGAATACGATCGAATGAGTGAATGCATTCCCGCCAGGTGGTAATGTTACAGGGGTTCTGCAACGGGGGTGAAATTTGCCTAGTAATAATAATAGTAACAACAATACTTGTTAAGCACTTACTATGTGTGAGGCACTGTTCCAAGTGCTAAGGTAGATATAAGTTCATCAGGTTGGACACAGTCCCTATCCTACATATGGCTCATACTCTTAATCCCCATTTTACAGTTGAGGTGACCGAGGTACTCTACAAAGAAGTTAAGCGACTTGCCCAAGGTCACACAACAGAGAAGTGGCAGAGCCGGGATCAGAAACTATCTTCATCTGCCTCTCAGGCCCATGTTCTAGACACTGGGCCATGTTGGCTTGGGAGGAGCCAAGTGTACGAGCTGGGGTGCAGTGGGAGAAGAGAGGGAAAAAGTAAAAAGGGAGTTGATGGAAAGTATTGCCGTCAATAGTTTTGTCCTAAGTTCCATGTGGAGAGAAATGGGTAGCTATTGGAAAGTTTTGAGGAAGGGGATCATATATTTTAAATGATGTTTTCACACTTGAAGTTCACTGTGGGAAGAGAATCAATGAATCATATATATTGAGCACTTACAATATAACAGGATGACAGAGTTGGTAGACACGTTTCCTGCCCTTGAAAAGCTTAGAGTTAGTTACATTTATTAAGCGCTTACTGTGTTAAGAGCAGTGTACTAAGCGCTTGGGAAAGTAGAATATGACAATAAACAGACACATCCCCTGCCCGCAGTGAGCTTGTAGTCTAGAGGGGGAAACAGATATTAATCTAAATAAATAAATTACAGATAGGGACATAAGTGCTGTGGGGCTGGGAGCGGGGGATGAATAAAGGGAGTAAGTCAGGGCGATGCAGAAGGAAGTGAGAGAAGAGGAAAGGAGGGATTAGTCAGGGAGGTCTTCTTGGAAGAGATGTGCCTTCAGTGAGTTTTTGAAGTGGGGCAAGAGTCGTTGATTGCCTGTCAGACATGAGGAAGGAGGGCGTTCCAGATCAGAGGCAGGAGGTGGGCGATAGGTCAGTGGTGAGATAGACGAGATTGAGGTACATTGAGAAGCTTAGCCCCAGAGGAGCGAGGAGTGAGGGCTGGTTGTTGTGGGAGAGGGGCGAATTGTGTAGGAAGTCAGGTGAGATAGATGGGGAAGCACGTCTACCAACTCTGTTGTACTGTCAATCAATCAATCGTATTTATTTATTGTATTTATTTATTTATTGTATTTATTTACTGTCCTCTCCCAAGCGCTTTGAACAGTGCTCTTCATACATTAAGCGCTCAATAAATACCATTGATTGATGGATTAATTGATGTTTTCAGAAGAGTATCTGGGCACGAGCGTGCAGGATGGGCTGAGACCGGGAGACCAGTGAGGAGAGTGATCGGAGAGTCTAGATGGGAGGTGACCAGAGTTTGAACTCCAGGGGGTGTGGATAAAGGGTAGGGAGAAAAGGGGAGAATTCAAGAAATGTAGTGAGGGAAAAAAACTGGCGGGACAGAGAGACAGACACAGTGAAAGATAAAATATGTCAGAGGCTAATAGGGTTGGATTGGAAGGGGCCAGCAAGCTAGGGATACCCATCCCTGTCAGGAAATCCCTCCCTTGAATTCCTACAAAAGTTCATTGACTCTAGACTAAGCTCGTTGTGGGCAGGGAATGTGTCTGTTTATTGTTCTTTCCTACTCTCCCAAGCTCTTAGTATAGTGCTCTGCACACAGTAAGCACTTAATAAACACAATTGAATGAATGAATGAATGAAAAAGATCCCTTTAATGTGGCAGAAAGTGTTACACAACCAAGGAAGGAATGGTGAATAAGGAGTCGTTTTATGGAAAGGATGGGCATGTCTACTGGGCTTCGAAAACAACATTTTAAGTGTTTTTTTTCAGTATTTGTTATGCCCTTACTATGTGCCAGGCACTGTACTTAGCACCTGGGGTAGATACAAGCTAATCATATGGGAAACAGTCCCTGTCCCATGTGGGACTCAGAGTCTTAACCCCCATTTTCAGATGAAGGAACTGAGTCACAGAAAAAGTGGAGTGACGTGCCCAAGGTCATAAAGCGGGCAAGCGGCAGAGCAGGGATTAGAACCCTGGCCCTTCTGACTCCCAGGCCCTGGCTCTACCCATTAGGCCACCCTGCTTCTGTATTACTTACACTGGCATT
Source organism: Tachyglossus aculeatus (assembly GCF_015852505.1). NCBI lineage: Eukaryota > Metazoa > Chordata > Mammalia > Monotremata > Tachyglossidae > Tachyglossus > Tachyglossus aculeatus. The sequence goes on along the minus strand of NW_024044853.1, from coordinate 278,865 downwards.
TTCTCTATATTATAGAATGCCATGGCCTGACCTCTGTGGTGTTTGATTCAATCTCTCCTTGTCCCAAAGGTTTCCTAGGTTATTGATATGCGTGGTCTCACAACTCATTTGTTAAAACTGTCTTTGATCTGTAGTTCTACCCTCGGCCTACTACCTGAGCCCCTATCGGAGTCCAAGTAGATTCTTCAGCGGGCGATTGATTTACTACTATCCCCTCCATATTTAGGAGGCCTTCGAAATTTTCCAGTTGTCCATTTCAAATATAAACATAAGCAGAGTTTCAAACCCATAGATTTATTCTTGCCATATTTTCTGCCAAGGTAATCATGAAGGTGATGATGATGATGGTAATAATAATAAAAACTGTAGTATTTGTTAAGTACTTAAAACAGTGCTTGGCACATAGCTAATCGGGTTGGTCACAGCCCACATCCCACATGGAGCTCACAGACCTAATGCCCATTTTACAGATGAGGCAAGTGAGTCACAGAGAAGTGAAGTGATTTGTTCAAGGTCATTATTTTGTTAATGGTGTACATATAGCTATAATTCTATTTGTTCTGACTATTTTGACACCTGTCCAGAGGTTTTGTTTTGTTGTTTGTCTCCCCCTTCTAGACTGTGAGCCCGTTGTTGGGTAGGGACCATCTCTATATGTTGCCAACTTGTACTTCCCAAGCGCTTAGTACAGTGCTCTGCACATAGTAAGCGCTCAATAAATACGATTGAATGAATGAATGAATCTATAGTAAGCGTATACAAAATACCATAGTTACTACAGGGGAAAATTTGAATTTTCCTTCTTCCCCTTAGACTTGGGGCCCCATAAGAACAGAGGCCTTTCCTTACTAAGCCCTTCTTTCCTCTTCTCCCACTCCCTTTCATTCATTCATTCAATCGTATTTATTGTCCCTTCTGTGTTCCCCTGACTTTCTCCATTTATTCATCCCTCCAACCCTCCCTGCTCCGCAGCACTTATGTCCATAACAGTCATTTATTTATTTATTTTACTGTCTGTCTCCCCTTCTTGACTGTAAGCTCATTTTGGGCAGGGAATGTATCTGTTATATTGTCCTCTCCCAAGTGCTCTGCATACAGTAAGTTCTCAATAGATAAGATTGACTGACTGACTGATGGGGATTGGATTTCCATGTGATTATGCCGTGTGTACTACCTACCCCAGTGCCTAGCAGGGCGCTTGGTGCAAAGTAAGTGCTTAACAAATATCATAGTGATCATGAACACAGTGCACAAAGACAAGATCACAAAGGGAAAAGGCCAGTGAAGGTAGCATTGGATCAGAGACTGTTTCATCTCAGTAGAGTCAATTAGGGACCGGGACGGTGGGGTGCTGGGCGGTTCATGACTCAGCTTTTCAGACCAAACAATAATGATAACAATGGCATTTGTTAAGCTCTTACTATGTGCAAAGCACTGTTCTAAGCGCTGGGAGAGATATAAGGTAATCATGTTGTCCCACGTGGGGCTCACAGTCTTAATCCCCATTTTACAGATGAGGGGACTGAGGCCCAGAGAAGTGAAGTGACTTGCCCAAAGTCACACAGCTGAGAAGTGGTGGAGCCGGGATTAGAACCCATGACATCTGACCCCCAAGCCTGGGTTCTTTCCACTGAGCCACGCTTCTTCTCAACCCTCATGGCCTAGTGGGTGGAGCATGGACCTGGGGATCAGAAGGTCATGGTTTCTAATCCTAGGTCCTCCACTTGCCTGCTGTGTGATCTTGTGCAGGTCACTTCACTTCTCTGTGCCTTAGCTACCTCATCTATAAAGTGGGGTTCAAGCCTGAGAGCCCTACGTGGGACAGGAACTGAACCTGATGATCTTGTTTCTACCCCAATGCTTAGTACGGTGCCTGACAGTAAGTGCTTAACAAATACCATTATCATTATTATTATTAAAAATAACCAACCCCGATATTTAGTATCACAGAAAGAAAGCATTTCTGAACATACAGAATAATATCAAGCGCAAAGGTTCCTGCTTCTGTTAAGCCCTCAACCCAGAGGAAATGAGATCTCTGACACTAAGGAAACTCTCAGCCTAGTGGTCTTGAGAATTTCCTTTCCCGGATGATCATTCCCGTTGTTCAGGGCCTGAAGGGCCCGGCCAGGCCCCGGGCATTCCCCCCACCAAAAGGTCTTCCTCCCTGGCTATCGCCCTGCCTTCCTTCCCTTCGGAGGCCAGCGAGCAGCCAGGTAGGGGCTGAGAGCAACGCGGGCATCCCCTCGGACAGTGCCCTCGGCCTTGGTGGACTCGGTTGGCCTTACCCAGAAGGGCGAGCAGCAGCAGCCACAGGCATTTCCCCCCCCCAACAGCCTTTCCACCTGCTGCTGGTTGAGCATTACTTCCAGCTTCTTCCGGACCAATTACCAGGCACCGTACTAGGCAGTGACATAGATTGAAAGCTGCTCGCTTACTATGCCAGGCATTGTACTAAGCTCTGCGGTAGATCCAAGCTACTCAGGTTGAACACAGTCCCCGTCCCCCATGGGGCTCACAGTCTTCATCCCCATTTTCCAGATGAGGGAAGTGAGGGCCAGAGATGTGAAGTGACTTGCCTAAAGTCAAACGGCAGTAGAAAAGTGGCAGTGCCAGGATTAGAACCCAGGTCCTTCTGATTCTCAGGCCCTTGGCGACTCCATTTGGAATGACACTCTCCGCGTCTGGGTGTTTCTAAACCAGCATCACCCTGGCAAGCCGGACTTTTCGATTCCCAAAACCCCAGTGGTGGAGGAGGGAGAGAGAGTCACTTGCCATTCCCCTGTCCCCGGCTCCTCAAGCTTTGACTCATCAATTTGGAGTGCCAATTTGAAATTCGGGCAAAACCGCGATTAAGAAATTCATGATCCAGCTTACAGTGTAGAGGACTTTATTCGTCCCCACCCTCATCCCCATTGCACTTTTAAAAATTGAATATTAGTAATTAGTTCTTTACATTGACGTCTGCCTCCCCCTCTAGATTGGAGGCGCCTTGGGCGCGGAACATGTCCACTAATTCTGTCGTATGGTCCGCTCCCGAGGGCTTAGTGCAGTACTCAGCACAAGGTAAGCGCTCAATGAATTCTACTGATAGATTGAGTGATTATGTGTTATATCTGTAATGTACTTTAATGTCTGTCTCCCCCTCTAGACTGTAAGCTCCTTGTGGGCAGGGAATGAGTCTACTAACTCGGTTACCTCATCCTCTCCCAAGAGCTTAGTACCGTGTTCTGAAAAGTGAGCACTCAATAAATACAGTCGACTGACTGACTCCCTTTCTAGATGGTAAGCTCATTGTGGGCAGGGAACGCATCTACTCTGTTTTAGTGTATTCTCCCAAGCGCTTAGGACAGTGTTTTGCACACTGGAAGCGTTCAATTGATTGATGGATCGACTGATCCTTGTTGGATTATGAAGGAATTGGCTAAGATTGAACATTGCCGGCCATTTCGCAAGTCTCGGGCGCCACCCGCCGATAGGTCCTGGTTCTACCACTGAATATCCACCCGGCTCCCGGGGACAAGAATTGTTCGCAGTGGCTTGTTACGACCCAGGCCTAACCCAAGCCAGGGGTCTCCTGGAAAAAGATTATTCTGTGCAGAATCCTCCTCTCCAAGGTCGTGGGGGAAGTGTCTAAATCATACTGTCAATCAGTCAGTCAATGGCATGTATTGAGAACTTTCTATGTGCAGAGCACTCTATTAAGCACTTGGGAAAGTACAATCCAACAGAATCAGCAGACATGTTCTCTGCCCATAACGAGCTCACAGTCTACTGTACGAATTTACAATCTAAAATCAGAGGTGGCATTAATAATAACTAATATTATCTGTTGAACTAGTAATAATAATGATGGCATTAGTTAAGCTCTTACTATGTGCCAAGCCCTGACCTAAGCAGCTGCCTGGCCTATTGGATGGAACACGGGCCTGGGAGTCAGAAGGACCTGGGTTCTAGTCCCAGATCTGCCCCTGGTCTGCTGCGGGACCTTGGGGAAGTCACTTACCTTCTCTGAGACTCAGTTGCCTCATCTGTAATTTGGGTATTATAAGCTCCATGTGGGACATGTACCGTGCCCAATCTGGTAGTTTGAATCTACCCCAGTCCAGATCTTGCCTACTCCCAGGCCTGTGCTTTATCCACTAGACTATGCTGCTTCTCTTCCTACTAGGCCACGCTGCTACTATCAGTAGTATCAGTAATATCTCTATCAGAGAGATTTTACTGGTGCTCAGGAGTCCAGCTGAAAAGAGCAGTACGCACGGGTGGGACTACAGAGATCTCATCTCACGTGACCTTGGGACTTTTTTTGCCTATAGAGAAGCGAGTTGTTCTCTCTCCTCCTTCTTGATCAACCGATCTTCCCAGAGTCGCTGCCCAAATATAATTACCCACGTTCTGATTGCTGCCTGCCAAGCTGACCTGTTTCCCAGGCAATCGATGCCCTCCTCTCAGTAGCCTCCATGTTGCTGTGACCCATGAAGGCCCCCCCCAGTCCATTAAGGGCACCCCCTCCCTTCATCCCCACCCTGTCCCCCGCCCTTTCCTGCCTCCTCCTCATCTCCTGTCATCCCCATTTGATAGATGAGGAAACCAAGGCAGATAAATGTAGTGACTTGCCCCAGGTCGTACAGCAGGCGGGTGGATAGTACAAGGACTTGGGAGTCGGAAGGACCTGGGTCCTAATCCCAGCTCGGTCACTTGTTGGCTGTTCTATCTTGGGCAAGTCACTCACTACTCTGGGCCTCAGTTCCCTCGTCTGTAAAATGGGGATTAAGATCGGGAGCCCCACGTGGGACAGAGACTGTGTTCAAGGCGATTTGCCTGTATCCTCCCCAGCATTTAGTGCGGTGCCTGGCCCGATGTAAATGTTTAGCAAATAGCACCATCATCATTATTATTATTGTTATGGGGATCAAGACTGTGAGTCCCATGTGGGACAGGGACTATGTCCAACATTCCAAGGTGAGAAGGAGATAGTGTAACCGGGCGGGGGTGGAACACTTCTGAGCTCTCAATTTTCCTGGGAGACAGGGTCAGTGGAAATAGATGAGGCCCCCTTGGGGAGGGCAGCAGGGCAGGCAGCGTTGTCTGGAGGGTGCCAAGCCTTGGTGAGAATGATAATGATGACTGTGATATTTGTTCAGTGCTTACTATGTGCCAGTCACTGTGCTAAGCACTGGGGTAGATACAAGCTATCAGGGGGTTGGACGCAGTCCCTGTCCCACATTCATTCATTCAATCGCATTTATTGAGCGCATACTGTGTGCAGAGCACTGTACTAAGGGCTCACGGTCTCAATTCCCATTTTACAGATGAAGTAACCAAGGCCCAGATAAGTGAAATGACTTGCCCAAGCTCACCCAGCAGACAAGTGGAACCCAGGTCCTTCTGATTCCCAGGCCTGGGGTCTAGCCACTAGGCCACGCTGCTTCCCAGTAGAAGAAGTAGTATTGATTAAGCACTTACTGGGTGCCAAGCACCGGGAGGGGGGTGACCCAGTGGATAGAGCACGGGCCTGGGTTCTAATCCCAGTTCCACCATTCTCCTTCTTTGTGACCTTGGGCCAGTCATTGAGCCTCAGTTTCTTCAACTGCTAAACAATCATCATCATAATCATAATCATGATAACTGTGGCATTTGTTAAGTGCTCACTATGTGCCAGGGGCTGTACCTAAGCACTAGAGCAGAGACAGGCAAATAGGGTTGGACGCAGTCCGTGTTCCACTTGTGGGTCTCACGGGCTTAATCCCTGTTTTACGGATGAGGGAACCGAGGCCAAGAGACATCAAGTGACTTGCCCAGGGCCACCCATCAGACAAGCGGCTGGGTGACATCGAACAAAAACTCCTCACTCCCTGCTTCTATGCTCTCCGTCGCCTCACCCCTTCCTGCCTCCTCTCCCATCTCTCCTTCTACAGCCCAGCCCGTACCCTCCACTCGTCTGCAGCTAACCTCCTCACTGTGCCTCCTTCTCGCCTGTGCCGCCGTCGGCCCCCCTGCCCACGTCATTCCTCTGGCCTGGAATGCCCTCCCTCCACACATCCGCCAAACTAGCTCTCTTCCTCCCTTCAAAGCCCTACTGAGAGCTCTCCTCCTCCAGGAGGCCTTCCCAGACTGAGCCCCCTTTTTCCTCTCCTCCTGCCCTCCCCATCACATCCCCTTTCTGCCCTACCTCCTTCCCCTCCCCACAGCACTTATATATATTTGTACAGACTTATTATTCTATTTTACTTGTACATGGTTACTGCTCGATTCATTTGATTAATGACGTGCATATAGCTATAATTCTATTTATTCTGATGGTTTTGACACCTGTCTACATGTTTTGATTTGTTGCCTGTCTCCCCCTTTTAGACTGTGAGCCCATTGTTGTGTAGGGACCGTCTCTTTATGTTGCCGACTTGTACTTCCCAAACACTTAGTACAGTGCTCTGCACACAGTAAGTGCTAAATAAATATTATTGAATGAACGAATGAAATTGGCGGGGCTAGGATTGGAATCCAGACCTTTTGAGTCCCAGGCCCATGCTCTATTCCCTAGTCCATGCTGCAAAATGGGGATTCAATACTTGTGCTCCCTCCTACTTGACTGAGCCCCATGTGGGACTGAGACTGTAGCTGGACTGATTAACATGTATCTCCCCCAGGGCTGAGAACAATGCTTGATACATTTCCCCCTTCTAGACTGTGAGCCCGTCCTGGGGTAGGGACCCTCTCTATATGTTGCCGATTTGTACTTCCCAAGCACTTAGTACAGTGCTCTGCACCCCGTAAGCACTGAATAAATATGATTGATTGAATTAAAAAATAGAAAGAGCTTAATGAATAATGTCAAAATAGCACTGTGCCAAGCACTGGAAATAAATAACTGAATGAGATGACAGTCCCTAACCCCCAGGGGGCGCCAGGGACAAACCGATCGGGATCCATGAAAAATGAAAACCGAGGGACCAGAGAAAGGAGGAAGGCGATTACTGCAACAAGAATAGCAGGGTGCGTGGCTACAGGAGAAGAGTTTCATGTTCCCCCAGCTCAGAGTCCACAGACACTAAGCCCACAAGCAGCCACCTTGGCAGCCGCTGCAACTGCTGGAGCAACTTCATCCACGGGAGCAACTTCATCCACGGGAGCAACTCCACTTGAAAGATTCCAAGAATTCCTCCCACACTTTCCTTCCCCAAAGAAAACGATCTGCTAAAGAATGTCCTGGGACCACCTTCCATCCTACTTGCTACTTACCTAGCATCCTACCTCACCTTGCTGCTCTCCTGATACAACCCAGCCCACACACTTGGTTCCTCTAATGACAACCTTCTCAGTGTACCTCGTTCTCATCTATCTCACCGCTGACCTCTCGTCCACCTCCTATCTTTGGCCTGGGATGCCCTCCCTCTTTCTTATCTGATAGATGATCGCTCTCCCAACCTTTGAAGCCTTATTGAAGGCATATCTCTTCCAAGAAGCGTTCCCCAACTAAGCACTCATTCCCTCATTTCCACTCCCTTCTGGGTCACCCTGATTTACTGCCTTTATTCACCCCTCCCTCAGCCCCAGAGCAGTTGGGTCCATATCTGTAATTTATATATTTATATTAGTGTCTGTCTCCCCCTCTAGACTGTAAGCTCATTGTGGGTGGGGAACGTGACTACCAACTCTGTTCTACTGCTTTCATTCATTCCATCATATTTCTTAAGTACTTACTGTGTGCAGAGCATTCATTCATTCATTCATTCAGTTGTATTTATTGAGCACTTACTGTGTGCAGAGCACTGTAATAAGCCCTTGGGAAGTATAAGTTGGCAACATAGAGAGTCCTTCTACACTGTGAGCCCGCTGTTGGGTAGGGACCGTCTCTATATGTTAACACTTGTACTTCCCAAGCGCTTAGTACAGTGCTCTGCACACAGTAAGTGCTCAATAAATGCGATTGAATGAATGAATGAATGAATAAGCAGGCACATTCCCCGCCCTCAACGAGCTTACAGTCTAATTAAGGGCTTCCTATGTGTCAGGCACCGAACTCAGTGAAGGGGTAGATACAAGGTAGCCAGGTTGGACAAGGTTCATCCCACAGGGGGTTCACGGTCTTAAACCCCCATTTTACAGATGAGGGAAATGAGGGCCAGAGAAGTGAAATGACTTGCTCAAGGTCGCACTCTGGATTCTTTGCCCCAGTGAAGTGTCATCAAAACCCGAGCCCACGAACCTTCCCAGATGATGAGGCATCTGGCCAGAGAGAACATTCGGGGTGGGTTAGGTCCTACCTGGAAGTCCAGACCAGACCACGGAAGACCAGGTGGTTTAGACCCTTCCACAGCTGACCACGCTGAGGACGACTCACACACATTCCCCAAATATTGGCAGACTGATCTTCAAACACTGTGAAATTACCAGTGATTTCAAAGAAGCTAGCGGAAAGAACCTGGGCCTTGGAGTCAGAGGGCGTGGATTCTAATTCTGGCTCTGCCACTTCATTCATTCATTCATTCAATCATATTTATCGAGTGCTTGCTGTGTGCAGAGCACTGTACTAAGAGCTTGGAAAGCACTTGATTGCCGTGCGATCTTGGGTAAGTCAATTAACTTCTCTGGGCCTCAGTTTCCTTAACTTCAAAATGGGGATTCGATATATAATCTCACTCATGCTTAGACCGTGAGACCCATGAGGGATAGAGAATGTGTCCGACCTAATTGACCTGTACCGACCCCAGCACTTAGAGCAATGTTTGACACTTAGTAAGTGATTATTATGGTATATTAATATGGAATAATATATGGTATTATGGTAGATCACATAGGTGGTATATGGTATGGTATATTAACATATACCATAAAAAATGAATATTCTAGAACTAGGGCTCCTTCCCTGCTGCTTGCTCCAGATTGAAGCCAGGAGCCCGTGTGTGTCTCAGTGTGACCGAAATTGAGCCTCTTCGCCTCTGCCTGCGGGAATGGACGTGCCTTCAAGTGACCGGCAATCCCTGGATCCCTGGTGAGGGTGAGGAGAGAGGGCATTTTCTCCGCTTTGGAGAAAATGCATTATTTGCATCTGCTCCCATTTCCTTCTCAACTCGCAGGGGCACCATCAGACCACTCATACCACGGAGTGCTTTTGGGGGGAATCCAGACACTAGGACCACCTCAACCATCTCAGAGCCTGTGAGAAGGAATTAAACTTCGCTCTCTCTTCTGCTCAGCGACAACTATTCCCCTCCTTCGTGGACTCCCAAGGCTAATGCTTTTACCATCTACTCTGGACTTTTAACTCTTGCTTAAAAGGTCCAAGTGCCCTCAACTCCTTCATCACCGAGGCAGCGTCAGGGCTTAATACCATACTCTGCACTTTACGAAGTAGTTACTAAAAAATTGGAGAAGCTGCCGTGGCTAAGTGGAAAGAGCCTGGGCTCTGGAGTCAGAGGTCATGGGTTCAAATCCCAGCTCTGCCAACTGTCAGCTGTGTGACTTTGGGCAAGTCACTTAACTTCTCTGTACCTCTACCTCATCTGTAAAATGGGGATTAAAATTGTGAGCCCTTCGTGGGACAACCTGATCAACTTGTAATATCCCCAGCGCTTGGAACAGTGCTTTGAACATAGTAAGTGCTTAGCAAATACCAACATTATTATTATACCACAGAAACCGCCCTCTCAAAGGTCACCAATGACCTACTGCTTGCCAAATCCAACGGCTCAGACTCTATCCTAATCCCCCTCTACCTCTCAGCTGCCTTCGACACTGTGGACCACCCCCTTCTCCTCAACAGGCTATCCAACCTTGGCTTCACTGACTCGGTCCTCTCCTGGTTCTCCTCTTATCTCTCCGGTCGTTCATTCTTAGTCTCTTTTGCAGGCTCCTCCTCCCCTTCCCATCCCCTTACTGTGGGGGCTCCTCAAGGTTCAGTTTTTGGTCCCCTTCTGCTCTCGATCTACACTCACTCTCTTGGTGACCTCATTCGCTCCCACGGCTTCAATTATCATCTTTACGCTGATGACACCCAAATCTACATCTCTGCCCCTGCTCTCTCCCCCTCCCTCCAGGCTAGCTTCTCCTCCTGCCTTCAGGACATCTCCATCTGGATGTCTGCCTGCCACCTAAACCTCAACATGTCCAAGACTGAACTCCTTGTCTTCTCTCCAAAACCCTGCCCTCTCCCTGACTTTCCCATCACTGTTAACGGCACTACCATCCTTCCCGTCTCACAGGCCCGCAACATTGGTGTCATCCTCGACTCCACTCTCTCATTCACCCCCTCACATCCAAGCCGTCACCAAGTCCTGCCAGTCTCAGCTCCGCAACATTGCCAAAATCCACCCTTTCCTCTCCATCCAAACCGCTACCCTGCTCGTTCAAGCTCTCATCCTATCCCGTCTTGACTTCTGTATCAGCATCGTCTCCGATCTCCCATCCTCGTGTCTCTCCCCACTTCAATCCATACTTCATGCCGCTGCCCGGATTGTCTTTGTCCAGAAACGCTCTGGGCATGTTACTCTCCTCCTCAGAAATCTTCAGTGGCTACCAATAAATCTGTGCATCAGGCAGAAGCTCCTCACCCTCGGCTTCAAGGCTCTCCATCACCTCGCCCCCTCCTACTACACCTCCCTTCTCTCCTTCTACAACCCAGCCCGCACCCTCTGCTCCTCTGCCGCTAATCTCCTCACCGTGCCTCGGTTTCGCCTGTTACACCGTGGACCCCCGGCCCACGTCATCCCCCTGGCCTGGAATGCCCTCCCTCCCCACATCCGCCAAGCTAGCTCTCTTCCTCACTTCAAGGGCCTACTGAGAGCTCGCCTCCTCCAGGAGGCCTTCCCAAACTGAGCCCTCTCCTTCCTCTCCCCCTTGTTCCCCTCTCCGTCTTCCCCTTACCTCCTTCCCTTCCCCAAAGCACCTGTATATATGTATATATGTTTGTACTTATTTATTACTCTATTTATTTATTTATTTTACTTGTACATATCTATTCTATTTTGTTAATATGTTTGGTTTTGTTCTCTGTCTCCCCCTTCTAGACTGTGAGCCCATTGTTGGGTAGGGACTGTCTCTATATGTTGCCAACTTGTACTTCCCAAGCGCTTAGTACAGTGCTCTGCACATACTAAGCGCTCAATAAATACGATTGATGATGATGATACTCCTCCTACTAGCAAAGACTCTAGTGATATTGAAGCTACTGGTTTTGCCCTGCCCCCAAATCTTCCCCACCAACCCCACATTCACACTCATCCTTCCCAGCTACCTCTCATCTGCCTGATTTCAAAATCAGTCCCCTGAAACTTTGCTACAGGTTGCTCTTCCTTCACACCACCTGAACACTTGCATCCACGTTTCTCCCCTCCTGGTTGGCATCTTCAATCAGCTACTCTGTTCTGAATCGATTCCTTACCTGCTGCTTTCAAACACGCCCAAACTTCCCCTAGTTTTAAACAACAATGAAAACAAACCCTGCTCTGTTCTCCACAATCCCACCCACTGCTCACTCCATCAACTTATTACCATTCCTGTCCAAAACCCTAGAGTGGGTCATTTGTACCAGCTCCCTCTACTACTTCCTTTTCAACCACCTCCTCGATCCCTCAGATATCGAGCTCCAGTCCTTGGAGACTACAGATTACATGCTCCCCCTAGCCTATTCCTCCCACTCCATCAGCTCCACTCCTACTTCCTCCCTCTCCTCCTCCTCCTCTTCTTCCTCCTCCTGCTCCTCCACTTTGTCCTCTTCATAATGACGATAGTATTTAAGCACTTACTAGGTATAAAGCACTGTTCCAAATGCTGAGGTAGACAGAAGCTAATCAGGTTGGACACAGACTCTGTCCCACATGGGGCCCATAGTCTTAATCCCTATTTTACAGATGAGGTAACATAGGCACGGAGAAGTGAAGTGACTTCCCCAAGGTCACCCAGCAGACAAATGGCAGAGCTGGGAGTAAAACCCAGGTCCTTCTGGTTCCCAGGCCCATGCTCCATTCATTGCTCTGCATTGCTTCTCCAAGTAGCTAAGTGCCAAGCCTCGTGCCATGTGCTGGGGTAGATACAATCAGATACACTCCCTGTCCTACATGGGATTTGCAGGCTAACACTTCTTTGTGTCAGTTATCCCATCTGTAAAATGGGGATTCAATTCTACTCCCTCTTAGACTGTGAATCCCACGTGGGCAACCTGATGAAACAGCACGGCTCAGTGGAAAGAGCATGGGCTTGGGAGTCAGAGGTCATGAGTTCTAATCCTGTTCTGCCACTTCTCAGCTGTGTGATTTTGGGCAAGTATTTGAGTCAATCAAATAGCCAAGTTACTTGAGTCAATCAAATGGCCAAGTTATTTGAGTCAGTCAAATGATTGGGCTTGGCTTTGAGTAAATGAATTAACCAGGTAGTTTGAGTTTATCAAACTACTGGGCTTGACTGGCTTGAATCAATTAACCAAGCCTCGAGTCAATCAACCCGTCAGCCACACCCAGCGTGGTGAAGCCTATCTAGACAGAGGGAAAAGTCAGAGAGAAGGGTGGAACAAAGCATGACCTTGACCGCTGTACTTCCACAGCTCACAATTTTAATCCCCATTTTACAGATGAGGTCACTGAGACCCAGAGAATTGAAGTGATTTGCCTAAGGTCATCCAGCAGACAGGCAGCGGAGCCCGGTTTAGAACCCAGGTCCTTCAGACTCCGAGGCCCGCACTCTATTGACTAGCCACATTGCTTCTCCTGCTAATCTTCCTTCCTCCTTTATAATATGCATTGATCATACCTCTATCTGGGAATGTAGTTCTCTGAGGAACCCCAAAGCTGAAGCGCTATATGGACTATTTGGAGGAACCAAAAGAGAATGATAGAAATGTTTAAAGTAAGGTTAAATGAAAGAAAGATTAGAAGCAACATTAAAAACGGGTTTCCCTGCTTGGACAACGTGAGAGGTCTTAATCACGGATCACAAGGGGGGTGAAGGAATAGCATATCTTCCAGATATCTTCTAGACTGTGAGCCCATTGTTGGGTAGGGATTGCCTCTACCTGTTGCTGAATTGTATTTCCCAAGCGCTTAGTACAGTGCTCTGCACACAGTAAGCGCTCAATAAATATGATGGAATGAATGGATATCATACGAGTGATGGTAAGCCGTCATTCTAGGTAACTGATAACCATCTCCTCGAGCTTTGTCTGTCAGTTGCTCTGTCCATTACCTGCTTTGTGACCTTGTGCAAGTCACTTCACTTCTTTGGCCCTCAGTTTCCTCAGCTGTAAAATGGGGCTTAACCCTACTCCCTCCTACTTAGACTTTGAGCCCCATGTGGGATGAGGATTGTGTCCAACCTGATAACTCCCAATGCTTAGAGCAGTGCTTGACACATAGTGCTTAAAAATGCTATTTAAAAAAAAAGAACCAAAAAACCCCAACAATGATCGGGGACATTTAATAGTATGTGATAGAAAATGAAAAAAAAAATAATTGTGGCATTTGTTCAGCACTTCTTATGTGTCAGGCACTGTTCTAAATTGAAGCCACTAGGAAGATTTTGGGCTGTGTAGAGACACATCGAAGCGCATGGCCTAGCAGAAAGTACACGGGTTTAGGAGTCAAAGTACCTGGGTTCCGACCCCTGCTCGGCCGCTTGTGCACGGTGTGACCTTTTTTTTTTAGTTTTTTGTTAAGTGCTTACTATGTGCCAAGCACTGTTCTAAGCGCTGGGGTAGATACAAGGTAATCAGGTTGTCCCACATGGTGCTCACAGTTTTAAGCCCCATTTTCCAGATGAGGTAACTGAGGCCCAGAGAAGTTAAGTGACTTGCCCAAAGTCACATAGCTGACAAGTGGTGGAGCCGGGATTAGAATCCATGACCTCTGACTCCCAAGCCCATGGTCTTTCCTTTCAGCCACGCTGCTTCCCTGACCTTGGGCAAGTCACTTCACTTCCCTGGGCCTCTGTGACCTCATCTGGAAAATGGGGATTAATATTGTGGGTCCCATGTGGGTACAGGGCCTCTGTCCAGCCAGATTAGCTTGTATCTACCCCAGCGCTCAGTACAGTGCCTGGCACCTAGAAATGGCTTAACAGATGCCACAATAATTATTAAAGCATCAGCAAAGAAACCAAGGGAAGAGCCTTTGCAGATCTTTTAAAGAAGGGTTCAATGTTGTTTGTCTGGGATGGTTTAAAAATAGCCTTGCCTGGAGGCAGAGGAATATTCTAGACAACCTCTCCAAGTTCCCTCTGGGCTTCTGATCGGGTGATACGGCAAATTTGGGTAGAGGTATATCCAACTCGATATAGATATATATTCCCTAATTACAGCTCCCTGGAGATACCAGGGAGGAAATTTTGTTTCAGTTTTCATGTCTTTTAAGAGTTTGTCTTGACCGAAAGTTCCTTTCTGTTCCTTTTAAAAAACAAATAATAAAAAACTTGATTTGTTTCCTTTTAGCAAGAATACGAGGTCGCTGACCCTAGCTGCACCTATATATTCTCAATACCTGTGGTATTCACAACACTGTGAAGCGAATGGGATATCGTAGTAATTACACTGTAAGATAAGAACTGTGGAAAGAGGATTGTTTTACCTCCATTTTTATCCCGGTCACCTGGGCCCTCATCAGTCTCCTTCTGGCTGTATGCATACAAATCATTTTCTTACTTTTTGATTTAATGGAATTCGTTAAGCACCTATTATGTGCCAGGCACTGTACTAAGCACTGGGGTAGATGCAAGTCAATCGGATTGGACACAGTCCTTGTCCCACATGGGGCTCATAGTCTTCATCCCCATTTTGCAGACGAGGTCACAAGGCCCAGAGAAGTGAAGTGACTTGCTCAAAGTCACACAGCGGACAAACTGTAGAGAAAGGATTAGAACTCAGGCCCTTCTGCCTCCCAGGCCCATGCCATACGGGCTAGGACACGCTGCTTCTCCTGCTTGAAATATTTAGAATAGTGACACCAGTAAATATCGCAGTTTGTTGTTCTTTTACCTGTAGACTGTACACTCCTTGTGGACAGGGAATATGTCTACCAACTCTGCTTTACAGTGTTTTTCCCAGGTTCTTAGTCCAGTGCCCTGCACGCACAGTAAGCACTCATTAAATGTCTTTGATTGAACGATTCATTCATTCAATTGTATTTATTAAGCTCTTACTGTATGCAGAGCACTTGTACTAAATGCTCGGGTAGGAACAATACAACAATCAAAAGTGACCATCCCTGCCCACAATGAGGGGAGGTAGAGGTACCTCCCGAGGGTAGAGGGGAGATATGGGCATCAATATAAATGAATAAAATTACAGAACTATACTTAACTGCTGTGGGGGCGGGGGGAAGATAAAAGGGAGCGAGTTAGGGTGATGCAGATGGGAGTGGGAGATGAATAAACGTGAGGCTTATCCACCATCATCCTCTCCAGCATTTATTGAATGCCTGCTTTATGCAAAAACACTCTACTATGTGGCTGGGAGCATAAAGAATTTACAAGATCTGACACCTCCTGGTCTTTTAGGAGCTTATGGCCTAATGATGCAGGATCTCTAGAAGGATAAAGTGCCTCGTGGCAGATAGAGAAGAGGAAATTCAAATTAGTCCATGTTTCCAGTGGTTAGAAAGATTTTAGGAAGCAGAGGGAGAAGAAATGGAACCTAATGGGATTATCGATTGATGTTCATTTATTCATCTATTCAATCGAATTTATTGAGCGCTTACTGTGTAGAGCACCGCACTAAGCACTTAGGACAGTACAAAACAACAACAAATGGACACATTCCCTCTCAACGCCGAGCTTACAAAATTCTGGATAGCCTTGTCTTTTTTTTGTTATGGTATTTGTTAAGCGCTTATGTACCAGGCACTGGACTAAGTGCTAGGGTAGATAGAAGGTAATCCTGCTGAACGCAGTCCAAATTATTCATTCATTCATTCAATAGTATTCATACATTCATTTATTCAATTGTAGTTATTGAGCGCTTACTGTGTGCAGAGCACTGTACTAAGCGCTTGGGAAGTACAAGTCGGTAATATATAGAGACAGTCCCTACCCAGCGACGGGCTCACAGTCTAGAAGGGGGAGGCAGACAACTAAGCAAGTAGACAGGTGTCAATACCATCATAATAAATAGAGGTATAGCTAGATACACATCATTGATAAAATAAATTGAGTAATAAATATGTACAAATAAAATAGAGTAATAAATATGTACAAATATATACACATGCTGTTGGGAGGGGAAGAGGGTAGGGCAGAGGGAAGGGGGTAATGGGGAGGAGAGGAGGAGAGGAAAAAGGGGGGTGGCGGTCTATGTCTGGGAAGGCCTTTGAAGGGAGGAAGAGAGCTAGTTTGGTAGATGTGTGGAGGGAGGGCATTCCAGGCCAGAGGTAGGACGTGGGCCAGGGGTCGAAGGAGGGACAGGAGAGAATGAGGCACAATGAGGAGGTTAGCGGCAGAGGAGTGGAGCATGCGGGCTGGGTTAAAGAAGGAGTGAAGGGAGGTGAGATCGGAGGGGGCAAGGTGATGGACAGCCTTGAAGCCAAGAGTGAGGAGTTTTTGCTTGATTCGAAGTTTGATGGGCAACCACTGGAGATCTTTTAGGGGTAAAGAGAGAAGTGCGCGGGCTGGGTTATAGTAGGAAATTAGCAAGGTGAGGTAGGAGGGGGCAAGGTGATTAAGTGCTTTAAAGCCAATGGTACGGAGTTTCTGTTTGATGCAGAGGTGGATGGGCAACCACTGGAAGGTTTTGTAGAAAACCGATCCAGGTAGCAGAATAAAGTATGGACTGTAGTGGGGAGAGACAGACGGCTGGGAGGTCAACAAGGAGGCTGACACAGAAATCCAGGCGAGATAGGATAAGTGTCAAAATGACACGAGCCACAGCACACTAAACCCTGGCATCATCATTCATTGTAGTGTGGTCAGTAGGTGCCATGAAGCTCAGCAGCTTACTAAGGACATGATACCGGAGTTTTCATCCTTTGCTGGCTTTCCTATCCACTTTCCTGTGAATTCTACTTCATAACTTCTGAATAGCCGGCCATTGCCCGCCCAGGGCCAACTGATCATTCGGATCCAAGGAACTGGTCTTCCGTTCTATAGGTTCTCGCAGAAGCTGGTGGTAAAAGTCATCATCATCAAAGATCTCTTCATCCAGGTCCTTCAAGTGAGCGTTGGCTGGAGCCTGAGGCAAAATCTTCTGCAGTCCTGACACGATGTCGGGGATAGGCTGGATTTCTGGCTCGGCCTGGCCAAGAACACAGTACAAACAGCGCTTAGTCTGCGTCCGCCGAAGTAATCTCTATTTGTCCATCAGAATATGATCTATCTGAGTCAGGATTGGGTTCTCAAAGGCTCCAAAACCCTTTTCCGGCTTGCCAGAAGCCAATTTGGTTTTGCTGTGCCATTTTTGCAGTGTCCGGTTATGATAGGATGTGAAATCAGCAAAGCGTTTTGCCATGAAGTCAGGGTAGTCACTCATCTCTAGCATGCTTCCGCTTAGGTGGCCCTTTCCTCCACAGCTGCTGCTGCTGCTGCTGTCCCTCATCAGCAAGCAATTCCTCCTCCTCTTCACTGGAAAAATTGAGGACAATGCCAAGGTTATTGGTTTGTGAGACAGGGAGGGTAGTTGTGTTTCCTACAGTGGTGGGAAAATCTTGTGGGAGGACAGAGTTTCTGTGGGGAGATGAGGAGTTCTGTTTTGGACATATTAAGTTTGAGGTGTCAGCCGGATATCCAGGTAGAGATGCCGTGAAGGCGATAGAAAATGAGACACTGCAGAGAAGGAGTGATAGATGAGCTCTCCAAAGGAGTAGGTGTAGATGGAGACTGGAAGGGAACCACAAATGAGCCTTGAGAGACTCCCAGAGTTGCAGCGGGAGAGCAGAGGAGGAGTCTGTGAAAGAGACTGAGAAGACAGATGAGGAGGTTGTGGTCAGAAGAATTTCAGAGTTGATGAGGGTAGAGATTATTCAGTGACTAGAGACGTGTCCAGGCATGTGTCCAGGCAAGGTGATGAATGGATGAGGAGGGGTGGAGCAGAAGGTCAGTTGAATGGACGAGAAAGAGGAAGTGGGCAGTGGAAGGGTTGTCGAGAAGATGCCAGTGGATATTGAGGTCACCACATGAATAGAGACATAATGTGAGAAAGGGATCAAAATGGTTCAAAAAGGTGAAAGAGGGGCCTGGGGGTTGTAGATGATTGTGACTAGTAATTAGAATTAGTGCTAGAGGCAAATGATATGGGCTTCAAAGGAAGGAAATGATCGCGACAGGGGAGGTGGGATGGTACAAAAGCAACAAGGGGGAGAAAGAAGGAAGCCAACACCTCTCCATAACCTAGTGAGTCTAGACGAGTGGTAGAAGATGAAGCCCCCTCTAGAGAGAGTGGCAGGGGGCAATGTCTTCTAGGGAGAGCCCGGTTTCAGTAATGGCAAGGAGGAGCAGTGATTGAGTCAGAAACAGGTCAAGGATAAAGGAAAGCTTTCTCTGAATGAAGTGGGGATTCCACAGACTGCACTTGGCTGAGGCTGTTGGGGAAGGTTGAGGTGGGAGGGAATGGCGTAAGGGATAGGGATCAGTCGGATGGGAGTGAGCTGTTGTGGGCTGGTGCATGGGGAACGGGGACACCTTCTCAGGATTTGACCAGTACTTCACTAATCCTTATCCATGGGAATAACAAATATTGAATGTTCATCAATCATATTATTGAGCACTTAGTGGAGAGAGCACAATATACCTTCCACAAACCACATGGGAGAATATAACAGAGTTGCTAGGGACATTCTCTGCCCACAATGAGGTTACCATCTAGAGGAACATAGCTTTGCGATGGTGGAGACTGCCATTGAGAACAATATGTCCTGAGGCTTAAGGAACAAAATCCTGCCTGAATTGTTCAGGGCCGGAGCCGCCATCTTGCAATAATTTGCCAAAATGACGAACACAAAGCGAAAGAGGAGGGGGACCCGTTACATGCTCTCTCGGCCCTTTCACAAGCATGGTATTGTCCCATTGGCTACTTACATGCGAATCTAAAAGAAAGGTGATATTGTAGATATTAAGGGCATAAGGACAGTGCAACAAGGTATGCCCCATAAGTGTTACCATGGCAAGACTGGAAGGGTATATAACGTTACCCAACACGCTGTCGGGATTATTGTAAACAAACAGGTCAAGGGCAAGATTTTTGCCAAGAGAATTAATGTTCGAGTGGAGCATATTAAGCATTCCAAGAAACTAGACAGCTTTCTTAAGCGTGTAAAGGAGAATGATCAGAAGAAAAAGGAACTCAAAGAGAAGGGCATCTGGGTTAAACTAAAATGTCAGCCCGCTCCACCTACAGAGGCCCACTTTGTGCGAACCAACGGCAAATCGCCAGAACTGCTGGAACCAATTCCCTATGAATTCATGGCATAAAACCCTCAGCACTAATCTCCAGTGGCCACCAATCAACCTACGCATCAGGCACAAACTCCTCACTCTCGGCTTCAAGGCTCTCCATCACCTCGCCCCCTCCTACCTCACCTCCCTTCTCTCCTTCTCCAGCCCAGCCCACACCCTCCTCTCCTCTGCCGCTAATCTCCTCACTGTGCCTTGTTCTCACCTGTCCCGCCATCAACCCCCGGCCAACGTCCTCCCCCTGGCCTCGAATGTCCTCCCTCTGCACATCCACCAAGCTAGCTCTCTTCCACCCATCAAAGCCCTACTGAGAGCTCACCTCTTCCAGGAGGCTTTCCCACACTGAACCCCCTCCTTCCTCTACTCTAATTTACTTGTACATATTTACTCTTCTATTTATTTTATTTTGTTAATATGTTTTGTTTTGTTGTCTGTCTCCCCCTTCTAGACTGTGAGCACAGTGATGGGTAGGGACCGTCTGTGTAGGTTGCCAACTTGTACTTCCCAAGCGCTTAGTATAGTGCTTTGCACACGGTAAGCACTCAATAAATATGCTTGAATGAATGAATTAAAGCAATTGAGCATAAGACAAGTGGTTGCAAAGAATAATTCATGCTTTCATTCCTGCCATTCATTCATGAATTCATTCATTCATTCAGCCATATTTATTGAGCGCTTACTGTGGGCAGAAAACTGTATTAAGCGCTTGGGAAGTACAAGTCGGTAACATATAGAGACGGTCCCTGAGGCTCAAAGTGAAATGAACAAATAGTTGGGCAGAAATCCAGTATATTGTGAAGTGCACACAAAGATTCTTTTATAACTGTGTTACTTGTTAAGTGCTTACTATGTGCAAGCACAGTTCTAAGCACTGAAGTAGATGCCAGATAATCGGTTCGGACACAGTACCTGTTCCACATGGGGCTCACAGTCTTAAACCCCATTTTACAGATAAGGTAACTGAGGTATAAAGAAATGAAGTGATTTACCCAAGGTCACAAAGAAGACATGTGGCGGAGCCAGGAATAGAACCCACATCCTCTGACTTCCAGGCCCCTGATCTTTTCACTAGAACATCTAATCATATGCAAGTGTTTAAATACTTAATTTTATTATGTAGCATTACATTTCTACTTTCATATCTGTCTCTTTTGTATGATTCTCGTAGGCGGGGCATCAACCAACTAAAAAAGTGCTTACTACAGTGCTTTGCACACAGTTAAACCTCAATGAATACCATTGACGGCTTGATTGATCACCCATCTCCATCGAAACAGCTACCATTCTGATCGAAACACTTTTTTTATTCATTCATTCATTCATTCATTCAACTGCATTCATTGAGTGCTTACTGTGTGCAAAGCACTGTACTAAGCGCTTGGAAGGTACAATTTAGCAACAGGTGGAAGCAATCCCTACCCAACAACGGGCTCACAGGCCAGAAGGGGTATACAGAAAACAAAACAAAACAAGTGGACAGGCACTAATAGCATCAAAATAGATAAACAGAATTATAGATATATACACATCATTGTTAAAATAAATAGAATGATGAATATGTACAATTATACACAAGTGCTGTGAGGCGGGGGTGGGGTTAGAGCAGAGGGATGGAGCAGGGGCAATGGGGAGGAGCAGAGGAAAAGGGAGACTCAGTCTGGGAAGGCCTCCTGGAAGAGGTGAGCTCTCAGTAGGGCTTTGAGGGAGGGAGAGAACTTTTTTAAAAAAAGTATTTATTATTCATAATAATAATATTTCTTAAGCACTTATGAGCTACGCACTGTACTAAGTGCTGGGGGTGATACAAGCAAATCGGATTGGCACAGTTCCTGCCCCATATGGAGTTTACAGTCTTTATTCCCATTTTATGGTAGAGGTAACTGAGGCCCAAAGAAGTTAAATGATTTGCCCAAGGTCACAAAGCAGACAAATGGCAAGGCTGGGATTATAACTCAGGTCCTTCTGACTCCCAGGCCCTTGCCCTATCGACTAGACCATTTTGTTTCTCTGCCTTGAGTACTGAATCAGCCAACTCGCTGATCTCTCTGCCTCCTATCTCTTCTTCTCCGGTCTATACGTCATTCTGCTGCCGGAATCATTGTTTCTGAAAACATGGTCCGTCTACATCTCCTCACTACTCAAAAATCTCCAATGATTGTCTACCTACTTCTACATCGAATAAAAATTCCCTAAAACAGGCTTGAAGGCACTCAATAATAATGATCTTGGTATTTGTTAAGCACTTACTCTATGCCAAGCACTGTTCTAACCATTGGGTACTGATACAAGGTAATCAGGTTGTCCCACCTGGGGGTCACAGTCTTAATCCCCGTTTAACAGATGAAGTAACTGAGGCCCAGAGAAGTTAAGTGACTTTCCCAAAGTCACACAGCTCACAAGTGAAGCAGAAGCAGCATGGCTCAGTGGAAAGATCACGGGCTTTGGGGTCAGGGTTCATGGTTTCAAATCCCGGCCCCGCCACTTGTCAGCTGTGTGACTTTGGGCAAATCACTTCACTTCTCTTTGCCTCAGTTTTCTCATCTGTAAAATGGGGATTAAGACTGTGAGCCCCCTGTGAGGCAACCTGATCACCTTGTAACCTCAACAGCGCTTAGAACAGTGCTTAGCACATAGTAAGCACTTAATAAATACTATTATTATTATTATTAATATTATTATTATTATGTGACAGAGCCGGGATTAGAACTCAAGACCTCTGACTCCTAAGCCCGTGCTCTTTCCACTAAGCCACACTGCTTCTCTATAAGCTCTATCCCTTATATTTCACCTGTCTAATCTTCTACTACAACCCAGTATGCACACTCAGCTCCTCTACTGCCAGTCTATTCTATGTCCTGCGAGCTCATCTATCCTGTTGCCAACCCCTTGCCCACATCCTCTCTTGGGCCTGGAACTCAGCATGGTGTACTGGATAGAGCACAGATCTGGGAATCAGAAGGTTATGGGTTCGAATCCTGACTCTCCCACTTGTCTGCTGTATGACCTGAGCAAGACACTTAACTTCTCCGTGCTTCAGTTACCTCATCTGTAACATGGGAATTGAGACTGAGCCCCTCATGGAACGGGGACTGTGTCCAACCCGATTTGCTTGTATCCACCCCGGCACTAAGTGCAATACCTGGCACATAGTAAGCACTTAACAAATGCCATAATTATTATTGTTATTATTCATATGCCACTGTCCACAACTCTCCCCACTTTGAAAATCCTCCTAAAATCACATCTCTTCCAAGAGGCCTTCCCTGACTAAGCCTTTTTATTGCTTATCTCCCCCCTTCTCCATCAACTATGCACTTTTCTGTGTACCCTTTAAGCTCTTTGATACTCATTCCAGCCCCATGGAACTTATGTAAATATCTTGATACTTAACTATCTCTCCTATCTGTATTTCATTTGAATATCTGTCTCCTGTTGTAGACTGTAACCTCCTCCTTATGGGTAGGGATCAAATCTACCAACTCTATTGTTATTGTAGTTTCCCGAAATCTTAGTACAATGCTCCGTACACAGATTGTTTGTTTGATTGACTGATTCATCACCTTCCCTGTTTTTGCTTCCCAATCTATTTTACCCTGAAGGTAATCCTCTCTTCCTGCTACCATCAGCTTCCCCACCTCATTCTTCCTGCTCAACTTTAATTATTTTCCCCCAAAGACTTTTGCCTAGCACACCCTAAACCTTTAACTTCAGCCAGGCCAACAGTAACTGTGGGTACTGCCACCCTCAACTGACTTTCCCAGTCCTCCAATGGTTCATTAAGTCTTTCAGGGACAGTGGATTTTCCACCCAATTCAAACAGCATTTTCCAGGTACAGAGATAGTCAGCAGGCCGCTCTTGGCTTTCAGGATATTGCAGGGTCCAGATTGACAACCACGCTGTAAAACTGTTACCATTCTGGTCAGTAACGGAGTGCAGACGAGTTTCCATTCCCTGAAACGGCTGCCTCGGCCCTCTCGGCTGCTGCCTGTGCAGTCCTCCAGAGGGAGCCCTACTGTCAGGAGAGCCAGTTCTTCATTCAATTTCATTTTCTCTACATACTGTCCTCAAACCAAGTACCCACGCCGACTGCTGGGGTTTCCACATGCATCCTAGGACAGATGGAGGTGCACCAGGGAGGACGTAATCACAGGTAGGCTTGGCCCTCACCACGTTGAACCAATGATTCACACGTAAATAAGATGCCCAGAATCCTGGGCTCCTGCAACATGGTCACAAACAGGTTGGGCAGGTTGAATCGGACCACCCATCTTTCAGTCCTAGTGGGCCCTTGGTGGAGATCTCCTAGTCAGGAACCATTGCTATTATTATCATTGTTATGATATTTGTTAAGGGCTTACTCTGTGCCACGCACTGTTCTAAGCACTGGACTAGATACCAGGTAATCAGGCTGTCCCATGTGGGGCTCACAGGTTCAATCCCCATTTTACAGATGAGGTAACTGAGGCACCGAGAAGTTAATCGGCTTGCCCACGGACACATGGCAGACAAGTGGCAGAGCCGAGACTAGATTCCAAATCCTTTGACTCCCAAACCCGTGCTCTTTCCACTAAGCCACGCTGCTTCTCCTATTGATCCATCGTTATCACAGTGTTCCTACCCTGTCTGGCTCCACCTTCAGACCCTGTTCTCACCCCAACTAGTCTGCACCCTCTGAAACTTTCGAACACTCCTATGGGGACTGGTGGTAGTAGCAGAGAAGATGTGGGAATAGATGGGTCGTGGCAGGCGACTTCTCATACCTCTCTCCCTAATAGACTAATATATTCACTTCCCCAAAGCCCAGGTAAACACATAGTCCCTTGAGCAGGACTCTTGAGAAGCGCACTAGGACAGAGAAAGTTTAAACTCTGGGATCAGTAAACCGGTCAGTGGTATTTATTAAGTATTTACTATATGCAGAGCACTGTATTAAGCCCTTGGGAGATTACAGTACAGCAGAATTAGTGGCTACTTTCCCTGTCCATAACACGTTTACAGTCCAGAGGGGGATTCAGATGTTATTACAAATAAATAATTCATAATATATAGTTTAAAAATATGTACAAGGTATTGTGGGGTTGAGGGTGGAGCGAATATAAAATTGCCCAAAGGTCACAGATTCAAGTGCCTAGACGAGGAAGAAGAGAGAGGGAGCCAGGAAAAAAAGGGCTTAATTGGGGAAGGCCTCTTGGATGTTACGTCCAAGAAGGGAATTAGGATTGAGGAGGAAGGGGCAGGGAGAAGTTTAAGACAAGTATGTCCACTTACCTTGTCCCTATCTCAGTTTCCATGGTGTGGTACATCCCCCAGCCGCTTGCTATAGAAGCCTTTTGAGTTGGGGCTCCGTGCAGAAACCAGCGCTGGCTTGGTTGTCCACTAGTGTACAGTGGAGTGTTTAGCTGGCTCTACCTTCAACAACTTTGTGGGGATGCCTGTCTAATTTCCAACAGAGGCCCCAGTGTCCGTGACGCCAGAGGAGATTGGGAAGATCGGATGTTGCAAGCCTTAGGGGATAGTCATATAATAATAATAATAATGGTATTTATTAACCGCTTACTATGTGCAAAGCACTGTTCTAAGCGCTGGGGAGGTTACAGAGTGATCGGGTTGTCCCACTGTGGGCTCACAGTCTTAACCCCCATTTTACAGATGAGGTACCTGAGGCACAGAGAAGTTAAGTGACTTGCCCAAAGTCACACAGCTGACAATTGGCGGAGCAGGGATTTGAACCCATGACCTCTGACTCCAAAGCCCGTGCTCTTTTTCACTGAGACAGGCTACTTCTCTATGTGTGTGCTGTGGGCAATATCAGACAAAAAGGAATTCCTGAGGCTCACCTGAGGGTTTCCCTTGACCTGCGTGGCTTAGTGGAAAGAGCAGGGGCTTGAGAGTCAGAGGTAGTGAGTTCTAATCCCGGATCTGCCACTCCTCAGCTGTTTGAATCTGGGCAAATCACTTCATTTCTCTGTGCCTCAGCCATCTCACCTGTAAAATGGGGGTTAATAATAATAATAATAATAATTATTATTATTATTATTATTGTTGTTATCATTATTATTATTATTATTATGGTATTTGTTAAGCGCTTAACTATGTGCCAGGGAATGTACTAAGTGCTGGAGTGGATGTAAAAAAATCGGGGTGGACATAGTCCCTGTCCCATGTGGTGCTCACAGTCTCAATCCCCATTTTACGGATGAGATAACTGAAGCCCAGAGAAGTGAAGTGACTTGCCCACGGTCACACAGCAGACAATTATGAGCCCCATGAGGAAAATCTGATAACGTTGTGTCTACCCCAGTATTTAGAACACGAATTGGCACATAGTAGGCGCTTAACAAATACCATCATCATCATCATCTCTTTTGCCACATCAGAATAGCATCAGCAACTATGGCTTCCGGTGCTCATAGGACACAACCTACCTATGTTCCTCTGGCCAATGACAGGTAGAGAAGGCCACTAAGACCCGAGACCCCTCTACCAGCATGATGATTCTCCTATAGCTGAAGGCGCCCAAGCAAGCCACAGTTCGGTCTGGACTTCACACATTGTTTGTACCCCATTTTTCCATTTCCAAGACTTTAAGCCTTCATCTCATTTTCTCCACATGGCCTTGGGTGAGGAACCTGAGAGCTGTGCAAGAGCCATCAAATTAGGGCTATCCAGTCCATTCCCCCTGCCTCTATAACCTTGCCAATCAAAGTCAATGGCTGCCCCTTCTAATAACCAATACTTTGCATATCAGTTATGAGATCCTCAGTTAACAACAGGGTAAAGGCCACATGGCGTTTTGAATGAAAAACTGTCACAGACACTTTACAGGATGCTGATCCTTTTCCTCACTCCTGGCTTGTAGCAACCAGCAGATAGAAGGACCTTTTATGAGCCCTCACAGATACCAGGCAAGGAGACGTGGAATATACTAGGCCTGCAGGAAGCTGAGATGCTGTTACATGTGCACTTTGCCCAAGTACATAGAGCTCACTCAAACTAAAAGATTGATCTGGAGGACAGGTCCAGGAAAGGACTCCCATGCTCCCAGGGGTATTCAATTTGGGGGCACCCACCGGGCCTGTGACATCATTATATAACGCTGCTCTTATCAAGCCTCTCGTTCCCCTCTATCATGAATCCAGAGTCAGGGTTCTCCCCTCCCTCCTTCTCCCCTTGCTCCCTTTTGTCTCTGTCAGGCTCCTGCCCCTCCCAGGAAAAGGTTGGTAATTGTCCAGTCCTCAAGTGTAGGGAATGGGTGGGGGTGTCTAGGCCTCAGAGCCATGGAACAGGTTGGGCATCAGAAAGCAGCCAAATCTAATTTGCTTCCCCTTTTTCCTCAGTCACCTGAGAGTCACTTTCTTACCCCTAAATGGAAAGACCTTCTCCCACCTTCCTGCCCCACTGGCCCATAGAGTGAAATGAAGCTGGCTCCTTCCATACATCTGTTTAGGCCTCATATATAATGGGGAAACTGGGGCCAAATAGCATTTTGTCACTTCTGTCTGGCTGGAAGGTCTGCAAGGGAAAGAGGAGACGGAAGGACCCTGCTTAGCAGAGGGGAAAGGGGAAGGCTTGAGCACCATCTGTCTCTGGTGAACTTCACTTTGACCTAAACTCAGCTCTGCATATTTGACTCTCTCACTAAATATGTTTTCCCTGTGTTAGGGCATCTCCTTACCATCGGCTTTAAAGCACTCAGTCACCTTGTCTCCTACTACCTCACCTTGCTACTCTTCTACTGCAATTCAACCCACACACTTTGCTCTTGCAATGCCAACTTTCTTACTCTACCTTTATCTTGTCTCTCTCCCTGCCAGCCTCTTGCCCACATACTGTCTCTGGTCTGGAATGCCCTCCCTGTTCATATCTGACAGACGAAGAACCTTCCCACCTTCGAAGTCTTATCGAAGGCACTTCTCCTCCAAGAGGCCTTTACTGATTAAGCCCTCCTTCCCTCTTCCCACTCCTTTCTGTGCTGCCTTGACTTGCTCCCTTAATTCATCCCCCATCCCAGCCCCACTGTGCTTACGTACATATCTGTAATTTTATTTATTTATAATGAAGTCTATTTTCCCCTCTAGACTTTAAGCTCCTTGTGGGCAGGGAATGTGTCTGTTATATTGTTGTGTTGTACTCTTTCAAGCACATAGTACAGTGCTCTGCACACACCAAGCACTCAAATACGATTGACTGGCTGAATGACTAACTCTAAGTTGGTCATGGAGCAGAGACAGAAGAGAAAGAATTAGTGGGAGAGTGAGTCAGAAAGAGAGAGGATGAGGGAGAGAAAGAGAGAGAGAAAGAAAGAGAAAGAAAGAGAAAGAAAGAAAGAAAGAAAGAAAGAAAGAAAGAAAGAAAGAAAGAAAGAAAGAAAGAAAGAAAGAAAGAAAGAAAGAAAGAGAAAAAGAAAGAGAAAGAGAGAGAAAGAGCGAATAAGCATGTGAATATAAGAATGAAATAAGGAAACTCTGGAGGTGATCTGCAGGAGCACAAGTCAATGCCTGCTCCTGCTTACCACCCATACAATCTGAAGACAATCGTGTTCCCTGAGATTCTCCATGATGCTCTCCAGCAGATTTCACCTGGACTAGGTTAGGAGGGGTGGTAGAGTGGTTCACAACAACCATATCTGCCCTGTTGACTCTGGAAGGCATCCAGGCTCCTCTCACAGCATGCCCATCCTAACAGGTGGGCTGGCAGTGGCAGGAGAGTCAGAATCATGCCAGAACAAGATAGGATTGCCACGTAGTACCTAGACTCCAGGTATGGCCTCTCCCTACTCCCCCTCATCAGCCAACCTAGTCTTTCCAGACCAGAAAATTGCAGAAGAAACTAAAGATGTGGAAATTAAAGGTGACTGTAGCAGGTAGTGTCTGAGGCAATGTAGGTGTCCAAGGTAGGGAGGTGATGTCGGGCAATGAGGACTCCTGGTTAGCCTCATGTCCTCCTCATCCCCTCTAATTTTGTGCATGTGTCAAAGTCATCTTGAGAAGGTCCTGTTTGGATGCCAACTTAGTATTGTCCTAAGCAGTAGCCATGTTGGTATGATTAAGATTACTACCGGAAGTGGGAATGGCTCAAGTTGCATATCTCTGGAAGGTGATTTTGAGCTGTCTCCCTCTCACTCTATGCCACTTATTCCAGGACTACAGCTCCTAACGTACCTCCATTAATCTGCCCAGCTAGGGACCCTTGAGTTGGTAACTGTTGGCAGAAGGTGTGGGGAAAGGAGGGAGAATTCCTTTAATTTTCAGTATCTGGTTCGCTCTACCTTGATTGCTGCCACATCTCAGAAATTGTGCCTATGTTCAGAGGGACCAGGAAGATAAATGTGACAGCTCTGAAGAAAAGCAGAATGATCAGGGTCTCCCTAGAGAAACACTCTAGTTCCTAGCTGATTCCTGCCAAATACTCCATACAATATCATTCTATAACACTGGGTGAAAAGCCTAACACATGCAAAGCATTGCATCTGATTGTCCTGTTCTATTGCCAGTCTTTATGACTACATAAATGTTTCTGTGCAGCTTTTGATGAGAGATGTAATCACCATCTCAAACTGGATACAGATATCAGGACATCAGGATTTCTTGGTGCTCTTCCATTGTTCTGACCAGAAAAGGGGAAGGAAGATTCTCATTATGATTCCCCACAGATGGATCCCCTTTCATCATAAGAAGTATCAACGTTAAACCAAAGAACAACTCCATGGGAAAGAGACCCTTTTGGAAGGGTATGAGGTTGGTCCAGGCCCTAGGAGTGGGACTAGGAAAGTAGCTGTCGCCAACTAGGGCAAGGGCCAGATACAGCCTCCAGGACAGCCCTAAGTGTTGAACTCTGTCCTCGTCGACCCATCCTTTCCCTGATCACCTTGATTACTGTATTAGCCTCTCTGTTGATGTCCCTAACTTCAGTCCCTCCCCACTTCAGTCTGTAATAGTTCACTCTGCTGCCCGGATGACTTTTCTACAAAAACGCTCAGTCCATGTGTCCTGACTCCTCAGGAACCTTCAGTGAATGCCCACCAGTCTTTGCATCAAACAGAAACGCCTCCCCATTGGCATTACCCCAAGCACTCTGTCTCCTTGCCCCCTCCTACATCACCTTGCTATTCCCCTACTACAATTCAGCCTGAACTCTTTGCTCCTTAACCTATTCGATTTCCTCTGTTACTACAAACCTCTTGCCCACATCCTGCTTCTGGCCTGGAATGCCCTCCCTCTTCATATCTGAAAGACAACTACTCTCTCCACCTTCAAAGCCTTAATGAAGATACATCTCCTACAGGAGGCCTTTCTTGACCTTCTTTTTCTCTTCTCCTACTCTCTTCCGCATCACAACATAAGCATAGTGGCTACATTCATTTCCTTTCCATACTTGGTCCAAACCTGGGAACATTTATGCTGAAAGCGTGCTGTCCCTTTATCACAGGAGATGGGTGCAAGATCAATAGCTGTCCACTCTCTACAGCAGTACCTACGTATGCTCAGAATTTCCCTCATAAGCAGGTCATAGACTCTGCGACTCCCCCCTCACCAGCCAGAGGCATCCTCTGAATGACTATTTGTAATTCAGTCATGCAAAGCAGCTCAATTCTCATTGTTGGGCTATAGCAGCAGCCAGGTTCAGGTTTAAAAAATATTTTCAGAGCCAAATTAATGGCTCATTGTTGCTTTATGAGGAACTAACTAGCCTTCAGCTGGTCTAGAGTACACAATTGACTAGTTGTGGCAGCAAATCAGGAGCCCAGAGCCCAGGAGTATACTGTAGTCTGGAAGGAACCTTACTCCACATGTCCGAGGGAAAAGAACATTCTGTTCTATGGTGCAGGGGGGCAGAGGGGGACTGTGCTAGCATGCAATACAGGGAGGAAAACAGGACAAGGAGGACTTGCCCGAGGCCTGGCCACGATTTGATGAAAAAAAAAATGATCACAGGATATTTTTTCAAAGGGTTCATTGAAGCAGTAACAGTTTGGTCAGACACTGGCTGGAAAGACACAGTTTCATGATTCTGAAAAACACTTTACAAAAGTACTGCAGCACAAGATTCCGCTGTAACCTAGGCTTTGCTGTAAACTTCTCTAGAGTTATGTGTTCATAAGACTTCAAACATATTCTTTCTGCCTATCCAGGATGGTCTTGCGCTCTTGAAAAACACAGAAGGCACTCGAAAGCTGCTTTAGGATTTGGTCAAATTCTTTTGCTTGCTGGTAAAGTGTTGCTGCACTGGGCATCGATGAAAATTTTCACTCTAAATCATCATGGTGTTGGGGTGTTTCGTTGATGACCTGTGAATAGCAAGTTGAGGAGAAGGACCAGGTAATGAGTGAGCAACTGTCTGATGGCAGAGGTATGTGATTTAGAAACATAATCAGATAACTCATGCATGGTACCCTGGTGCTACGTTCAGAACCTCATTTTCCTTTAGAGAAGCTTGCTTTCTCCATTCTGACAGCATTGTTTCCCAGAAGGAAGGGTGCAGGGTTGAGGGACAGTCAGAATCTCAAATGCAGGCATGAGCTGCTGCCCCCAAGACATTGAAAATGCCAGTGGTTCCAAGAAGCCCTTCAGGCAATAGGGTCTACCAAACGCTTATTCACATTTCAGAAGCATATTCAGTGCAGGAGAGGCCAAAAGGCATCTGGAATCCAGCCCGAAACTAGAGCCTACCCATGGGAGCCAACTCAAGAACAGCCAACAATGCTGTGGTCTTCCTACCTCCTAGGGAAGGTATTTGGATGACCCCCAATTACCTTTAGTTGTCTGGGCATGCATTAATGTAAACTATATTCTCCCGGGACACTGACGTACAAAGTCTGGCTGCTCGTACAGGACACTGGCCCTGTAGAGTGGAGATCAGTTGGGTATATCCTTGGGACCCATCAGTGAGGTGAAGGGAATGGTCTTCATGGTCAGGCCAGGGTCAACTGCCTGGACTTACAGAGAGTCAAAATGTTTGTATGTGTATGGGTACTGGAGACAGGGATAAGGGACGTGCCAGGGTAAGGAGATGTACCTCTAAGCATGCCTGCCCTTCCCAGCTAGCCCTGGGAACTGAACTAGTAAGAGTCCTTTCCCATAATCCCTGGCTGGGTGTGGGGAATATGGACGGTGGCACACGGGCCTTTCACTTCTTTCTGCAGACCCCTCGTCTTCCCCCCGACTCCAGCCCCTTGATTTAAGAAATTCACATACTTGTCCATCCCTGGTTTCAACAGTCTTGATAAGGAGTGTTCTCTTGGAATGGTTGTTCCCAAAAGGGTGGGAGTCAATGTTGGTTTCTGAAAGATGAGAATAGCAATTTGTCAAAATGAGAGTTTAATGCTCCCTGCATATCACCCATGAGTTCTCTACACAGGAATAAGAGTCTTGTGTTTACTCCTGTTGAGAATCTTTCTCTTTCAGCAGGCACCATCTCAGTGCCTTGGGAGGTTTTAAGAGTTGCCAATATAGGCTTCATGATCAGCAATCCATGTATACAGGCTGTGTGAACTATTGATTACGAAACTGAATAGCTATTCATAAAATAGGGATTTTTTTGGCAGTAATAAGTAAAAAAAAAGTTTAATCAACTTTGTTTCCCACAAAAATGAACAGTTACAAGCCTAGGGATAGTCAATGATCAAGTCAATGAGAACACTGGTATTTAGCAGAGTAAACTATTCAGGAATTGTGGGGTAGATTTAGTCAGGGTACATCTTGATTCTGACTAGTTCCTTTTGCCCTAATCAATAATGTGACCGGCTAATTAAACTTTATTAATTAAACTTTAAACTTTAAAACTTTATTAAAACTTTCGGCAGTCACATGCTGTCTGACTAATTCTTTAGTCGCCCGGCGACTTGGTGGCCAACCGGAACAACCGCCGCCATCATTTTGGTGGCTCGTACGGGGAGATCCAGTAGATGCGATTGCTGCTGTCCTGGCTGACCACAGCACAGCATGAAGCCATCGGAGTGGAGGACACTCCTTCACAATACACCTGTGACCGAATCGGTGACCTCCGCCTCTGGCTCTGCAGGGAAGAGCACTAACCCATGGGACAGGAGTCAACTGAGGAACCTGAGGGGGACGCTGACCCCATCTTACAGGCTCTACGAGAAATCACCCCGACCGTGACACCACCGTCATCTCGCTGTCGAGCTCACGGCCGGTTTGCGGTACACCCATACGACCCTGAACCCATCTAGTTATGAGTTCATCGCCCACTGTCAGCATGAAGCCACTCCAGAAGATGGACCATCGACCCTCAGCAACCCTTTAGGAATAAGGGTCGAATGTCTTTGAGAGGGGAATGATGGGGGCCCCTCATGCACCATGGAAAGGTTGCAGATATTGTTTGAATGTACGCGGTTCTGTTGCCATATCTGGCATGGGCCTTAGACCCTGCAGCCCACTGGCTGGGTCCAGGAACCAAACCAAATAAGGAGGTAGACTCCGCCCAGCTCTGTACCAAATCTGCACTAATCCAGTCCCCACTGTTTTCAAATCTACCAATCACTGTGATCAGCAACAGCAGTATATAAGCCCATTTTATCGGGCACTCGGGGCCTTTTCCCTTAAGGAAATGAGCTCGCTGGGTGCGTTACCCCCTATTCGGTCTTCGGCCTTACCAATAAAACTTTATTAAAACTTTCGGCAGTCACATGCTGTCTGACTAATTCTTTAATCGCCCGGCGACTTGGTGGCCATCCGGAACAACCGCTGCCATCAGTAGCAGGATTAATTGAGCTCCCAGTTGGTATGATGCATTTTATGAGGCACCTAGAAAGTACAGACTAATGAAGTCTCTGGTTCCCTGCCCACAAGGAGCTTATACTCTAATTGGGAAGACAAACATAAAAATACTTACAATTGGAGAGGTCAAAAATAAATGAAATGGACATCTATATGTAATATAGCTATCTATAGATAGATGGATATGTACCAATGAGAGTGTAAATAAATCCATAGGTATTAGAGTTGGATCCTTAATATAACTACTTTTTGAGAAGCTTTAGAACCATGATATATATATATATATACATACATGTATATATGTTTGTACATATTTATTACTCTATTTTACTTGAACATATTTATTCTATTTATTTTATTTTGTTAATATGTTTTGTTTTGTTGTCTGTCTCCCCCTTCTGGACTGTGAGCCCGCTGTTGGGTAGGGACCATCTCTATATGTTGCTAACTTGTACTTCCCAAGCGCTTAGTACAGTGCTCTGCACACAGTAAGCGCTCAATAAATACGATTGAATGAATGAATAATTAGGAAAAAAAATATAAATTTCAGGGGGGCCAGATTCTACTATTATTATTATCATGCTATTTGTTAAGTGCTTACTATGTGTCAGGCACTGTATTAAGAACTTTGAGGATAGAAGCAAGTCGAGTTGTCACATATGGGGCCCACAGTCTCTATCCCCATGTTACAGATGAGGGAATAAAGGCACAAGAAAGAGAAGTGACTTGCCCAAGATCACGCAGCCGATAGGTGGCAGAGTTGGGATTAGAACCCATTGCCTTCTGTCTCTCAGGCCCATGGGCTATACACTAAACCATGTGGGCCACAGTCACCCTATGCATGCATGGTGTATGCATGGTAGCATACAGTGTGGTCCTGAGAAACCCATCTAGGGAAATAGGTGAGTCCTGTGCATCCCACGGGTACTCTCAGAGGGAGCCCCTACCACCTGACTGCCGGTTTGATGAAGTGAGTGTATGCATGCATGCACCATACCCCCAATTCCTGCACCCCCTCTCCAGATGGGTGACCTGTGCCAACTGCTTGGTTTACTCCCCAGAGAGTTGGTTTAGGGACTAAATTTAGGGTCCCGCCCTCAAGGAACACCTTCCCCTAGAGTCACACCTTGGATTTGTACCATTCTTCAGCTTCATGGAGGTTCTTTGCAGCCACATTTTCATACTGCTGGAGAACATCACGCAGCCACATTTTCGTACTGCTGGCGAACATCACGCAGGGCAGCAGTGTGATCGGGCTTAGTCACATCCACATCGATTTGTATGTGCTGTTCCTGAATCTGGGCCTGCAGCTCCTGGATTTCCTGGTGAAAAATAAGTAGAGAAGATCAAGTTCCTGCTGGCTTCCCTGACAAGATCGGCTTAATTTACATTACCCGATTAAGAGTGGGGAGTCCATTACCTCGTCGTGAAGTTTCTTCAAGACTATCACTTCTTATAAGGATTTGATTTTTCCGCTTGAGATAAAGGCGTGCCAATGAAGCATTGTCAGCATCCTAATTGAAATGAGAGCCAAATTACTTATTCTAAGCAAATCAACAATTCATTGACTCACATTTGCTTTTTAGAAAACATTTGTTGAAAATAAGCAGAGTCTACCATGCCAAAGCATCCGGAAAGAGTTGAACTGAGCTTTGAAGTCTGAGATTTGGATTTTGGCCAGATGAATCTGGTTCTCCATTTGGAAATGCCGAGGTGAGAGGCCGTCGTTCTTTGGTAATTAGTCATAAGGTTAGGCCCAGTATCGTGAGAGTCCAAATGGGGACTTCTTTATTGAGACAGATCCTGGGTGGATCTTGTAGGACCCGGTCACCAACAGGCAGGCAGGTTAGAAAAGCATAGCTCTGGCTCTGATTCTGGCTTCAGAAAGTGAAAAACAGATGTGTCAATCTATCAGTTCAACTTGTTTTTCCCCTTCTTCCAGAGGACGTCACAGCTTGGAGACAAGGGAGACGATGTGGCCTATTGGAACAAGCACAGGGCTGGGAGACAGGAAACTTGGGTTCAGATCCTGGTTCTGCCACTTGTCTGCTGGGTGACCTTGACCAAGTCACTTAACTTCTCTGGGCCTGTTTCCTGTAAAAGGGGAATTCAATTCTTGCCCTGCCTCCTACATTGACTATGAGTTC
The DNA here is from genome assembly GCF_015852505.1 of Tachyglossus aculeatus. Taxonomy (NCBI): domain Eukaryota; kingdom Metazoa; phylum Chordata; class Mammalia; order Monotremata; family Tachyglossidae; genus Tachyglossus; species Tachyglossus aculeatus. Next base: position 243,616 of record NW_024044853.1, on the reverse strand, counting down.
TTTGGGTCAAAGGTACTCTTTCCATTCTGATTATTTTGTCTCTGCCCCAGCGGCTAGCAGATAGTGAAAACAACCACGGTAACAGCATATATTATAGTACTCTGAATACAGCAGGCATTCAATGTATACTACTGGATGAATGAATTAATTGCAATATAGTGTCTTCTTCCCATAGATGTACTTTCTCTGACTGCTGCCCAAGCCTTCTCTCTGACTTCACTGCCTTCAACCTTCAATCTTCTACGCAGATCATTTTCTTAAAAAACTTATTCTGGGCATATCTCCCCACTCCTTAAAAAAAAACCCATCTCAGTACAATACTCTGCACACAGTAAGCTCTCAATAAATACTATTGAATGAATGAATGAATGCCCCCAGCTTTCTACTCCTCTCTTTTCTGCTCCTTTGCTTCTCAGACACTCTGCCCCTCATCTCTCGTCCCCCTACCCTTCGTCTCTCCTTTCTCTTCCCCTTTGTTTTCTGCTGTCTATCTCCCCCCTTCTAGACTGGGAGCCTGTTGTTGGGTATGGATTTTCTGTGTAGATGAATTGTACTTTCTGAGTGCTTAGTAGAGTGCTCTGCACACAGTAAGCGCTCAATAAATACTATTGAACGAATGAATGCATGCCCCCTACTTTCTACCCCTCTGCTTTCTGCTCCTTTGCTTCTCAGACCCTTTGCCCCTCAGGGCTCTTTCCCCTACCCTTCGTCTCTCCTTTCTCTTCCCCTCTGCTCTCTGCTGTCTATCTCCACCCTTCTTGACTGTGAGCCTATTGTTGGGTACGGATTGTTGATGACGTTGTACTTTCCAAGCTCTTAGTACAGTGCTCTGCACACAGTAAGCGCTCACTAAATACTATTGAATGAATGAATGAATGCCACCTGCTTTCTACCCAGCTGCTTTCCACTCCTTTGCTTCTCAACCCTCTGCTCCTCTGCCCCTCTGCCCTGCTGACCCTCAGCTCTCTTCCCCCTACCCTTCAGCTCTCCTTTCTCTTCCCCTTTGTTTTCTGCTGTGTATCTCCCCCCTTCTAGACAGTGAGCCTGTTGTTGTGTATGGATTTTCTCTGTAGATGAGTTGTACTTTCCAAGTGCTTAGTACAGTGCTCTGCACACAGTAAGCGCTCAATAAATACGCTTGAATGAATGAATGAATGCTCCCTTCCCCTCTGCTCTCTACCTTCCTTCCACCCTACCATCAGCTCTCTTCCCCTCTGCTCTCGGCTCCCTGACGCTATGCCCATCTGCACTCTTCCATTCTGCATTTTGCCCCAATCCTCTCTACCCCCTGGTATTTTCCCTCATTGTCTCTTCCCCCCTTGTCTCTGTCCCCAGAGCTTCTGCCCACCTAGACTCTAAAACCCAGTTCTCTGCCCCCCGGTTCTATGTTTTCTGACCCAAGCTCTCTGGATCCCCAGATTTGCACCCCTCAGCTTTCTGCCATCAGCTATCAGCTCCCCTTGGTCCCTGCCCCTCAGTTCTCTGATCCCCTTCTCTCTGTCCCCTGCTTTCCTGCCCTGCCTCTCAGTTCTCTGCTCCATGCCCCTCTAGTCTCTGCTCCCTGTCCCTCCGCCCCTGCCCTCCCCACCCCGCCCCACACACAGCTCTTGATTCTCAGCCCCTCAGCTCTCAGATCTCTGCCCTTAAGGTCTATATCTTTCTGTTTTCTGCCCCTCAAATTTTTCCCTTGAATCTCTTCCCCTCTGATCTCTGGCCCTTGTTCTCTGCCTCCCTGCTCTCTATCGACCTGCTCCCTGAATCTCTGTCCCCCTGCTTTCTGCCCCTCAGCTCTCACCTCCCTGTGCTCCACCCCTCAGTTTTCTGTCCCTCAACTCTATTCCCTCTGACCCTCAGCTCTCTGTGTCTTCGCTTCATCTCCCTGCCACTCAACTCTCTTCCCTCTGCCCCTCTGCCCCTCACCTCTCACCTCCAATCGCTTCATTTCACTGATCCTCAGTTCTCTGCCCCTTTGTTCTCTTCTTTCTGCTCTCTTCCCTTTTCTTCTCTGGCCTTCTGCTTACTGCCCTATGCCCTCCTGCCCCTAGACTCCCTGCCCTGTTTCTCTGCCTCCCTGCTCTCTTTGCCCTCCCTGATCTTTGCACCCGGGCACTCTACCCATCAGATTCCTGATGTCTACCACCCACTCTCTGTCACCCGCTCTCTAACCCCAACTCTCTTCCACCAGCTCTCTGCCTCCAGCAACGTGTGCAATCTCCCAGCTCTTTGCCCTATCCCCAATTCTCTGCTCTTTGTCCCCCAGCTCTCTGCCCCCCAGTTCTCTCATCTCTTGCCCACCAGCTCTCTGCTTTCTGACCCAAGCTCTCTGCTCTCTGACACCCAGCTTTCTGTTTGTCCAGCTTTCTATCCCTCCAACTTTCTATCTCCCTGGCTGTCTATCCCCCAAGCTTTCGAACTCTTGGCCCCTTTGCCCTCTACTCCTCTACTCTCTGTCCCTCTGCTATCTGCTATGCCACTGTCTGCCCCTCAGCTGTCGTCCCTCCTGACCTCTGTCCCCCTAATCTTTGCCCCCCTTTCTGTTCCCCCTGTTGTCTGCCTCCTCCTCTCTACCCCCGACTCGCTGCCCTGCTGATCTTTAGATCCTTAGCTCTCTACTACTCATCTCCCTGCCCCTCAGCTCCCAGTCCCCAGTTGTAGCCCCCACCTCCAACTTTCTGGCCCACCGGTTTCAGCCCTCCCACTTTCTGCTCCCCCTGCTTATGACCGCCCCCCCCCCCAGTTCTCTGTCCCAGAACTCTTTGCTTCCTGCCACTATCTCTCTGTCCCTCAGCTCTAGGCTCTCTGCTCTTCAGCTTTTTGTCCCTCAATCCTCTGCCCCTCAGCCCTCTGCCCCTCAATTCTCTGCCCCCGAGCTCTCGGCTTTCTTCCAATCTGCTCTCTTCTTGTCTGCTCTTTGCCCGTCTGCTCTCTGCTCCCTAGCCCTGCCTCACAGATTCCTGCCTCGTAGGTCTCTCTACCTCAGGCTCTCGGCCCCCTGGACCTCCTCTATCTTCCATAAGCTCTCTGCCCTGCCCCCCAGTTCTCAGCTCTCCATCCCCAAGCTCTCTGCTCTGCGTACCCCAGTTCTCTGCAGTCTGTTCTTCAGCTATCTGCTGTCTTACCCCTATCTCTCTGCTCTTTGTCCCTCACTCCCTGCTCCCCCAAGCTCTCAGCAAATCAGCTCAATTTCCTCCCCCAGCTCTCTGTCCAACTGGCTCTCTGCCCCCGTGCTTACTGCTCTTGGCCCCAGTGTTCTGCTTTTTCCCCCTCCCCCAGCTCTGTGCTTTCACCCCACTCCCTGCTCCCTATTCCCAGACACTTTGTCCCCCATCTCTCTTTCCCCCGAGCTTTCTATTCCCCACCCCCAGCTCTCTGTCCCACACAGATGTCTCTACCCCCAGTTCTCTGCCTGTCAGCTCTTTCCCCCCGCTCTCTGACTTTTAGCTCTCTGCCTCCTGCCTTACCCAGCTCTTGGCTTTCTGCCCCTTGCCCCCGCACTCTGATCCCCCAAACATCTGCTGTGCCCCCCTCACCCAGCTCTCTGATCGCTGCCCCCAACCTCTCTGACACTCAGCTCTCTGGATCCCTAGCTCTCTACTCCTCAGATCTCTGTCACTAAGCTCTCTAACCTCCCCACCACTCACAGCCCTCAGGTTCATTGCCCCACCAGCTCTCTACCCCCCCCCCCAGCTCCCTGCCCTATTCCCCTCCAGCTCTCTGGCCCCATACCTCATGTCTCTGCTCCCCAGTTCTCTGATCTCTGCCCCTCAACTTTCTACTCTCTGCCCCCGCTGCACTCTTTGCCCCCCCATCCTTCTGCTCTCTGCCTCACCAACCTTTCTGTCCCATGCCCTCAAGCGGTCTGCCCTCTGCCCTCTGTCATCAGGCTTTCTCTTCTCTTCCTCAAGCTCCCTGCCCACTCTAGGCTCTCTGCTCTCTGCCCACACCCAGCTCTTTTCTATCTTACCCCAAATTTCTGCTTTTTGTCCACCAGTTCTCTGCTCTTTGCACCCCAGCTTTCTGCTCTCTGCCTCTCGGTTCCCTGTCTCTCAGATCTCTAAATCACTGTTAGGATCTCTAGGATCCACTGGACTCTGGGGTTCTGACACTTGGTCCATGGCAGGGAGGTAAACGAGAGGGTGGGGTTTTAAGGAGGGATGGAGGTTAGAATTGTGGGCCCAAATGGCAGCAGGAGAGGAAGGATAGGGATCTTTCCCTCCCTTCTCTATGTGGGGAGACATGGAGAGCAGGGGCTGCCGAGAATATAATAGAATATATTCTATTTATCTAATTTGATGGTAGTGATGCCTGTCTACTTGTTTTGTTTTCTTGTCTGTCTCCCCCTTCTAGACTGTGATCCCGCTGTAGGGTAGGGATTGTCTCTATCTGTTACAGAATTGTATCTTTCAAGTACTTAGTACAATGCTCTGCACACAGTAAGTGCTCAATAAATACGATTAAATGAATGAATGAGGGAACTAGGCAGAGTTTTTTTGGGAGAGGAGGAGGAATCACTCTTCTAGATAATGGCAAGGGACCACATCCCTCACCCCTGAGTGGTTGGGCATGGTGATTTCTCCCACATTAGAGAGGCTTATCCCTGGCCTCCATCTCTCCCTTGGGAAGCATCATGGCCTCATGTTTAAAGCATGGGCCTGGGAGACAGAGGATGTGGCTTCTGATGCCAGCTCTCCATTTGTCTGTTGAGTGACCTTGGCCAAATGAATTCACTTCTCTGGGCCCCAGTTTCCACATCTGTAAAATTGAAATTAACATTGTGAGCCCCAGGTGGGACATGGGCTATGTCCACCCTGATTAGCTTGTATCTCTCCCACCACTTAGTACAGTGCCTGACACCTAGTAATTGTTTTACTAATAATCAATTAAAAAGCCGGCCTTGTCAGACTGAGTTTTCATGGATTCCTTTTCTAGAAGGGATCAGTGAGGGGGTGGCAAGAGCCAAGCCCCTGGGCTCCTGAGGAGTGAGGGAGGATGGAACAGACCATAGAATACTAGCTAAGAATCCTTCGAGGAAGGCAGCGTGTCCCCTTTCCAGTCCCTTATCACTGCCCAAGGATTAGGCCAGAAAGTAGGGTGGCCCTGGGCCCCAGCCAAACTCGAAGCAACTTGGAGCATCGGAAGGGCCCCAAGACCCTCGGTCCCACCTGAAACGTTGGACAGTGGAACATCCGGGCCCCTGCCTCTGCAGGTGTGACAACTCATTGACAGGCGTGACAGTGGGTGGGTGGCTGCATGTTGGATACCGTTCCTCTAGGGCGAATGCTGATTTGTTTCTCTTTGTGCAGGTCTTTTTTAGGGGCAGTCTTGTTCAGAGGCAGATCAGATAGATCAGATGACAGATGAGCAGTGTGGCTAAGTGGAACGAGCACGGGAATTGGAGTCAGAGTTCATGGGTTCAAATCCTGACTCTGCCACTTGTCAGCTGTGTGACTTTGGGCAAGTCACTTAACTTCTCTGTGTTTCAGTTCCTTCTTCTGTAAAATCGGAATTAAGACTGTGAGCCCCACGTGGGACAACCTGATCACCTTGCAACCTGCACATAGTAAGCTCTTAATTAATGCCATTATTATTAATATTACTATTATTATTACTATTATTGTATTTGTACCCTTTCTAGACTGTGAGCCGACTGTTGGGTAGGGACCATCTCTATATGTTGCCAGCTTGTACTTCCCAAGCGCTTAGTACAGTGCTCTGCACACAGTAAGTGCTCAGTAAATACAATTGAATGCATGAATGGATGAGTTAATTTGTGGGGTTCCTTGTCCATTCTAGAATGACTTGGTTGCTGAATTTACCATCCTTTCCTGCCTGCTCCCGAGGACCCCATGCCGGCTTCTGATTGGCTCTAGGCTGTCCAGCTCAGGAGATTGAGTGAAGGTGATGAACCAGTTTCCATGCTCATCTTGGCGGTTCCTGGAGCTGAAGTGGTGCAATTGGTTATCACACGGTTCTTACAGTGTGGTATGGATGCAGGTCATTCTATCTCCTCGAAGAGGCGTTCCCTGACTAAGCCCTCCTTTCCTCTTCTCCCACTCTCTTCTGCTTCACCCTGACTTGCTCCCTTTATTCGTTCCCCCCTCAGCCCCTCAGCACTCATATCTGTATCTGTAATTTATTTATTTCTACTAATATCTGTCTCCCCTTCTAGACAGTAAGCTTGTTGTGGGCGGGGAATGTGTCCTTTATTGTTACATTGTACTATCCCAAGCACTTAGTACAGTGCTCTGCACACCGGAAGCCATAAATAAATAAATAAATAAATAAATAAATAAATAAATAAATAAATAAATAAATAAATAAATATGCCCCTCAGTTCTATGCTCTCTGCAACACTACCAATCAGCTCTCTGCTCTCCACCCCTCGGCTCTCTTTCCCTCACTCAGTTAGTCAGCAGTATTTACTGAGCACTTACCCTGTGTAAAGCACCGTACTAGGTGCATGGACAATACAATTTAACCATTAATCCACATTTTCCTTGCCCACAACAAACTTACAGTCTAGAGTGGGAGAGAGGCACTAATAGGATTTAATATATTATAGATATGTAAATAAATGCTCTGGGGCTGGGAGGAGGGTTGAATAAAGGGAGCAAGTCAGGGTAATGCAGAAGGGGATAGGAGAAGAAGAAAGGAGGGCTTAGTCAGGGAAGACCGCTTCGAGGAGATGTGCCTTCAACAGTACTTTGAAGGGGAGAGAGTAATTGTTGGATCTGAGGGAGAGAGGGAATTCCAGGCCAGATCTAAGATCTAAGGCAGATGAGAGGTAGAGGACAAATATGTTATGCTGTTTGATATGGCAAGGAGCTCTCTTATGAATCAATGCCTTACCATGGCAGAAGAGTTTGCGTATGCCAATGAAGCTTAAAGCTATGCCATTGAGTGATACTCTCGCTGGGTTACCCATAATGGAAGGGTCTAAACGGAAGCATCAGACAAAGTTGATTCACATGTTCTGGGCAACAGTGCTATAGGAAATAGTCAAAGGCAGGTGATCAAATGATCAAAATGTTGATCGAGGACAACGCCAGAGATTCAAGTTTTCACCGAGGGGAGGGAGGCAATAGTAAACAACTTCTGTATTTTTACCAAGAAACCTCTATGGATACGTATACGATTTTTTGCTGATTTTCTTTGTCAAAATAAAGATGGCCTGATGATAAATGATACCAAGTGGAAACAAACAGAGATGGGAAGAATACACAGAGGAACTGTACCTGAAAGATAGCAATATCCAAGAAGTATTTGAGGAAGTGCATTTTGAATTAGAGCCACTTATCATGGAATGTTAGGTTTTAGGTCAGCTTTATGCTACCTCACCAAAAACAAGGCACCTGGCTTGATAGGCTTCCTACTGAGATGTTTCAGGCGGCTGAAGAGGAAGTGGTCAAAGTCCTTACCAAATTATGTCAACAGGTATGGCTAATATAGCTAACCACTCAATGGCCATCTGATTGGAAAGATTACTTTATGCTCCAATACTGAAACAAAGAGAAATAACTAAAAGGAACACTTATCTACAGTTTCCTTGATCTCACATGCCAGGAAGGTACTTTTATAAGCTATACAGCATCCAGTGGAGGCCTACATGGAACATGAATTGCCCGTTGCTCAGGCAGGATTCCAGAAAGGACGAGGGACAGGAGATATTATTGCTGATGTCCTTTGGATAATTGAAAGGACAAGAGAATAGCGAAAGGAAGTCAGCATGTGCTTTATTGATCATAGTAAGGCCTTTGATTGTGTGGATCACAAGAAATTCTGGCACACATTAAGGGAAATGGGCACACCAGAACATTAGTTGCATTAATATGGAACCTGTTTAACAATGATAATTATAGTTATAATACAAATGGCATTTATTAAGTGCTTACTGTGTGCAAAGCACTGTTCTAAGCACTGGGGAGGTTACAAGGTGATCAGGTTGTCCCGTGGGGGGCTCACAGTCTTAATCCCCATTTTATAGATGAGGTAACTGAGGCACAGAGAAGTTAAGTGACTTGCCCAAAGTCAAACAGCTGACAGTTGTCAGAGCCAGGATTTGAACCCATGACCTCTGACTCCAAAGCCTGTGCTCTTGCCTCTGAGCCACGCTGCTTCTCTGTATGACAAACAGGTAGCTACAATAAGAACAGAATAGGGAGAAACAGTTTGGTTTTCCATTGGCAAGGTTGCATGTCAAGGATGTATCTTATTGCCTTATCTGCTCATCCTATACACAGAATACCTAATGAGAGAAGTCGGACTCGATGAAGACAAACGGGGAGTATAGATTGGAGGGAGGAATACAAACAAGCTTCGTTATGCTGATGATATAACCCTACTAGCGGAAAGTGAAGAAGACTTCAAGGGCTTAATATTAAAAATTAAGGAACAGAGCAAAAAGATGGCCCTATATTTCAATGTCAAGGAAACAGAGATCATGGCAACTGAACGTTTTAACACTTTAGTCCTAGACGGAGAGAAGTTTGAAATAGTTGATAATTTTTTCTCTCTTGGGATGGATAATCAATAATAAAGGAACTAGTAGCCAAGCAAAACTCCAAAGATTAATGATAGGTAGAGTTACTATGAAGAGCCCAGAAAAGACATGAAGTGTGCTGTGCTGATGTACCAAATTGCCACAAAAACACAAATGATTAAACTCTATGGTATCCCTAGTGATAATGTATGGATCTGAAAGCTGGACAGTGAAAAGACAGGATAGAAAGAACTTCGATTCTTTGGAAATGCGATATTGGAGAAGACTTTTGCAAATACCATGGACTGCCTGAAAACCAAACAAATTAAACCCACGTGGTCTTTTCAGGGTCAAAAATCTCGACTTACATCAGTTTATTTCGGACATGCAATTAGGAAGACTGATTCTCTGGAGAAGACACTAATGCTAGGAAAAGTCCAGGAAAAACATAGAAGAGGTAGATAGGCAGCTAGATAGGGACCAAAGCAACAATAATGGAAGAACCGTTAGAAAGTTTGCAGATTATGACAGAGGACAGGACTTTCTGGAGAAAGTATATCCATGGAGTACTATGAATCGCAAGTGACTCGATGGCACAGAATAATAATGATAATCATTATAGTAATACTACTACTACTACTAACAATAATAATGGGGTTCTAAGTTTTTCTCTGTAATAGGCATCCGTGACTAAACCTGGACATTCAAGAGGAGATGGTGAGATGAGAAAAGGTGATAGATGACCTGTGGTTTGTCGGGCAGCTATTACATCTGTGAAACTCACTGGCCCTTCTGAATCGGCCAAACTCAATGCCAAATTCCGGGTCTTGTGGTGGCTTGTGAAGTGGCCTGGCAGAGGTGTCGGCAGGGCATAAGTGGTGTCATGGTGGAGATGTCAGGATGGGTGATGGCGGTAGCCCAGCGGAGGTGTCAGGGCAGATGGTGGGGGTGACCCAGTGGAAGCATCATGGCGGCTGGTGCAGTGGCCCAGAAGAGGTGTCCGGGGGGTGCCCGCGGTGGTCTGTCAGGGGTGTTGGATCAGGTGGCACCACTGGCCCAGCGGAGTTGTCTACCGCCTGGTGTGGTGGCCCGCCTGTGGTGTCAAGGTGGGTAGCAGTGGTGGCCCACCTGAGGTTTTGGGGTGGCAGGTGGGTTGTCCAGAGTGGTCAGGGTGGGAGACGGTAGTAGCCCAGAAGGAGGGGTCAGGATGGCTGGTCTGGTGGCCCAGTGGAAGTGTTGGTGGCCCTGGAGGTGTCGGGAGTGATTGACAGCAGTGGCCCAGGAGGAGGTGTCAGTTCGGCTGGTGCGTTGGCCCAGATGAGATGCCCAGGCGGCTCGTGTGGTGGTCCAGCAGAGGAGGTAAGGTCAGTGGGCTAGCGGCCCAGTGGAGTCGGTGTGGGAGGCAGAGTTGACAGGGCTAGGGAGTTGTAATGGCAGGATGCGGTGGCCCAGCGGAGGTCTCATAGCAGGTGGCTCAGCTGGCCCAGAAGAGGCATTGAGGCGGCTGGTTTGCTGAATCTTGGGGCAACCCAGAGGAGTGTCAGGGAGGGTAACATGGAAACTGTACCAGTAGCCTGGAGGAGGCACCAGGAAGGTGGCACCGTGACAGGGCCAGCTGCCCTGAGGAGGTGTCGGGGGTTGGGGGGGGTTATGATGACAGTGCGAGTGGCCTGGTGGTGGTGTCAGCGGAGGGTGGCATGGTGACCCAGAGGTGGTGTCAGAGAGGCTGGCACGATAAGAATACCAACGGCCCGGAAGTTGTTTCGAGAAGGATGGCAAAATGACTGTGCCAGTGGCCCAGAAGTTTCATGTATTGGGGCACAGTGACTGTGCCAACTGCCTATAGGAGGTGTCGGTCAGGGTGGCACGATGATTGTGTCGGTGGCCCATAAGAGCTGTCAGGGAAAGTGGCTCGATGATAGTGCTGGTGGCCTGGAGGTGGTGGCTAGAAGAATGGTACAATGACGATGCCAGTTGCCCAGAGGAGGGATCAGGGACAGTGGCACAATGCTGGTACGTTCTGGGCCAGATGGTAGCACAATGACAGTGCCGGTGGCCCAGAGGTGGTGTCGAGAAAGGTGGCAATATGAGGATGCCGGCTGCACATGAGGTGTCGGGTAGAGTTGCACGATGACAGTGCCAGCGGCCCAGAGGACATGTGTGGAAGGGTTACAGATTGACTTTGTCCGTGGCTCCGAGGAGTTGTCAGGGAGGCTCGTTGTTGACAGGGCCGATTGACTATGGAAGGTTTCAGGGAAGGTGGCACGATGAGAATGTCAATGGCCTGGTTATAGTGTCAGGGGTGGGTGTCATGGTGACCTTGCCAGTGACCCAGGGGCGATGCAGGGAAGGTGGCACGATGATGGTGCCAGGGTCCCAGAGGAGCTGTCATGGAAGGTGTATCGATGATGGTGTCCACAGCCTCAGGTGGTGTCAAGAACGGTGATACTATGACGATCTTGGTTGATCAGAGGAGGCGTCAAGGAAGTTGGCACGGTGGCACAGTGATGGGACCGCTGTCAGGGAGGAAGTCACGGCGACTGTGCTGGCTGCCAAGAGGAGGCGTTGGGGAGGCTGGAGCTGCGATAGTGCCACAGATGTCAGGCCGGTGGTGGTGGTGGAAGGTGGTACGATGACAATGCCAGTGACCCAGAGGTGGTGTGAGGTAGGGTGGCACAATGACTGTTCCGGCGATCCAGAGGTGTGTCATTGAGGCTGACACAGTGACATTACTGGCTGCCCAGAGGAGGTATCGGACAAGATGGCAGGATCACAATGTCAGCAGCCCGGTAGTGGTACCGACAGAAGGTGGCACGGTGGACAATGCCGGTGACCCAGAGGCGGTGTCAGTGAGGGTGGCACCGTGATGGTCCCGTCGCCCGGAATTGGTGTCGAGAAGGATGACATGATGATGGTGCCAAAGACCCAAAGGAGGTGGCAGGGAGGAGTCACGAAGATGGGACTGGAAGCCTGGAAGTGGTATCAGGAAGGGTGGCACGGTCACGGTGTCAGCTGCTCAGAGGAGGAGTCAGGAGGGTGATATGTGGTCGTTGTCAGCTGCCCAGAGAAGGTGTAGGGGAGGGTGGCACGGTGATGGTTCCACCGGGCTGGTGGTGGTATTGGGCCGGCCAGCGTGGTCTCCCCCCGCCAGTCTGCTTTGGGGAATCACTGGGCAATATCGTCGCTGGACCCGGGGGTAAGCTCTTTTTCCTGTCCTGTTTCATTCCAGCGAGATGTATTGGGGTAGGGTAGGCCGTGTCCGTGCAGGTTAGCGTGGGTCTGGGTGGTGTTGATGAGGCAGCCGCCGCTGCCGTGGGCCTCTTCTCCCGCTGCCCTCATCTGACCAGTGGCAGGACCCTCCATGTCACTACTCCTCCATTTATTTGATGGTGACCCTTCCTCCTCCCCCTTCTCAGGAGCCACCGTGGAATGGGGCCGCTTTCTGGACCGGGGAGTGGCCGGTGGCATGGGCACTGGCACACACACTGGCATGGCCACGGGCTGGGGGCGCCCGAAAAATTTGATGACTTGTAACACCAGAACCCCCTTACTAACCATGCTACAAAAGAGGCCCAGCGCCCCAGCTTGGTCATCATCACCAGCTCCAGATGTCGCCTTCCAGATGTCGCCTTCTTGACCATTTATCTAGGCGGCCCATCTTCCTGTGTCTCCCCTCCGGTCACCAAGTCATAGGGCCGCTTCCTGGGCCGGGGGGAGTGGGTGGCGCTGGAACTAGCGCTGGGACGTGCACTGCTACGACCCGGAGGCACCGGACCACCTCTGAGGCCCTGTAGCAGTGGATGACTTGGACCACCCTGGCAATGAAAGAAGCCCTGCGGCCTAGCACGGTCATCCTGGCTGGCTCCTGCCCCTGCTTTGGGGACTCTTAACTTTTTATAGATGGGGCCCATCCTCCACTCCTTTCTTCACCTTCAACTGACTTTGGGAACGGTAGGAGCGGGTGGCAATGCCTTAACCTGAGTGGAATGTGCCAGTGGAGGGTCCCCAAAGCAATGTTACCCTCCAATTTGGGTGCAGAACTCCCCAAGCCACTACAGTCCCCGCTCCACTCCTCGCTGGAATACAGCTGGTATCACCTGCTATGGAGAGATTGAAGCCCTGCAGAGGAAACAGAAACGGACGTCCACCCCCAGGTCAGCTTGGCACTGAGTGATCTGAACGCTCCCCATCCATCCCCAAACCTAGCTGCAACTGGATTGGAAGCATATCAGCGAGGGGGTTCTGACTGTGTATGTGTGTGCGTGTGGTCGTAGCTCCAAAGCGCCCCGGATGGATTCGAGGTGAGCAGTGGTTGAGGGCCCAGGGCTGGGTGGAAATGTTTAGCAGATCCCCTTCCCCCAAGTCGGCTCTCGGACTCCTCAGCGATAGGAAGATTTCCTCCTTCATCAGGGGGTAAGGGACCCACGGGAGCGCCACCATCTGACAGGAAAATATAACCACCCAGGTGTGGACCAGCAATCAAAAGAAACAAATTCCAATAGCCTCTAGAGAGATCCCACCTGCCAGATAGCCAAGGGAGAAACTCGGAGATTCCTTTAGAAAAAATCTTAAGAGCAAATTTGCCATGGTGGCTGCTCTCTGAGATTCCTCACAGAGAAAGGAGAGGTAGCTCTAGGGGTTGTCCATTTTCTAGGGTTTTATACGGGGAGGTTGTCAGGGTTCTATGAGGTCACGTGATGAATGTGAGGTCGTGGGGTAAGGGGGAGGGGCAGAGACCCTTGCTTAAAAGGTAGGCACAGGACCTGTCTGTGGAGCCCATCACATGATGATTGATCTCCACAACTACTACTACTGAACTCCTTGTCTTCCCTCCCAAACCCTGCCCCCTTCCTGACTTTCCCATCACTATTGATGGCACTACCATCCTTCCCGTCTCACAAGCCCGCAAACTTGGTGTCATCCTCGACTCCGCTCTCTCATTCACCCCTCACATCCAAGCCGTCACCAAAACCTGCCGGTCTCAGCTCCGCAACATTGCCAAGATCCGCCCTTTCCACTCCATCCAAACCGCTACCCTGCTCGTTCAAGTTCTCATCCTATCCCGTCTGGACTACGGCATCAGCCTTCTCTCTGATCTTCCATCCTCATGTCTCTACCCACTTCAATCCATACTTCGTGCCGCTGCCCGGATTGTCTTTGTCCAGAAACGCTCTGGGCATGTTACTCCCCTCCTCAAAAATCTCCAGTGGCTACCAATCAATCTGCGCATCAGGCAGAAACTCTTCACCCTCGGCTTCAAGGCTCTCCATCACCTCGCCCCCTTCTACCTCACCTCCCTTCTCTCCTTCTACAGCCCAGCCCGTACCCTCCGCTCCTCTGCCGCTAATCTCCTCACCGTGCCTCGTTCTCGCCTGTCCCGCCGTCGACCCCCGGCCCACGTCATCCCCCTGGCCTGGAATGCCCTCCCTCCCCACATCCGCCAAGCTAGCTCTCTTCCTCCCTTCAAGGTCCTATTGAGAGCTCACCTCCTTCAAGAGGCCTTCCCAGACTAAGCCCCCTTCTTCCTCTCCCCCTCGTCCCCCTCTCCATCCCCCGCATCTTACCTCCTTCCCTTCCCCACAGCACCTGTATATATGTATATATGTTTGTACATATTTATTACTCTATTTCTTTACTTATTTATTTATTTTACTTGTACATATCTATTTTATTTATTTTATTTTGTTAATATGTTTGGTTTTGTTCTCTGTCTCGTCCTTATAGACTGTGAGCCCAGTGTTGGGTAGGGACTGTCTTTATATGTTGCCAACTTGCACTTCCCAAGCGCTTAGTACAGTGCTCTGCACAGAGTAAGCGCTCAATAAATACTATTGATTGATTACTACTAATGATGGCATTTGTTAAGCACTTACCATGTGCCAAGCACTGTTCAAATCACTGGAGTACATACAAGGTAGTTGGTTGTCCCACCTGGAGCTCACGATCTTAATTCCCATTTTACAGATGAGGTAACAAAGGCGAGGAAGAAGTCAAGTGACTTGCCCAAAGTCACACAGCTGATCAATGGCAGAGCCGGGATTAGAACCCACGAATTCTGGCTCACAAGCACATGCTCCTTCCACTATGCCACGCCGCTTCAACTACAATTACTGTCACTCAATCAGTCACATTTATGCAGCACTTACATGTGCAGAGCCCCATTCTAAGAGCTTGGGAGAGTACAAAACAGCAGAGTAGGTAGACAAGTTCTCTGACAAACGATGGATCACAGCGAAGATTGGGGCCTATAATGACTGCCAGTGACCAAGCACAGAGGGGTGCACGGTTCCACTCTCTAGCCCGGATTTCTCGATAGCATTGTACTCAACGTATGGATGGTTCTGTGCATGAGGCTGACTGCGATTAAAGCTGGAATTACTCTATAAATGTAAACTGGGGTTTGTAATTGGGTATAGTTGATAGCCTAGAAGCTATATCAGTGCCTCTTAATTTAACAACATCAGGACATGAAGCCCTACTGTCAAAGAAAGCACCGGGCTATTGGAGTAATTAGAAAGAGAATGCCTACAAAACATCAATAGTAGTAGTAGTAATAGTATTCATTCACTCATTCATTTAATCTTTTTTACTGAGCGCTTAATGTGTGCAAAGCACTGTTTTAGGCACTTGGGAGATTACAATATAACAATCAGGATACACATTCCCTGCCCACAACAAGTTTATTAAGCATTTAATAAACTTAAGTGCTGGAAAGAGATACAGAGGTTGGAATTAGACATTGCCACAGGCATAGTAGAAGCCATAAAAGACATCTCAAAAGAAGCGTACAAGATGAGAACAAATTGACCAAATATAAACAGAATTCATTAAAGTACTGGGTCGAGAGGAGCAGGATTTCAGGTTACATGTAGCTAACAATATAAGGCCCATCGGTAACCACAGCATCTGATACAGCAGCCCCCTCCCTACAACGCATGTCAGTCTTCCTGGGATTCTGTGGAGCCTTCATGGGGCATTTGCTTTCGTCTTTGCCCCCGGGAGGTGGAAAACAGCATGGAATGAAGGCTCTTCGATGCCACGGAGAAGAGCCGGTGCTGGTACCCGATGAGGTATTCTGGTGTCCCAGTTTGAAATACAATAGTGGGAAACAGTGACTTCTGAAAAGGAAGATAACAGATGGTATAATAATAATAGATACAATATTTGTTAAGCACTCACTACATGCCAGGCACTCTACTAAGCTCTGGGATGGATACAAGGAAATTGGGTTGGACACAACCCCTATCCCAAGTGGGACTCACGATTTTGATCCCCATTTTACAGATGAGGTAACTGAGGCACAGAGAAGTGATGTGACGTGCCCAAGATCACACAGCAGACAAGTGTCGAGCTGGGATAAGAACCCATGACCTTCTGACTCCCAGTCCTGCGATCTGTCCACTATGCCATCCATAGCATGCCATAGGAAATCTGAAAACCCGAAAGAAGGGAAAATGTTTGCAGAATTTTCTGTTTTTCAGCATATAAGAAGGATCAACTGAAATAAGGGAATAAGTGTGGTTCCATGGATCACCAATCATTGATCACTTGTTTCCAAAAAAAACTAATAAAGGAATACTTGATGGTGTTGTCTAAATCTTCATCACCCACAAGATTTTTTGAACAATTACAGCGAATAGACCACTGCAGTAGACACTTGGAAAAATACAGTAGCAATACAAGTCATGGCCCCTGTCCTTGAGCAGATTACAATCTAATGGCCAAAGCTTTAAGAGTGGAAGCCCGCAAGACAGGGATTTAGCGTAATGAACTCAGAAGTTTAGACTTTACTTTCCGTTAAGAGAAACCATCATGTGTATTGGACTACAGTTTCAAAGATGACACGGGCTTTTAGTTCACTCACTGGAGCGAAAGAATGCAGTACTTTGCCTTATTTTCGACTATGAAAACTCCTTTGAAACTGCAGAACTACAGAACTAGAACTGTAGAACTATGAAATACGACAATTATGGATATAATATATAGGCACCTATAGAGAGTAATAAGTTTTACCTTTTCTCACTTGTTTCCCACTGTCTTCTCAAGCGGGTGGTTTACTTATGCCAGAGGAATATCCGTACAACTTTGTGTAAAAGTCATTCTGTGTGGAGAGACAAATTAATAAATGAATTTAACAAATATCATAAGATTTTAAAAAATACCTTCTTTCAAGGACTTTCCCACCTAGCAGGGATTTGTTACAGGCAGAGAGTTTCAAAGCTTGGAGTTTCATAAAATACTTCTAAGTCAATTGGGTTAAGTCAAAAGAATAGGGAAATTGAATATCATTTTCCTATCAGTGGATCTCCTGCATTTAGAATGTACAATGTTTCTCTTCCAGGAGGAATTGTTGATAGGGATCTCTGTCATTACTTGAATTTACAGTTCCAGAAAGGATTGGTGGATCACGGGATTCAGAGAATCATAGAGGCCAACCCCTACCACTGCTTAGTACCATGTGAGTGTGACAAGGCATCCTTTTTATTTTCCTTAAGTCAAAATGGATGGAGGATCCCCAAAATGATGTAAATACTTTTTGTTAAACCCCTTTCTTTAAGGAACAAAATGAATGCCAATGACACTGGTATCATTTTTCAGGATCTCTTTCTCTAGGATGTTGATATACCGACCCTGCTTTGGATAACTTGAGATTGGGGATTCTTGGTGAAGCTGGTTTAAGTTTTCAGTTTCACAAGCTATTCTAAACACTGTTTCTGACCCTTGTAATGTTCCAGGTCCGTACAAAGCGTGTGCTTTCATGATCAGGAGCTAGGTTCAGGCTGATTATCTGCTGAGAGTTAGATCTCACTCTCTCAATGGAGAGAAAGGTCTATGGAGTTGTACGGTTATACGATGTTCCCAGGAAATCCTAGCTATGACCAACGATCATATACTTCGTGTATATGCTGATTTGTCACATCTGAAATTGTTCAGTTTCAGTTAAAGTCAAGTAGAGTGTTACAACCTGCTCTGAGAATAATGACTTAGAAATGTCTCTCTCTCTCTCTCTTTCTCTCTCTTTCTGATACATATACACCCACCCCCAAATAGCAACTCCTGCCCCCCATCCCCCACCCCCAGCACCACCACCACTAGATCTGCCATACTTCCCTCTAGAAGCATGGGAAAAGATCCACAGATCAAATCCAGCCTGGGTAAGTAATTAAACATCCCTACATATTTTAGGGAAGCAAAATGTAAACAATTGATCAGGAAACTCTGTCCCAGGAAATCTTCCCACGAAGGAAGCATTTAATCCAAGGGGTAGCAGATTGAGAAATCCTCTATCCCCCACCACCCCAGTGGAAGTATTAGCACAAGTTTGCAGCAAACACTGTCAGTTTTCTATGGTCAATGGCTAACACACTAGTCAGCCCACATGGACAGGTACTTCTCAGAGGCGAGATAATGCTCATGCTTCTGCTGAGACCCACATCATTACAAATGGCACAAGGTCTCCTACCTCTGTCCTAACTTCCCAACCAGCAATGACTTGGGTTGGTAGTAAAGAATTTCTAACCTTCTCCCAGAGACAGACTGTAAATCCCCTCCTCCTCCTCTCCTCCTCATACTGCACCGAACATAGAGTGGACCGAGGACTCAGAGAATTCTTTGGCAATACAGGATCTGAAAAATGCAGAGGAAATGAAGGCAAAATACAAGAAGCAAGGATTTGGGGTTGGAATCTTGATATTATATGGGAACTGTGGGACCCGTGCTGAAAGAAGACATTGATTTGAAACTGTCTTCTAAATTTATCCAATCCTGGAATTTGACCACAAACTTTTCTATTAAACTATTTGAACAACAAGTCTTGGTTTTTTGTGAGGTTGTACTGAACGTTCATCCAATAAAAATGTCAATCAACAGTTTCAAGTCTTCCCAAAGAGAAATTGTTCCCAACTGACAGTTTGCCGATCAGAAATTATACTTCTTGTCATCCTGGGCTTGTCTGGTGAATGTACCTCGAGACTCTTGATTTTAAATAAGAAGTTGAGGACAGAGCATCCTTGAACCTGTACAGGTTTGTCATTCGAATGAAGGGTAGAAGAAGATGGATTAAAGTAAGTGACTGCATTATTTTTGACACTGGGATTGATTCTCTTTCTAAACTGTGATGTTGTCAGTGATGCTGTATGAATTTATCTTTGGGGTCATGGAAGAAAGGATATCGGAAATACTACAAGGAAGACTCACGCATTTCATTGTCTTTAAATGCTGAAGGAAGATGATAAGAAGTTGACTTTCAGATATACGTGCCTCAACCTCTATCTCAGGTGCACAGGTGGTCGAACGCCTTTTCCTCTTTAGTACTGTGGGGGGTCCTTTACGAAGCCTCAGCCGTGGCGTCCCCGAGTAAGCCAAGCACAGTCTGGGTTGTCCTAGCTCCCCCTCCCGTTTACAAGGAGCAGGGGTTAGCTCAGGTGCACATGGTTCTAATGGGGGTGGGGGTGGGAGTGGCCGCTGGGCGTTAGTATTCCCCTGATCAACCTGTTCAGCAACTCAATATCACCGCCATGTTTGGAAAAAATGATCTGCCTGTAACACTTAACATCGAGATTCTTCTGCATGGACCCTACTATACATAGAAACGTGTTTTCGTGGATATGGCAGGCCGGGAAGTTATCGGGGAATTGGTGTGAGATGTTTAGTCCCTGTGAAGTGCAATCCCGAGCCATATCTGCATGGTGTGGCCTCTAACTATAAGCCTTTGTTACCCGTACATAAACAACGCAGAGCATGTAACAATTCCCAGATAACAGAGGAGAAGGCAGGCCTTTCCAAAATGGAGTCGGTTGGGCTGGCTCTGGTCAGGCGACTCTGAACGCAGCGCGGGACGGTCTCACACTCCAGCCTCTAGCCAAGGATGTCCGACCGACCAGGTCCAGTGTTACTCTAAGTGGAGCGCTTTCAGGGGAATCTTCACGGAACAGCAGCGGGAAATCAGGTATAGAGAAAGCTGGAGACCAAGAGAGCACAAGAACATTTCAGCCATTACATGAGCCAGGAATGTCAAAATATTCCAGGGCCAATGTAGGAGGCCTTATTGAGCAAATGTGAGAAAAGGAACGCCCAAATAACTTCCAGCCTCTCGGAGCTTATTCGGGCTTTCCCGAGTCCCATAGACACGTGGGACTAGGTCTCCCCTACTTTGGCAATCTGGTTTTGGAGGGTAAATCTAGTGTCAGCTGCACAGACGACATGGTCAGTGAACTTGGCAAAGTCCTCCTCATATATTTTCTTGCGCGAAGCCGATGCCTACATTCCTAGGATGACATCCCATCCCTTGGCCTAGTGGAGCTCTTGAGTACCCTACGACTAATGCCATATCTGCCATATCTGGACAGGCACGAGGGGCATCCCATTTCCTCCCTTCCATGCTATTCTTCCGTGGTTCCCCCCCCCCCCCATACTCCATCCATAGCACCTTGCCAACGACTAGGCTCAAAGAGCGAGGATTTTCTCTTCCTGGCCTCAGCACTGGATACCACAACAACAACGAAGAACAAATAGGACAAAACAAAACAGAATTACAAGGCAATCAAGGAAAATTCAAGCACCGAGGTTCCCGGAGAGGGAAGACATTCATTCCCAAGGATGCCAAGCGTTTTACTTCATGTGGATATAAGCTGCCCTACAGTGGAGGGTTAGGTAAGGGATTGAGAATAAACAATGTCCGCATGGCCGCCATTCCTGCTCCACATCGATGGGAACCGGGACGATCGCATATCCCAGCCCATAGCCGTGGCCTAATCCAGGTGCTCTCTCTCCTTCTGAACCTTCCCTGAATCTGCACCGGCTGTGCCAGTGCCCAGAAGGGGCCGCTTTCCCTGAGCTCGTGGCATTGGCTGCTCTTCTCTATAATGTAATCCCCACAAAGAGCCACGGGGTTTCCCCCCACCCCGACGCAGCTTCCCCTCTACTGGCGCTGCCCTTGCTCCCTACTCTCACCCCACAGACCCCTCTCTCCCGGGTGTCCCTGCCTGGGGTCCCCAGGACCCGCCACGGTGCCAGAAACCCCCCTCCCATCTCCTGCTACTCCCACACTCTCCAGCGTAGGCCCCCAAGTGCGGGTCGCAGCCCTGGAGTTCCTAGCAGCCGTGGCAGGCAGTTAGGTGACTGAGGAAAATGCCTACCTGCAGTAGGACCTGGTCCGCTGCCTCCTCCGGGTCTTGCTCCACTATAGGGCAAACACCCGACAGTGCACAAAATGAGTTTCCCCACCCTCCACAGTCCCCACGGCCCTCCACAGTACCCATCCTCTACCTGGCTTTGATTCCTCTACTCTGCCTGGTCCCGGCTCTCATCCTCCGTCCGGTCTAGGCCCTCCTCTAGTGCCTGGTCTTGACCTTCCTCCTCTCCCTAATATGTCCCTCCTTCTCCGCCTGGTCCTGGCCTTCCTTCTTGGCCTCGTCCTTGCCGTTCTTCTCCTCCACCTGGTCTTGGTCCTCCTACTTCTTCTTCTGATCGGTATTGACCCTTCTCCTCTCCCTGTTCCTGGCCCTGCTCCCCCGCCCAATCTCTGCCCTCCTCCTCTACCCAGACCTGACCTTAATCCCAGGCTTCGTCCATTGTCCTCCTCCTCCCCCTGGTCCTGGCCCTTCTTCTTGTCCTGGTCGAAAACCTCATCCTCCACTGAGTCCTGGCCCTTCTCCTCTGCCTGACCCTGGCCCTCCATTTCTGCTTGACCCTGGCCCTCCTCCTCTGCCTGGTCTACTAATACCTCCTCTGGCTGTTCCTGGCCCCCCTCTCCCGTCTGTTCCTGGCCCTGGTCCTGGTCCTTTTCCTGCACCTGACCTTGATCTTCTTTCCAACGTCCCCTTCTCTGACCCGGCCCTGGGCCTCCACCTCTGCCTGGTCTTAGCCCTCCTCCTCCTCCCCCTCATCCTCGCCCATCTCCTCACCCTGGTCCTGGTCCTCCTGCTGTGCCTGATTATAGCCATCCTCCTCCTCCTGGTCCTGACTCTCTTCCTCCACTTGGTCCTGGCCCACCTACACCCCCTGGTTCAACTATTCCTCCTTCACTTGGTCCTCGTCCTCCTTCTGCACCTGATTCTGGCCTTCCCCAAATCCCTGGTCCGAGACCTCCTTCTCCACCTGGTCCTGACCCTCCTCATCTGCCTGTCTGTGGCTCCCCTCTCCACCTACTCCTGGCCCTCCTCCTCCTCCTCCACCTGGTCTTTGCCCCGTCTCCTCCCACGGTCCTGGCCCACATCATCCACCTACTCTGGTCCTCCTCCGCTGACTCTTCCTTGGTCTCTGCGTGGTCCTGGACCCCCTCCTCCACCTGATCCTGGCCCTCCTTCTCCTCCGATGGCATTACACAGAGAGCCTGGAATCCAGTTCTGACCTGTGGCCTTGGGACCTGAAGAACAGTGTCCCAGAAGCCTGGGGGCTGAGCCGTCCAAGGCTGAAGGGTCAACCCCTCTCTGCCACACCTCTAGACTCTAGTGGCACTCCAATCTAAACGTGCTCCAACTTCCTACCGTCCCGCTGGCTGAAGGAAGGTCAAGCCCCACCCCTCGGGAAAGAAGTGGGATTTTGACAGCAGGTCGGTCCTGTCCCCACCGTCCCAGAGTGCTGGAGTTCGAGTCCACAGCCAGCCTGGCCTCCATGCTCCCGGGGGCGGCCAAAGTAGAATTGGGGGATCTCGGAGAGGGCCGAGTCCCCTGAGCCACCTTCCCTCACATGGCTGTCTAGAGACGGGATTCTGTCCACTCTTCTGGGACCAGAACCCACGGCACGTCCCAAAGCAGCCCCCGCTGCTCCAGACCTGGTGCCCCAGGACCATCGTGATGCCTCGTCCTCCAAGGTTTCTTTTCTCCCTCGGCGTGGGGGCCCTCAGAAGAAGAACAGTTCATCGTTCTCTTTCAGTCTCCCTTCGTAGGTGTTCAGGAATCTGCGGATCCTGGACGAGGAGTGGTAAAGAACACGTGAGATGCAAAGCAGTCCTCCACTAGAAGCTGTCCCCCTCCCCCACTTAAATCATGCCCCGGGGACCTGGGAAGTGTCCTCCACTCCCCATCCAACTCCAATGTCCTCAGCCCATAACTTCCCCTCGCCTCTGTCCTTCTACCACCACCCACCCATGGCTGCGGAGATGGGAAAGCCTGAAACGCGAGACAGAGGAAAGAAGAAGACAGAGAAATCAATCCGTCAGTCGATGGTATTTCCAGAGGAGCTAGCAGTCTAGGGGGAAATAGCTGCTAGAGCCTCAGAGGACCAGTATTCAGAAAGGCGAGTGAAAGAGAAAAGCAAGACAGAGGAGGAAGCACAGAGCATGGCGAGAGACATAAGAGGGAGAGAGAGAGAGAGAGAGAGAGAGAGAGAGAGAGAGAGAGAGAGAGAGAGAGAGAGAGAGATTAGGGGATAGATGGAAGGTGTGCGTGTCTTTGTCTGGGACTCACTCTGGAAAATGATTTTGAACGCCTTGTAGGAGAGCAGCGGGCTTGCGGTATAGAGAGTGATGGTGTGTACAGTGGGGAAAGGAAACAAACCATTATTTTCCTCGTTTGTTTACCCATCCATCCGTCCACCCGCTTCCCGGAAGGACTACTGGAAGGACTTGCCTTCCATATCCAGCCCCCGGAGTCAGGGAGGAGGAGCCAAGAGAGGCCTCCTCTGGGATCTGGTCAAGAAAAGGGGTCGGGCCAGATCGTGTGGCATTACTTTGTTGGTTTTAGGTTTGTATGTTTGCTTGCTTTCCCCAGTGCCCTCCACTCCCCACTCACCAAGGAAGACAACGGCCTCAAATTCGGCATCTGGTTGGATGCAGTTGGTATAGGCCAGAGCTTGGGACAAGAAAATGGGATGGAAGTCCCCAAAGCTCTTCATCTGGGGAAGAGGAGAAGGAGAGTGAGAGACCCCAACCCATCCCCAACCTCCTTGACGGTGCGCTCCAACTCTCCAACTTCCACTTCCACTACAGGACATGGGGCTCTCAAACTCCTCCTGGTCCCTTTCGCAAATCAACCCCTCTAAACTGTAAGGTCATTGCGGGCCGGGAACGTGTCCACCAACCATTCAACGGTGCTCTCCGAGGAGCTCGGTACAGTGCTGTGTACAGAGTAAGTACCCAACATATCCCAACGATGTGCCCCGCAGGAGGGATCCGCGCCCACAGTTCCCACCCCAGACCCAGGGACACCCCCTCCCAGCCCCCGCCCATCCCTGACGTACTCACCAAGGCCATCCAGATGGTACTGTAGGCCGTGCTCTCCCTCTCTTCCCACCTCAACATCCACCGGACGACTCTGGAGTGCCTCCAGCCAATATTCTGGGCCAGCCAGAAGAATGTATATCTGGCTTTCTGGAAACAGAGAACCCGAATCTGGGTGTGAGGGGCGGCAGAGCACCGGACCAGGGGCTCAGAGAGGATGGGTACTGTGGAGGGTGGGGGAGACTCACTTTGGCCACTGTTGGGTGCTCGTCCTTCAGGTGGAAGAGGACGGGGAGGAGGCAGCGGATCAGCTTCTGACGGAGATGGGTGCGAATGAGTTCTCCAAGTGAGTGAGTGAAGATAGTGAATAGAAGGGGACCCCGAACTGAACCTTGAGGGACCCCCAGAGTTTGGGGGTGGGAGACAAAGGAGGAACCTTAGAACGAATGAGTCTGAGAATGAACGACTAGAGAGAAAAGAGAAGAATCAGGAGAGGACAGTGTCAATGAGGCCGAGATTGTCAACAGTGTTTAAGGCAGATGAGAGGTAGAGGACAAATAGGGTTGCTGTTGGATATGGCAAGAAGCTCTCTTATGAATCAATGCCTTACCGTGGCAGAAGAATTTGCATATGCCAATGAAGCTTAAAGCTGTGTCATTGAGTAATACTCTCTCTGGGTTACCCATAATGGAAGGGTCTAAACGGAAGCATCAGAGAAAGTTGATTCACCTGTACAGGGCAACAGTGTTATAGGAAATAGTCAAAGGCAGGTGATCAAATGATCAAAATGTTGATCAAGGACAACTCCAGAGACTCAGGTGTTCACCAAGAGGAGGGAGGCAATAGTAAACCACTTCTATATTTTTACCAAGAAAACTCTGTGGATATATATATACCAGAATGGTTACAGATATCGGAGAAGCAGCGTGGATCAGTGGAAGGAGCCCGGGCTTTGGAATCAGAGGTCGTGGGTTCAAATCCCAGCTCTGCCAATTGTGAGCTGTGTGACTTTGGGTAAGTCACATAACTTCTCTGTGCCTCAGTTACCTCATCTGTAAAATGGGGTTTAAGGCTGTGAGCCCCCGTGGGACAACCTGATCACCTTGTTACCTCCCCAGCTCTTAGAACAGTGCTTTGCACATAGTAAGCGCCTAATAAATGCCATCATTGTTATTATTTTATAGTGCTGGAAGATGAGCCCCTCAGGTTGGTAAGCAATCATTCATTAACTCATTCATTCAGTCGTATTTATTGAGCGCTTACTGTGTGCAGAGCATTGTACTAAGTGCTTGGGAAGTACAAATCGGCAACATATAGAGGCGGTTCCTACACAACTACAGACTCACAGTCTAGAATGGGGCGATACCCTCAGAATAAATAGAATTATAATTATATACACATATTAATAAAATTAATAGAGTAATTAATATGTACAAATATACACAAGTTCTGTGGGGAGGGGTAGGTGGTAGAGCAGAGGGATGTGGAGGGTGATAGGGAGGAGAGGAGGAGGAGAGGAAAAGGAAGGGCTCTGTCAGGGAAGATCTCCTGGACAAGGTGAGCTCAATGAGCTGCTGGGGAAGAGCAGGTGACTTCTCAGAGTATCATGGGTGTTTATGATGTGTTCAGAATATAGCCTTTGGAACACCCGGTCGTTGATGTTGCCACACAAGAAATGAGTATCTGAAGCTGTAAAGATACTCTTATTATTGCATCATGTAATGTATGAAGTATGAACCAGGGTAAGTTGGAAATAATCAAGAATGAAATGGACTGATTGAAGATGGACATTTTAGGAATAAGCAAACTGAAATGGACTGGTATTGGGCATTTCCAATCGAATGAGCACATCATATATTACCCTGCCCATGCTGAAAAAAGAAATGTCATAGCAATAATTGAAACGAAGAAAATTGCTAAGACATTTATTGGACATAAAGCTGTCAATGACCGATTGAGATCTAATAGGTTCAGAGGAAAACCATTCAGTAGGACCATACTTCAGGTGTATGCCCCAACAACAAATGCAGGGCAAGAAGAAATAGAGAGGTTTTACAGTGAAGTACAGAGAGAGTTTGATAAAAGCTGCAAGCAAGATGTTTTGACTATTACTGGGGATTGGAATGCAAAAGTTAGTAATGGAATGGAAGTGAAAGTTATTGGAAACTATGGTCTGGGAAATAGGAATAAAGTCGGGGACCGACATGATTTCTATGAATCAAATGACTTTTGTACTGCCAACAACTTCGTTTTCCAACCTAAACGACCTCTGTGGACATGGACTTCACCAGATGGACTATGTAGAAATCAAATAGACTATATTATTTGTTGAAAGAGATGGGGAAGTTCTATTTTGGCATCCAAACCGTGACCTGGGGCTGACTGTGGAGCAGATCACGAGCTGTCAATGTGAAAACTCACGCTAAAACTTAGAAAGATCAATCATGCTTTATAGGTGTCCAAATCTGAACTGACGAATATTCCCCCTGTATTTAAGGATCATTCATTCATTCAATCGTATTTATTGATAGCTTACTGTGTGCAGAGCACTGTACCAACTGCTTGGAAAGTACAATTCGGCAACGGAATCATGTAAAATACGTATTTGATGCGCTTAATCTCACAGACAAGGAACCAGAGGAAATGTGGATGGAGATTAAAAATGTCATCAAGGAAGAAAGTGACACAGTATTACAAAAGGTTAGAAAGAAAAAAATGCCAAAATGGATGTCAAACATAACTCGGGAAGTAGCCAAGAAAGGGAAGTAAGCAAAAAATCAGAGGACAAAAGAACCTGGTTAATGAACTGAACCGAGAAATACAGCGTTCTACCACGAAGGACAAACAGGAATATTATAACAGCATATGGAAAGAAATGGAAGTCAGTAACAAAAATGGGCAGACAAGAGCACTATTTCAGAAGATTAAGGAAATTAAGGGAATGTGTCGTCCTCGGATTGACTTTGTCAAAATAAAGATTAATTTATGCTCCAATACTGAAACAAAGAGATATAACTAAAAGCAAAAATTATCTACAGTTTCCTTGATCTCACTTGCCTGAAAGGTACTGCTAAAAGCTATACAGCGTCCAGTGGAGGCCTACATGGAATATGAATCGCCCATTGCTCAGGCAAGATTCCAGAAAGGACGAGGGACAGGAGATATTACTGCTGATGTCCTTTGGATAATTGAAAGGACAAGAGAATAGCAAAGAGAAGTCAGCATGTGCTTTATTAATTATAGTAAGGCCTTTGATTGTGTGGATCACAAGACATTCTGGAGCACATTAAGGGAAATGGGCATACCAGAACATTAGTTGCATTAATATGGAACCTGTACAAAAATGATAATAATAATAATAGCATTTATTAAGTGCTTACTGTGTGCAAAGCACTGTTTTAAGCACTGGGGAGGTTACAAGGTGATCAGGTTGTCCCATGGAGGGCTCACAGTCTTAATCCCCATTTTACAGATGAGGTAACTGAGGCACAGAGAGGTTAAGTGACTTGCCCAAAGTCAAAAAGCTGACAGATGGCAGAGCCGGGATTTGAACCCATGACCTCTGACTCCAAAGCCCGTGCTCTTTCCTCTGAGCCACGTTGCTTCTCTGTATGACAAACAGGTGGTTACAATAAGTACAGAATAGGGAGAAACAGTTTGGATTTCCATTGGCAAGGTTGTATGTCAAGGATGTATCTTATTGCCTTATCTGCTCATTGCTTACACAGAATACCTAATGAGAGAAGTCGACTCAATGAAGACAAACGGGGAGTAAAGATTATAGGGAGGAATACAAACAAGTTTCGTTATGCTGATGATATAATCCTACTAGCAGAAAGCGAAGAAGACTTGAAGAGCTTAATATTAAAAATTAAGGAACAGAGCAAAACGATGGGCTTATATTTCAATGTCAAGAAACCAGAGATCATGGCAACTGAAAGTTTTAACACTTTAGTCCTAGACGGAGAGAATTTTTAAATAGGTGATAATTTTTTCTGTCTTGGGATGGATAATCTATAATAAAGGAACTAGTAGCCAAGCAAAACGCCAAAGATTAATGATAGGAAGAGTTACTATGAAGAGCCCAGAAAAGACATGAAATGTGCTCTGCTGATGTACCAATAGCCACAAAAACACAAATGATTAAACGCTATGGCATTCCTAGTGACAATGTATGGATCTGAAAGCTGGACAGTGAAAAGACAGGATAGAAAGAGCTTCGATTCTTTGGAAATGCAGTATTGGAGAAGGCTTTTGCAAATACCATGGACTGCCTGAAAACGAAACAAATTAAACCCACGTGGTCTTTTCAGGGCCCAAAGTCTCGACTTACATTAGCTTATTTTGGACATGCAATTAGGAGGACTAATTCTCTGGAGAAGGCACTAATGCTAGGAAAAGCCCAGGAAAAACGTAGAAGAGGTAGATAGGCGGCTAGATAGGGACCAGAGAAACAATAATGGAAGAACCATTAGAAAGGTTGCGGATTAAGGCAGAGGGCAGGACGTTCTGGAGAAAGTATGTCCATGGAGTATTATGAATCGCAAATGACTCGATGGCACAGAATAATAATAATAATAACAATAATAAAATTAATAATAATAATAATAATAATGTTCTACGTTTTTCTCTGCAATATGCATCCATGACTAAACCTGGACATTCAAGAGGAGATGGTGAGATGAGAGGAGGTGATAGATGACCTGTGGTTTGTCGGGCAGTTAGTACATCTGTGAAACTCACTGGACCCGTCTGAATCAGGCAAACTCAATGCCAAATTCAGGGTCTTAGGGTGGCTGGTGAAGTGGCCTGGCAGAGGTGTCGGCAGGGCAGATGTGGTGTCCTGGTGGAGATGTCAGGATGGGTGATGGCAGTAGCCCAGCAGAGTTGTCAGGGCAGATGGTGGCGGTGACACAGTGGAAGCATCATGGCAGTCGGTGCAGTGGCCCGGAATAGGTGTCCGGGAAGTATCCGCGGTGGTCTGTCAGGAGTGTTGGATCAGGTGGCACCAATGGCCCAGTGGAGTTGTCCGTCGGCTGGTGTGGTGGCCCGCCTGCAGTGTCAAGGTGGGTAGCAGTGGTGGCCCACCTGAGGTTTTGGGGTGGCAGGTGAGGTGGCCCAGAGGAGTCAGGGTGGGAGGCAGTAGTGGCCCAGCAGGAGGGGTCAGGATGGCTGGTCTGGTGGCCCAATGGAGGTGTTGGTGGCCCTGGAGGTGTCGGGAGTGATCGACAGCAGTGGCCCAGGAGGAGATGTCAGGTCGGCTGGTGCGTTGGCCCAGCTGAGATATACAGGCAGCTCGTGTGGTGGCCCAGCAGAGGAGGTGAGGCCAGTGGTGCAAGCGGCCCAGTGGTGTCGGTGTGGGAGGTTGAGGTGACAGGGCTGAGGTGTTGGGATGACAGGATGCGGTGGCCAAGCGGAGGTGTCATAGCAGGTGGCCCAGCTGGCCCAGAAGAGGCGTTGAGGCGGCTGGTTTGCTGAATCTTGGGGCAGCCCAGAGGAGTGTCAGGGAGGGTAATATGGAGACTGTACCAGTAGTCCGGAGGAGGCATCAGGAAGGTGGCGCCGTGACAGGGCCAGCTGCCCTGAGGAGGTGTCGGTAGGGGGTTACGATGACAGTGCTAGTGGCCTGATGGTGGTGTCAGCGGAGGGTGGCATGGTGACCCAGAGGTGGTGTCAGAGAGACTGGCACGATAACAGTGCCAACGGCCCGGGAGTGGTTTCAAGAAGGGTGGCAAAATGACTGTGCCAATGGCCCAGCAGTTTCATGTAGGGGGGCACAGTGACTGTGCCAACTGCCTATAGGAGGTGTCGGTCAGGGTGGCACGATGATTGTGTCGGTGGCCCATAGGAGCTGTCAGGGAAAGTGGCGTGATGACAGTGCTGGTGGCCTGGAGGTGGTGGCGAGAAGAATGGCACAATGACGATGCCAGTTGCCCAGAGGAGGTATCAGGGAGAGTGGAACAATGATAGTACTTTCTGGCCCAGGTA
This sequence comes from Tachyglossus aculeatus, assembly GCF_015852505.1. NCBI lineage: Eukaryota > Metazoa > Chordata > Mammalia > Monotremata > Tachyglossidae > Tachyglossus > Tachyglossus aculeatus. Next base: position 213,989 of record NW_024044853.1, on the reverse strand, counting down.
GTAGCACAATGACAGTGCTGGTGGCCCAGAGGTGGTGTTGAGAAAGGTGGCATTATGAGGATGCCAGCTGCACATGAGGTGTCGGGTAGAGTGGCAAGATGACAGTGCCATCGGCCCAGAGGACATGTGTGGAAGGGTTACATATTGACTTTGTCTGTGGCTCCGAGGAGTTGTCAGGGAGGCTCGTTGTTGACAGGGCCGGCTGACTATAAAGGTTTTCAGGGAGGGTGGCACTATGACAATGTCAATGGCCTGGTGATAGTGTCAGGGGTGGGTGTCATGGTGACTTTGCCAGTGATCCAGGGGCGATGCAGGGAAGGTAGCACGATGATGGTGCCGGGGTCCCAGAGGAGCTGTCATGGAAGGTGTATCGATGATGGTGTCCACAGCCTCAGGTGGTTTCGAGAAGGGTGATACTATGATGATCTTGGTTGCTCAGAGGAGGCGTCAATGAAGGTGGCTCAGTGGCACAGTGATGGGGCCGCTGTCAGGGAGGGAGGCACGGTGACTGTACTGGCTGCCCAGAGGAGGCGTTGGGGAGGCTGGAGCTTGGATAGTGCCACAGATGTCGGTCCGGTCGTGGTGGTGGAAGGTGGCACGGTGACAATGCCAGTGACCCAGAGGTGGTGTCAAGTAGGGTGGCAGGATGACTGTTCCGGCGACTCAGAGGTGTCATTGAGGTTGACACACTGATGTTACTGGCTGCCCAGAGGCGGTATCAGAGAAGATGGCAGGATCACAATGTCAGCAGCCCAGTAGTGGTGCCTACAGAAGGTAGCACGGTGGACAATGCCAGTGACCCAGAGACGGTGTCAGTGAGGGTGGCACCGTGATGGTCCCATGGCCTTGAATGGGAGCCGAGAAGTATGACATGATGACGGTGCCAGAGACCCAAAGGAGGTGGCAGGGAGGAGTCACGAAGATGGGGCTCGCAGTCTGGAAGTGGTATCAAGAAGGGTGGCACGATCACAGTGTCGGCTGGTCAGAGGAGGAGTCAGAAGGGTGGTATGAGGACGTTGCCGGTTGCCCAGAGAAGGTATAGGGGAGGGAGGCACGGTGATGGTGCCACCGGGCTGGTGGTGGTATTGGGCCGGCCAGCGTGGTCTCCTCCCGCCAGTCTGCTTTGGGAAATCACTGGGCAATATCGTCGCTGGACCCGAGGGTAAGCTCTCTTTCCTGTCCTATTTCATTCCAGCGAGATGTACTGGGGTAGGGTCGGCCGTGTCCGTGCGGGTTAGCGTGGCTCTGGGTGGTGCTGATGAGGCAGCCGCCGCTGCCGTGGGCCTCTTCTCCCGCTGCCCTCACCTGACAAGTGGCAGGACCCTCCATGTCACTACTCCTCCAGTTCTTTGATGGTGACCCTTCCTCCTCCCCCTTCTCAGGAGCCACCGTGGAATGGGCCCGCTCTCTGGACCGGGGAGGGGCCGGTGGCATGGGCACTGGCACACACACTGGCATGGCCACGGGCTGGGGGCGCCCGACCAAATCTGAGGACCTCTAACACCAGAACCCCCTTACTAATCAGGTTACGAAGGAGGCCCAGCGTCCCAGCATGGTCATCCTCACCAGCTCCAGATGTCGCCTTCCAGATGTCGCCTTCTTGACCATTTATCTAGGCGGCCCATCTTCCTGTGTCTCCCCTCCGGTCACTAAGTCATAGGGCCGCTTCCTGGGCCAGGAGGAGTGGGTGGCGCTGGAACTAGCGCTGGGACGTGCACTGCTGCGACCTGGAGGCACCGGACCATCTCTGAGGCCCTGTAGCAGTGGATGCCTCGGACCACCCTGGCAACGAAAGAAGGCCTGCGACCTAGCACGGTCATCCTAGCTGGCTCCTGCCCCTGCTTTGGGGGCCTCTTAACCTTTTATAGAGTTGGCCCATCCTCCTCTCCCTTCTCCACCTTCAACTGGCTTTGGGAACGGTAGGAGCTGGTGGCAACGCCCTAACCTGAGTGGATTGTGCCAGTGGAGGGTCCCCAAAGCTACGTTACCCTCCGATGTGTGTGCAGAACTCCCCGAGCCACAGCAGTCCCCGCTCCACTGCACGCTGGGCCTAAGCTAGTATCACCTGCTATGGAGAGCTTGAAGCCCTGCAGAGGAAACAGAAACGGACGTCCATCCCCAGGTCAGCTTGGCACTGAGTCATCTGAACGCTCCCCATCCATCCCCAAACCTAGCTGCAACGGGATTGGAAGCATAACAGCGAGCGGGTTCTGACTGTATGTGTGTGACATAGACTGTGAGCCCACTGTTGGGTAGGGACTGTCTCTATGTGTTGCCAATCTCTACTTCCCAAGCGCTTAGTACAGTGCTCTGCACATAGTAAGAGCTCAATAAATATGATTGATTGATTTATTGATTGATTGTGTGCGCGTGTTTGTAGCTCCAAAGCTCCCCGGATGGATTCGAGGTGAGCAGTGGTTGTGGGCCCAGGACTGGGTGGAAATACTTAGCAGACCCCCTTCCCCCAAGTCGGCTCTCGGACACCTCAGCGATAGTGACATTTTCTCCTTCATCAGGGGGTAAGGGACCCACGGGAGCGCCACCTTCTGACAGGAAAATATAACGACCCTGGTGTGGACCAGCTATCTAGAGAAACAAATTCCAAAAGCCTCTAGAGAGACGCTATCTGCCAGGTGGCCAAGGGAGAAACTCGGAGATTCTTTTAAAACAAATCTTAAGAGCGAATTTGCCATGGTGGCTGCCTTCTAAGATTCCTCATAGAGAAAGGAGAGGTAGCTCTGGGGGTTGCCCATTTTCTAGGGTTTCATACAGTGAGGTTGTCAGGGTTCAATGAGGTCACCTGATGAAATTGAGGTCAGGGTGACAGGGGAGGGGCAGGGACCCTTGCTCACAGGGTAGGCACAGGACCTGTCCATGGAGCCCAGCACATGATGATTGATCTCAACAACTACTACTAATGATGGCATTTGTTAAGCACTTACCATGTGCCAAGCACTGTTCAAAGCACTGGGGTACATAGGAGGTAATTGGTTGTCCCAACTTTGGCTCACAGTCTTAATTCCCATTTTACAGATGAGGTAACAAAGGCACAAAGAAGTCAAGTGACTTTCCCAAAGTCACACAGCTGATCAATGGCAGAGCCGGGATTAGAACCCACGAATTCTGGCTCACAAGCACATGCTCCTTCCACTATGCCACGCCGCTTCATCTACAATTACTGTCACTCAATCAGTCATATTTATGCAGTACTTACATGTGCAGAGCCCCATTCTAAGAGCTTGCGAGAGTACAAAATAACAGAGTAGGTAGACAAGTTCTCTGACAAACGATGGATCACAGTGAAGACTGGGGCCTGAAATGACTGCCAGTGACCAAGCACAGAGGGGTGCGCTGTTCCACTTTCCAGCCAGATTTCTCGATAGCATTGTACTCAACGTATGGATGGTTCTGTGCATGAGACTGAGTGCGATTAAAGCTGGAATTACTCTATAAATGTAAACTGGCGTTTGTAATTGGGTATAGGTGATAGCCTAGAATCTATATCAGTGCCTCATCATGTAACAGCATCAGGATATGAAGCCCTACTGTCAAAGAAAGCACGGGGCTATTGGAGTAATAAGACAGAGAATGCTTACAAAGCATCAATAGTAGTAGTAGTAATAGTATTCATTCACTCATTCATTCAGTCATATTTACTGAGCGCCTAGTGTGCGTAAAGCACTGTACTAGGCACTTGGGAGAGTACAATATAACAATCAAGATACACCTTCCCTGCCCACAACAAGTTTATTAAGCATTTAATAAACTTGAGTGCTGGAAAGAGATACAGAGGTTGGAATTAGACATTGCCACAGGCATAGTAGAAGCCATAAAAGACAACTCAAAAGAAACATACAATATGAAAACAAATTGACCAAATAAAAACAGAAGTCATTAAAGTACTGGGTCGAGAGGAGCAGGATTTCAGGTTACATGTAGCTAAGAGTATAAGGCCCATCGGTAGCCACAGCATCTGATATGGCAGCCCCCTCCCCACCCCCCACGTCAGTCTTCCTGGGATACTGCGGAGTCCTCATGCGGCATTTGCTTTCGTCTTTGCCCCAGGGAGGTGGAAAGCAGGATGGAATGAAGGCTCTTCGATGCCACGGAGAAGAGCCGGTGCTGGTACCCGGTGAGGTAGTCTGGTGTCCCAGTTTGAAATACAATAGTGGGAAACAGTGACTTCTGAAAAGGAAGATAATAGATGGTATAATAATAATAGTTACAATATTTGCTAAGTACTTACTACATGCCAGGAACTCTACTAAGTTCTGGGATGGATACAAGCAAATTGGGTTGGACACAACCGCTATCCCAAGTGGGGCTCACAATTTCGATCCCCATTTTACAGATGAGGTAACTGAGGCACTGAGAAGTGATGTGACTTGCCCAAGATCACACAGCAGACAAGTGTCGGAGCTGGGATAAGAACCCATGACCTGCTGACTCCCAGTCCTGTGCTCTGACCATTATGCCATCCGTAGCATGCCATAGGAAATCTGAAAACCCGAAAGAAGGGAAAAAGTTTGCAGAATTTTCTGTTTTTCCGCATATAAGAAGGATCATCTGAAATAAGGGAATAAGTGTGGTTCCATGGATTACCAATCATTGATCACTTGTTACCAAAAAAAAACTAATAAAGGAATACTTGTTGGAATGTAATGATGGAGTTGTCTAAATCTTCATCACCCACAAGATTTTTTGAACAATTACAACGAATAGAGCACTGCACTAGACACTTGCAAAAATACAGTAGCAATACAAGTTATGGCCCCTGTCACTGAGCAGATTACAATCTAAGGACTAAAGCTTTCAGAGTGGAAGCCTGCAAGACAGGGATTTAGCATAATGAACTCAGAAGTTTAGACTTTACTTTCAGTTAAGAGAAACCATCATGCATATTGGATTATAGTTTCAAAGATGACACGGGCTTTTAGTTCACTCACTGGAGCGAAAGAATGCAGTACTTTGCCTTATTTTCGACTAAGAAAACTCCTTTGAAACTGAAGAACTATGAAATACGACAATTATGGATATAATACATATGCACCTATAGAGAGTAATAAGTTTTACCTTTTCTCACTTGTTTCCCACTGTCTTCTCAAGACGTTGGTTTAATTATGCCAGAGGAATATCTGTACAATTTTGTGTACGAGACATTCTGGGTGTAGAGACGAATTAATAAATGAATTTAACAAATATCATTAAATTTTAAAAATACCTTCTTTCAAGGAGTTTCCCATCTAGCAGGGACTTGTTACAGGCAGAGAGTTTTAAAGCTTGGAATTTCATAACATACTTCTAAGTCAATTGGTTTGTCAAAAGAATAGGGAAACTGAATATCATTTTCTTATCAGTGGACCTCCTGCATTTAGAATATACAATGTTTCTCTTCCAGGAGGAATTGTTGATAGGGATCTCTGTTATTATTGAATTTACAGTTCCAGAAAGGATTGGTGGATCACGGGATTCAGAGAATCATAGAGGCCAACCCCCACCACTGCACAGTACCATGTGAGTGTGACAAAGCATCCTTTTTATTTTCCTTATGTCAAAATGGATGGAGGATCCCCAAAATGATGTAAATACTTTTTGTTAAACCCCTTTCTTAAAGAACAAAATGAATACCAATGACACTGGTATCATTTTTCAGGATCTCTTTCTCTAGGACGTTGATATACCGAAACTGCTTTGGATAACTTGAGATTGGGGATTCTTGGAGAAGCTGGTTTAAGTTTTCAGTTTCAGGAGCTATTCTATACACTGTTTCTGACCCTTGTGATGTACCAGGTCCGTACACGGAGTGCGTTTTCATGATCAGGAGCTAGGATCAGGCTGATAATCTGCTGAGAGTTGGATCTCACTCTAAAGGGAGAGAAAGGCTTATGGAGTTGCACGGTTATACGATGTTCCCAGGAAATCTTAGCTATGACCAAAGATCAGTGACTTCATGTATATGCTGATTTGTCACATCTGAAATTGTTTCAGTTTCAGTTAAAGTTAAGTAGAGTGTTACAACCCGCTCTGAGAATAATGACTGAGAAACGTCTCTCTCTCTCTTTCTCATACATATACACCCACCCCCAAATAGCAACTCCTGCCCCCGATCCCCCACCCCCATCAACACCACGACTAGATCTGCCATACTTCCCTCTAGAAGCAGGGGAGAAGATCTACAGATCAAATCCAGCCTGGGTAAGTAATTAAACATCTCTACATATTTTAGGTAAGCAAAATGTAAACAATTGATCAGGAAACTCTGTCCCAGGAAATCTCCCCACGGAGGACGCATTTAATGCAAGGAGTAGTAAATTGAGAAATCCTCTATCCCCCACCACCCCAGTGGAAGTATTAGCACAATGTTGCAGCAAACACTGTCAGTTTTCTATGGTCAATGGCTAACACACTAGTCAGCCCACATGGACTGATCCCTCTCAGAGGTGAGATAATGCTCATGATTCTACTGAGACCCACATCATTACAAATGGCACAGGGTCTCCTATCTCTATCCTAACTTCAACTTGGGTTGGTTGTAATGAATTTCTAACCTTCTCCCAGAGACAGACTGTAAATCCCCTCCTCTTCCTTCTCCTCCTCACACTGCACCGAACATAGAGTGGACCAAGGACTCAGAGAATTCTTTGACAATATAGGCTCTGAAAAATGCAGAGGAACTGAAGGGAAAATACAAGAAGCAAGGATTTGGTGTTGAAATCTTGACTTTATATGGGACCTGTGGGCCCCGTGCTGAAAGCAGACATTGATTTGAAGCTATCTTCTAAATTTATCCAATCCTGGAATTTCACCACAAACTTTTCTATTAAACTATTTGAAAAACAAGTCTTGTTTTTTGTGAGGTTGTACCGAACTTTCATCCAATAAAAATGTCAATCAACAGTATCAAGTCTTCCCAAAGGGAAATCGTTCCCAACTGACAATTTGCCGATCTGAAATTATACTTCTTGTCATCCTGGACTTGTCTGGTAAATGTACCTCGAGACTCTTGCTTTTAAATTAGAAGTTGAGGACAGAGCATCCTTGACCCTGTATAGGTTTGTCATTCGAATGAAGGGCAGAAGAAGATGGATTAAAGTAAGTGACTGTATTATTTTTGACACTGGGGTTGATCTTCTTTCTAAACTGTGATGTTGTCAGTGATGCTGTATGAATTTATCTTTGGTGACATGAAAGAAAAGAGATCGGAAATACCACAAGGAAGACTCGGGCATTTCATTGTCTTTAAATGCTGAAGGAAGATGATAAGGAGTTGACTTTCAGATATACGTGCCTCAACCTCTATCTCAGATGCACAGGTGGTCGAACGCCTTTTCCTCTCTAGTACTGTGGTGGGGTCCTTTACGAAGCCTCAGCCTTACCCGTCCCCGTGTAAGCCAAGCACAGTCTGGGTTGCCCTAGCTCTCCCTCCCGTTTACAAGGAGCAGGAGTTAGCTTCGGTGCACATGGCTTTAATGGGGGGTGGGCGTGGAAGTGGCAGCTGGGCGTTAGTATTCCCCTGACCAACCTGGTCAGCAACTCAATATCACAGCCATGTTTGGAAAAGATGATCTGCCTGTAACATGTAACATCGAGGTTCTTCTGCATGTACCCTATTCTACACAGAAAAGTGTTTTCGTGGATATGGCTGGCAGGGAAGTTATCAGGGAATTTGGGTGAGATGTGTAGGCCATGTGAAGTGCAATCTTGAGCCATATCTGCATGGTGTGGCCTCTACCTATAAGTCTTTTTTACCCATACATAAAAAACGCAGACCATGTAACAATTCCCAGATAACAGAGGAGAAGGCAGGCCTTTCCAAAATGGAGTCGGCTGGGCTGGCTCTGGTCAGGAGACTCTGAACGCGGCCGAGGTACCCGTTTACCTCCCGGCCTTTTTTCCCATCTGCCTCCCTGTTCTGGTAGCCACCTGCCTCTCAGCCCTGGTCCCCCTCTACCGCCCGGCCCTGGTCTCCCTCTACCTCCAGGCTCTTGGGTCTCTCTCTCCGTCCCAACCCTGGGTCCCCTCTACCTCACAACCCTGGTTCCCCTGTCTGACGGCCCAGGTACCTCTCTACTTCCCAGCCCTGGTACCAATGTCACAAGGCCCAGGTACCCCTCTGCCTCCCAGCTCTGATGCCCCCTCTGCTGCCCTGCCCTGGTCCTCCTCTGCCTCCCGGCCCTGGGTCCCCTCAACCTCCCGTTCCCGGTCCTCCTGCCTCCTGGCCCAGGTACCGATCTAAATCCTGGCTCTGCTCCCCCTCTGCCTCCCTGCCCTTGTCCCCCCAGCTTCTTGGACGTAAGGGGGAAATAGGGCTGGAAGACACAGGGGAACCAAGGACAGGAGACCGATAATGACCAGGGCAACGTGGAAGGGGTGACCACGGCCAAGAGGCAGAGAGGTACCTGGTCCGGAGACGGTGGACCAGGGCCAAGAGACAGAGGACCAGGTGGACCAGGGCCGAGATTTGGGAAGGAGAAGGGCCTGGAGGCACAAAGTGACCAGGGCCAGGAGGCAGAGGGGTACCTGGGCAGGGAAACTGGGGGACCATAGCCAGGAGGTAGAGGGGGACCAGGGCAAGGCGGCAGGGGAGGACCATGGTCAGTAGGCAGAGGGGTACCAAGGAGGTAGATGGGGGACCAGGGCCAGGAGTCAGAGGGAGACCAGGGCTGGTAAAACAGGGGGACCAGGGCTGGGAGATAGACGGGTCCCATGGCCGGGATGGAGAGAGACCCAGTGGCCTGGAGGTAGAGGGATGCCAGGGCCAGGAGGCTCAAAGCGACGAGGGCTGGGAGATGGGGAACCAGGGTCGGGAGGCAGAGGTGTCCAGGGTCAGGAGGCAGAGGGGGACCAGGTCCAGTAAATGGGGATCAAGGGCGGCAGGCAGAGGTGTACCTCTGCCTCCCTGCTTTTGTCCCCCCGCCTACGTCTCGGAGGTAAGGGGAACTAGAGCCGAAAGTCAGTGGGGAACCAGGGACGTGAGGCAGGGGGAGACCAAGTCAGGGAGGCAGACGGGATACCTGAGTCGGGAGACAGGGGAACGTAGGCTGGGAGGTAGAGGGTCCCGGAGCCGGGATGGAGAGAGAGGCCAGGGCCTGGAGGTAGAGGGAGACCAGAGTTGGCAGAACAGGGGGACAAGGGCCGGGAGGTAAAGGGGACCCATGGCCGGGACAGAGACCCACTGGCCTGGACGTAGAGGGAGGCCAGGGCTTGAGGTACAAGCCGGCGAGGGCTGGGAAGAACTGTGGCACCATGCCAGTAGGCAGAGAAGGACCAGTTCCGGAAGCAAGATGGGGACCAAGGCAGGGACGTAGAGGTGAACTAGGGCCAGAGGGAGAAGGGGACCAGGGTTAAAAGGTCGGGGGGGGACCAGAGCCAGACAGTAAAGTGGGACCAGGTCCAGGAGACAGAGGGGGACCAGGGGCGGGAGGCAGAAGTATTCTTTTACCGGGAAACAGGGGGACCAGGGCCGGATGTTAGAGGGGTAGCTGGACAAGGAGACAGGGGACCCAGGGCCGGGAATGAAAGAGTGACCAGGGCCTGGAGGTAAAAGGAGACCACGGGCTTGAGACAGGGTTCCAACAGGCCCGGGAGGCAGAGGAAGACCAGTGCGGGGAGGCAGAGACAGATCAGGGCCAGGAGGCAGAGGGATACCTGAGTCTGGAGACAGGGGGACCTGGAGTTGGAGGTACAGGGGACCCAAGGCCGGGACGGAGAGAAGGGCTAGGGCCAGGAAGTGGAGCGAGACGAAGGCTGGCAGGCACAGGGGGACCAGGGCTGGGTGGCAGAGGGAGACCAGGGCCGAGACACAGGGAGGGACCTGGGCCGGGATGGAAAGAAGGGCCAGGGCCAGGAGGTAGAGGGAAACGAGGGCTGGCAGGCACAAGGGCGACCTGGGATGGTAGGCAGAGAGGGACTAGGACCGGCTGAAAGATGAGGACCAAGGCAGTGAGGTAGAGGGGAACTATGGCCTGAGGGAGAATGGAACCAGGGCTGTAAGGTCGTGGAGGGGGGGCGGGGGACCAGGGCCAGAAAGTAAAGTGGGACCAGGGCTGTAAGGCAGAGAGGGACAAGGGCCAGAAGGCAGAGGTGGACCAGGGCCGGGAGACAGGGGGACCAGGACCGGAAGGTAGAGGGATTCAGGGCTGGGAAAGAGAAAGTGACCAGGGTCTGGAGGTAGAGGGAGACCAGGGACGGGAGGCAGAGGCGGACCAGGGCCAAGAGGCAGCGTCCGGAAACAGAGTACCTGAGTCCGGAGACAGGGGGACCTGGGGCTGAAGGTAGAGGGGACCCAGTGCCGGGACGGAGAGAAGGGCCAGGGCCAGTAGATAGAGGGTGATGAGGACTGGCAAGCACAGGGGGACGAGAGTCCGGAGGCACAAGGCGACGATGGCTGGAACGAACCGGGGCACCACGCCGGTAGGCAGAGAGGGACCAGGTCCGGGCAGAAAATGGGGACCAAGGCAGGGAGGTAGAGGTGACCTAGGGCCGGAGGAAGAAGAGGACCAGGGTCAGAAGGTCGGGGGGGGGGGGGACCAGAGCCAGAAAGTAAAGTGGAACCAGGGCTGAAAGGCAGAGCGGGGAAACGGTCAGGATGCAGAGGGGGACCCGGGTCGGGAGACAGAGGGGGACCTGGACTGGGAGGCAGAGGGGGACCAGTGCTGGGAGGCTGAAGGGGACCATGGCCAAGAGGCAGAGGGGGACCATGGCCTGGAGATAGAGGATTACCTGGGCCTGGAGACGGGGACCATGCCTAGAGGAAGATGGGGACCAGGGCCAGGAGGCAGAGGGGTACCTGTGCCGGGAGAGACGGGGACCAGAACCGGGAGGCAGAGGAGTATCTGGACCGGGAGGTAGAGAGGACCCAGGGCAGAGACGGAGAGAGACCCAAGGGCTTGAAGGTAGAAGGAGACCAGAACCAAGAGGCACAGATGAACCAGGGCCGGGTGGCACAGGAGGACAAGGGCCAGGAGGAAGAGGGGTACTTGGGCCGGGATACAGGTGGACCAGGACAGGGGGGCAGAGGGGAACCTGGGCCGGGGGACAAAGGGACCAGGGCCAGGATTCAGAGGGGGACCAGGGCCGGGAGGCAAGGGGGGGACCAGGGCCAGGAGGCAAAGGGGTACCAGGCCCAGAAGGAAGAGGAGGACCAGGGCCAGGAGGCAGAGGGGTACCTGGGCTGGGAGACAGGTGGACCAGGACAGGGAGGCAGAGGGGTTCCTGGGCAAGGGGACAAGGTGGCCAGGGCCAGGAGGCAGAGTGGTACCTGGTCGGGAGGCATAAGGGGACCACGGCCTGGTGGCAGAGGGGTACCTGGGCCCGGAGACAGAAGGACCAGGGCCTATGGGCAGAGGGGAACCACGGCAGAGACACATGGGGGGACGAGGGCCGGGAGGCGGAGGGGCACCTGGTCTGGGAGACGGGTTTCAGGGGCTGGGATGCAGAGGGGGACTAGAGCCAGGAGGCAGTGGAGTATATGGGCCTGTAGGCAGAGGGGGACCAGGGCTGAAAGGCAGGAGGGTCCAGGGCAGGAACGCAGAGGGGGACCAAGACTGGGAGGGAGAGGGGAACCTTGGTCGGGAGGAAGAATGTGACCAGGGCCAGGAGGCAGAGGGGTACCTAGGCCTAGAGACAGGGGAACCAGCGCAGGGAGGCAGAGGGGTACTTGGGCCCTGAGACAGAGGGAGCAGGGCCGAAAGGCAGAGGGGCACCAGGGCGGGGAGGCAGAGGGGGACCAGGGCCAGGATTTAGAAGGGCACCTGGGCCAGCAGACAGGGGGACCAGGGCCAGGAGCTTGAAGGGACCCAGGGCCGGAAGGCAGAGTGGAAACAGGGCAGAGCAGCAGTGGGGCACTAGGACCAGGAGGTAGAGGGTACCTGGGCCGGGAGGTGGGGGACCTGGGCCGGGAGGAAAAGAGGGACTAGGGTCAGTAGGCAGAGGGGTATCTGGGCCGGAATGCAAAGGGATCCCCCTTTGCAAAGGGATCCCCAGGGCCGAGAAGCAGGGCAGAAAAGGGCAGGGAGGCAGAGGGGGACCAGGGCCCGGACGTAGAGGGGGATCATGGCCGGGAGTTAGAAGAATACCTGGGCCAGGAAACAGGGGGGTCAGGGCTGGGAGTTCAAGGGGAGGCAGAGCCGGGAGGCAAAGGGGCACCAGGGCAGAGCGTCGTGGGGGACCAGGGCCAGGAGGCAGGGGAGTACCCGGGCTGGTAGATGGGGGACCAGGGCCAGGAGACAGAGGGGGACGAAGGCCAGGAGGCTGAGTGGGACCAGTACAGGGCAGCAGTAGCAGACCAAAGCCAGGAGGCAGACAGGTACCCGGGCTGGTAGATGAGGGACCAGGGCCAGGAGGCAGAGGGGACGAAGGCCAGGAGGCAGAGTGGGACCAGAGCAGGGCAGCAGTAGGGGACCAAGGCCAGGAGGCAGAGGGGTGCTTGTGCCGGGAGAAGGGGAAGCAGGACCAGGAGGAAGAGGGAGCCCAGGGCCAGAAGGGAGAATGATAACTGGGTCAGAAGTAAAGGGGTATCAGGGCGGAGAAACGGGGGGGACAAGGGTCCAGAGGCAGAAGGGGACCAGGTCCTGGAAGCTGAGGGGGACCATGGCCAGGAGACAGAGGGGTATCTGGGCCGGGAGATGGGGGACCAGGGTCAGGATGCAGAGGGGGACCAGGGCCGGGAAACGGGGACCAGGGCTGGCAGGCAGAGGGTTTCCTCTGCCTCCATGCTCTTGTCCCCCTACGACTTCTTGGAAGTAAAGGGGAGCTAGGGCTGGTAGGCACAGGGGAACCAGGGATGGGAGCCAGAGGGGTACCTGAGCCAGGAGACAGAGGACCAGGGCCAAGAAGCCGGGGGGACAAGGGTCTGGAGGCAGAGAGGGACCAGGGCCAGGAGGCAAAAGAGTACCTGGGCCGGGAGACGGGGGACCAGGGCCCAGAGGCAGAGGGGTACCAGGGCCGGTAGATGGGGGACCAGGGCCAGGAGGCAGAGGGGTACCAGGGTCAGGAGGCTGAGGGGTACCTGGGCCTGAAGGCAGAGGGATACACGGCTGGTAGATGGGGGAACAGGGCCGGGAGGCAGAGGGGGACCAGGCCCAGGAGGCTGAGGGGTACCTGGGCCGGGAGATGGGGGACCAGGGCCGGGAGACAGAGGGGAGCCGAGGCCGATAGACCGGGTGACCAGGGATAGGAGGCAGAGGGGTACCTGGGCCGAGAGACAGTGGGACTAGGGCTGCAAAGCAGAGGGGAACCAGGGCCGAGAGGCAGAGATGACCAGGTCAAAGAGTCAGAGGCCGTCTAGGGCCGGGAAGTACGGGAGCACCAGTGTGGGGAGGCAGAGGTAGACCAGGGCCAAGAAGCGGAGGGGTACCTCCACCGCAATGCAGGGGGACCTAGACTTGGAGGTAGAGTGTCCCAGGGTCGGGAAGTAGAGGGGTGCCTTGGCCTGGAGGTAGAGGGAGAACAGGGCTGGTAGAGCAGGGGGACCAAGGCCAAGAGGTAGAGGGGACCCTTGGACAGCAGGGAGAAACACCCAGTGGCCTGAAGGTAGAGGGAGGCCAGATCCAGGAGGTTCAAAGGGACTAGGGCCGGGAAGCTGAGGGGGACCAGGGCCTGAAGGTAGAAGGGGACCAGTGCCAGGAAGCAGAGGGGTACCTGGGCCAGGAGACGGGGGACGAGGGTTGGGAGGCAAAGAGGGGCCAGGGCCGAGAGGCGGAGGGTACCAGGGTAGGGGGTAGAGGGGGACCAGAGGCAAGAGGCCGGGGAGGACAAGGTCAGGGAGACAGAGGGGGACCAAGGCCGGTAGACCGGGTGACGAGCGCTAGGAGGCAGAGCGGTACCTGGGCCGAGAGACAGTGAGACTAGGGCTGCAAAGCAGAGGGGAACCAGGACCGAGAGGCAGAGGTGACCAGTTCAAAAAGTCAGAGGCCGTCTAGGGCCGGGAAGCAGAGGAGAACCAGGGCGGGAAGGCAGAGGTAGACCAGGGCCAAGAAGCGGAGGGGTACCTCCACCGCAATGCAGGGGGATCTAGACTTGGAGGTAGAGTGTCCCATGGTCGGGAGGTAGAGGGGTGCCATGGCCTGGAGGTAGAGGGAGAACAGGGCTGGTAGAACAGGGGGACCAGGGCCAGGAGGTAGAGGGGACCCTTGGCCAGCAGGGTGAAACACCCAGTGGCCTGAAGGTAGAGGGAGGCCAGAGCCGGGAGGCTCAAAGGGACTAGGGCCGGGAAGCTGAGGGGGACCAGGGTCTGGAGGTCGAAGGGGACCAGTGCCAGGAAGCAGAGGGGTACCTGGGCCAGTTGACGGGGTACGAGGGTTGGGAGGCAAAGAGGGGCCAGGGCCGAGAGGCGGAGGGTACCAGGGTAGGGGGTAGAGGGGGACCAGAAGCAAGAGGCTGGGGAGGACAAGGTCAGGGAGGCAGAGGGGGACCACGGCCGGGAGAAAGGGGAGGACAAGGGGGCAGGAGGCAGAGGGGTACCTGGGCCTAAAGACCGAAGGCAAACAGGTCAGAGAGGTAGGGGCCGGCCAGGGCCGGGAGGCAGAGGGGGACCGGGGCAGGGAGGCAGAGGGGGACCAGGCCCGGTAGTTAGAGGGGTACAAGGGCCGCTAGACGGGGGGGCAGGGCCGGGAGGTAGAGGGGATCCAGGGCCGCGAATGAGAGATTGACCAGGGCCTGGAGGTAGAGGGAGAACAGGGCCGAGAGCCAGGGGGCGAACAGGGCCAGGAGGCAGAGGGGGACCAGTGCGGGGAGGCAGAGGTGGACCAGGGCCAAGATGTAGAGGGGTACCTGAGTCCGGAGACAGGGGGGCCAGGGCCTGGACCCAGGGCTGGGACGGAGAGAAAGGTCAGGGCCACGAGATAGAAGGTGACGAGGGCTGACAGGCACAGGGGGACCAGGGCCCGGAGGCAGAGGGTGACCAAGGCCTGGAGGTACAAGGCAACGAGGGCTGGGAAGCATCTGGGCACCATGCCAGTAGGCAGAGAGGGACCAGGTCCGGGCAGGAGATTTGGACCGAGGCAGGGAGGTAGATGTGAACCAGGGACGGAGGGAGAAGGGGACCAGGGCTAGAAGGTTGAGGGGGACCAAAGTCAGAGAGTAAAGTCAGACCAGGGCTGAAAGGCAGACGTGGACAAGGGCCAGGAGGTAGAGGAGGACCAGGGCCGAGAAGCGGGGTGGGGGAGCAGGGCAGGGTGTCAGAGCAGGACCAGGGCCATGATGCAGAGGGGTAACAGGATCGGGAGGCAGAGGGGGACCGGGGCCGAGAAGCGAGGGGGACCGGGGCCGAGAAGACGGGGGGACCAGGGCAGAGAGGCAGAGGGGAACAAGGGCCAGGAGGAAAAGGGGGACCAGGGCTGTGAGGTAGAAAGGAACCTGGGTTGGGAGACAGTGATACCAGGCCCGGGAAGTAGAGGGACACCTGGGCAATGAGACAGGGGGGGCAGGGTTGGGAGGTTTAAAGGGAGCAGGGCCGGGAGGCAGAGGGTGACCAGGGCCTGGAGGCAGAGGGGTACCTACACCGGGAGACAGGGGGACCATATCAAGGAGGTAGAGGGTACAGAGGGTCAGGACAGAGACACACCCAAGGGCCTGTAGGTTGCAGGAAACCAAGGGTAGGAGGCCATGGGGGACCAGGGCCGGGAAGCACAGAGGGACCAGGGCCAGGAAGCAGAAGGTTACCTGGGCCAGGAGGCAGAGGGGGACCAGGGTCGAGAAGCGGGGGGGGGGACAATGGCAGGGAGGCAGAGGGAGACCAGGGCCGGGAGGCAGATGGGGACCAGGGCAGGTAGGCAGAAGGGGACTAGGTCCAGGAGGCAGAGGGGTACCTGGGCTGGGAGACGGGGGACCAGGGCCGGGAGACAGAGGGCAACCAGGGCCAGGAGGTAAAGAGGTACCTAGGCCGGGAGGCAGGGGGACCAGGTCAGGGACCTCTGCCTCCTGGCCCTGGTCACCCTCTACCTCCCAACACTGGTCCCTTTGAGCCTCCCAGCACTGGCCCCCCTGTCTCCTGGCCCAGGTACCCTTCTGCCTCCCGTCTCTGGTCCCCTGTCTAACGGAACTGGTCCCTCTCTGCCGCCCTTACCTTGTCCCCCATGCTTCTCGGCCCTGGTCCCACTTTGCGTCCCAGCCCAGGTATCCCTCTGCCTCCTGGCCCTGGTTCCCCTCTGCCTTCCGGCCCTGGTCCACCGTCTATCGGCCCGGGTACCCCTCTGCCTCCTGGCCCAGGTCACCCCCAGGTCCCTGTCCAGGTCACCCCCAGCCTCCCGGTCCTCGTCCACCTCTGCCTCCCTGACCTGGTCCCCCTCTCCTCTTGGCCCTGGTCCCCCCTGCCACTCTGCCCTGGTCCCCCTCTGCCTCCCGGCCCTGGTTCCCCTATGCCTGACAACCCTAGTTCCACTTTAGTTCCAAGAAACGGGGGAACAAGTGCACGGAGGCAGAGGAACCAATCATCCCACAGGAACTGATCCCCGTTTACCAGCCCCGGTCCCCCTCTGCCTCCCCACCCTGGTCCCCCGTCTCCCGGCCCAAGTACACCTCTGCCTCCCTGCCCCGGTCCCCTTCTGCTTCCCAGCCCTAGCCGACATCCGCCTCTCTGAGACCTGGTCAACCCCCACCTCTCAGCCCTGGTTTCCCTCTGCTTCTCAGCCTTAGGCCCTGTCTCCTGGCCCAGGTAACCCTCTGCCTCCCAGCCCCAGTCCCCCTGTCTATCGGCCCTGGTCTCCCTCTATCGCCTGTCCCCGGTCCCCCTCTACCTCCCTGACCTTGTCCCCCATGTTTCTAGGCCCTGGTCCCCCTTTGCCTCCCGGCCTTGATCCCCGTTTCCCAACCCTGGTCCCCCTCTGCCTGCCGACCCTGGTCGCCTGTCTCTTGGCACAGGTACAACTCTGCCTCCTGGCCCTGGTCCTCCTCTACCTCCAGGGCCAGGTCCCCCTCTGCCTCCCGGCCCTGGTCCCTTTGAGCCTCCCGGCCCTGGACTCCCTCTACCTCTAGGCCACTGGGTCTCTCTCCGTCCCGGCCATGGGTCCCCTCTACCTCCTGGCCCTTGTCCCCGTGTCTACTGGCCCTGGTCCCCGTATGCCTCCCTGCCCTGGTCCCCCTCAAATTCCCAGCCCAGGCCGGCCTCTGCCTCTCTGACCTGTTCACACACTGCCTCTCGGCCCTGGTTCCCCTCTGCTTCTCAGCCCTAGTCCCACTGTCTGCCGGTACAGGTACCCCTCTGCCTCCCAGCCCTGGTCCCCTTGTCTCCCGGCCTTGGTAACCCTCTGCCTCCCGGCCCTGGTCGCCCTGTCTACCGGCCCTGCTCCCCCTCTTTCTCCCCGTCCTGGTCGCCCTCTGCCTCCCTGACCTTGTCACTCCACTTCTCAGCCCTGGTCCCCCTTTGCCTCCTGGCCCTGGTTCCCCTCTGCTTCCTGGCCCTGGTTCCCCGCTGTCTCCAGGCCCTGGTCCCCATCTGCCTCCCGGCCCTGATCACCCATTCATTCATTCATTCATTCAATCGTATTTATTGACCGCTTACTGTGTGCAGACCACTGTACTGAGCCCTTGGGAAGTACAAGTTGGCAACACATAGAGACGGTTCTTACCCAACAACGGGTCTCCCAACCCTAGTGCCCCGTCTCCCGGACCCTTTGGGCCTCCGGAACCTGGTCTCCCACTACCTCCAGGCCACTGGCTCTCTTTCCGTCCCGGCCATGGGTCCCCCTCTACCTCCATGCCCTGGTCCCCCTGTTCTGCCAGCCCTGGTCTCCCTCTACCTTCCAGCTCTGGTTCCCCTGTCTCCTGGCCCAGGTACCCCTCTGCCTCCCTTCCCTGGTCCCCTCGCCTTCCAGGCCATGGGCCATGGGTTTCTCTCCATCCCGGCCACGGTTCCTCCTGTTCTGCCAGCCTTGGTTTCCCTCTACCTCCAAGCCCTGGTCCCTTTATGCGTTCCGGCCCTGGAATCCTCTACCTCTGGGCCTAGGTCCCCCTGTCTCCCGGCCCTGGACCTCCAGTCTCCCGGCCCAGGTATTCCACTGTCTCCTAGCCCTGATCACCCTCTGCCTCCCAGCCCTGGTTGCCCAAGCCTCCCGACCCTAGTTCCCCGTCTCCGGGCCCAGGAACCCCTTGCCTCCTGGCCCTAGTTCCCCTCCACCTCCCGACCCTGGTCCCCCTTCTCCGGGCCCCAGCACCCCGCTGCCTCCTGGCCCTGGTCACCCAAGCCTCCCGACCCTAGTCCCCCGTCTCCCAGCCCAGGAATCCATTGCCTTCTGGCCCTGGTCCCCTTCTGTCTCCAGGCCCTTGTCCCCCTTTTCCTCCCTTCCCTTGTCCGACCCCTTCTCGGCCCTGGTCCCCCTTTGCCTTCCATCCCAGGTACCTCTCAGCCTCCTGGCACTGGTCCCCGTCTGCCTCCCGGCCCGTGTCCACCTGTCTACTGGCCCAGGTCCCCTTCTAAATCCTGGCCCTGGTCGCCCTCTGCCTCCTTGCCCTAGTAATAATAATAATGATAATAATAATGATGGAATTGATTAAGCGCTTACTATGTGCAAAGCACTGTACTTAAGGGCCTGGTCCCCCTCTGAATCCCGGCCCTGGTTCTCTTCTCCCTCCCTGCCCTGGTCCCCCCATGCCTCTCGTCCCTGGTCCCCCTCTGACTTTCAGCCGTGGCTCCCCTTTACTTCCGAGAAGCAGGAGGGACAAGGGCAAGGAGGCAGAGGTACCCCCCTGCCTGCCAGTCCTAATCCCTTTTTCCCGGTCCTGGGCCCCTCGGCCTCTCGGCCCTGGTCCCCCACTGGACAGGGAGGTAGGTGTATCGCTCTGCCTGCCAGTCGAAATCCCTGTTTCCTGGCCCTGGTCCCGCACTACCTCCTGGCCCAGGTTCCCCTCTGCCTTGCTGCCCTGGTCCCTTTGAGCCTGGTGGCCCTACCCTCCCTCTACCTGCAGGCCACTGGTTCTCTCTCCGTCCCGGCCATGGGTTCCCTCTAACTCCCGGTCCTGGTCCCCCTGTACTGTCAGCCCTGGTCTCAACCCCTCTGCCTCCCGGCCCCTGTCCCCACCTGCCTCCTGGCCCAGGTCCACCTCTGCCTCCATACCCTGGTCCCCCTTGCTTATCGGCCCCGATTCCCCTCTGGCTCCCGGCCCAGGAACCTTTCTGCCTCCTGGCCCTGGTTCCGCTCGGCCTCCCGGACCTGTCATCGTCTGCCTCCCGCCCTGGTTCCCCTGTCTGCCTGTCCAGGTACATCTTTAACTCCCTGCCCTGGTCCCCCTCAGCCGCTCTGCCATGGTCTCCCTCTACCTCCAGGCCCTTGGGCCTCTCTCCGTCCCGGCCCTGGGTCCCCTCTACTTCCCGGCCCTGGTACCAATATCTCCCAGCCCAAGTACCACTCTGCCTCCTGGTCTTGGTCCCGCTCTGACACCCTGCCCTGGTCCCGACCCGCTTCTCGGCCCTGGTCCCCCTCTGCCTCCCGGCCCTTGTCTCCCTCTGCCTTTCAGCCCTGGTCCCACTTTACCTTCTGGTCCTGGTCCCCCCCGACCTTCCAGCCCTGGTCCCCTTCTCCCTCCTGCCCTAGTTCCCCTCTACTTCCCTGCCCTGGTCCCCATCTTTTGCCCGAGCCTGTCTCTCTCTGCCTCCGACCCAGATCCCCCTGTGCCTGCCAGCCCTCGTCTCCCTCTCCTTCCTGGACCTGGCCTTTCTCTCCATCTCGGCCCTGGGTCCCCTCTACCTTCAGGCCCTGGCCCCCTGTCTCCAGATTCAGGTAACTCTCTACGCCTTGGCCCACATAACCTTCTGCCTCCCGGCCCTGGTCTCCCTCTATCTCCTGGCCCTGGTCCCCCTGTTTCCCGGTGTAGGTATACCTCTGCCTCCTGGCCCTGGTCCCCCCCCCCCCGCCGCCTCTCGGCCCTGGTCCCCATCTGACTCTTGGCCCTGGTCCCCTGGCCCCTGGCCCAGGTACCCCTCTGCCTCCCTGCCCTGGTACACCTGCCTCCCAGCCCAGGTAGCCCTCTGCCTCCTCGCCCTGGTCCTCCTCTGCCTCCAAGCCCTGATCCCCATCTGCCTCGCAGCACTGGTCCCTCTGTGCCTCCTGGTCCTGGTCTCCGTCTACCTCCAGGCCCTTGGGTTATTCTCCATCCCGGCCCTGGGTACCCTCTACTTCACGGCCCTGGTCCGCCTGTCTCCCGTCCCAGATACCTGTCTCCCGTCTCACGTCCCAGGTACCCCTCTGCCTCCCAGCCTCGGTCACCATCTGCCTCCTGGCCCAGGTCCGCCTCTGTCTCCATACCCTGGTCCCCTGCTTATCGGCCCCGATTCCCCTCTGCCTCCCGGCCCAGGAACCTCTCTGCCTCCCCTCGGCCTCCCTGACCCGTCCCCGTCTGCCTCCCGGTCCTGGTCCCTCTGTGCCTCCCGGCCGAGGTGTCCCTGGACCTCCAGGCCCTGGTACCTCTCTCCATCCCGGCCAAGGTCCCCTCTACCTCCCGGCCCTGGTCCCCCTGTCTCCCGGCCCAGGTTCCACACTGCCCCCTGGCCCTGGTCCCCCTCTGCCTCTCTGGCCTCGTCTCCCTGTCTCCCGGCCCAGATCCTCCTATGCCTCATGATCCATGTCCCCCCTACTTCTTGGCCATGGTCCTGCTCTACCTCTCGGCCCAGGTACACCTCTACCTCCTGGCCCTGGTCACCTTCTGCCTCCCGGCCCTGGTCCCCCTGTCTCCCGGCCCAGGTATCCCTCTGCCCCCGGCTCTGGTCTGCCTCTACCTCTCTGACTTGGTCGCCCCCGCCTCTCGGCACTGGTTCCCCTCTGTTTCTCAGCCATGGTCCCCCTTTCTCCAGGCCCAGGTACCCCTCTGCCCCCCGGGTATGGTCCCCCGGTCTGCCGGCCCAGGTACTCCTCTGCCTCCTGGCCCTGGTCCCCCTCTGCCTCCCCACCCTTGTCCCTCTCTCCATCCCGGCCCTGGTCTCCCTCAACCTCCAGGCCCTGGTCCCTCTCTCCATCACGGTCCTGGGTCACCTCTACCTACAGGCCCTATTCCCCGTTTCCCGGGCCCGGTACCCCGCCATGCCTCCAGGCCCCGATCCCCCTCGGCCTCCCAGCTCTGACCCCCTCTGCCTCCCTGCCCTTGTCTCCCCCACTTTTCCTCCCTGATCCCCCTTTGTCTCCCGACCCTGGTTCCTCTGTCTCCTGGCCCAGGTCACCCTCTGCCTCCCGGCCCTGGTCCCTCATCTCCCATCCCAGGTATACCTCTGCCTTCTGGCCCTGGTCCTCCTCTGCCTCCAGGCCCGGCTCCCCCTATACATCCCAACCATATACATCCCAGCCCTGCTGCCCTTCTCCTGGCCTAGTACGCCTCTGCCTCCTGGACGTCGACCCCATCTCCTGGCCCAGGCACTCTTCTGCCTCCCGGACCTGGTCCCTGTGCATCCCGGACTTGGTCTCCTACCTCCAGGCCCTTGGGTATCTCTCCATCCCGGCCCTTGGTTCCCTCTACCTCCGGGCCCTGGTCCAACTGTCTCCCAACCCAAGTACCGCACTACCTCCCGACCCTGGTACCCTTCTGCCTCCCCACCCTTGTCCCCTTGTACCTTCCATTCCTAGTCCCGCTCTGCCTGCCCTGGTCCTCCCCTGGCTCTCGGACCTGGTTCCCCTCTGCTTCTGGTCCTGGTCCCCCTCTGCCTCCCGGCCCAGGTACCCCGCTGCATCATGGCTCTTTTCACCCTCTGCATCCTTTCCCTGATCCCCTGTCTCCCGGCCCATGTACCCACTCTGCCTCTGGGCCCTGATCCCCCTCTGCCTCCCCATCCTGGTCCCCCTCTGCCTCCCGGCCCTGGTCCCCCTCTTCCTCCCTATCCTGGTTCCCCCCACCTCTCGGCCCTAGTCCCACTGCCTCCCGGCCCGCGTCCCTCTGTGCCTCCCGACCCTGGTCGCTCTGTGCCTCCCGGCCTGAATCTCCCCCTATGTCCAGGCCCTTGGGTCTCTCTCCTTCCCCGGCCTTGGCTCCCTCTACCTCCAGGCCCAGGTCCCCTTGCCTCCTGGCCCAGGTACCCCTCTGCCTCCCAGTCCAGATACCCCTCGGCCTCCTGGCCCTGGTCCCCTTCTGCCACCCTGCCATGGTCCCCCTCTGCCTCCGTGGCCTGGTCCCTCTGTGCTTCCCGGCACTGTTCTCCCTCTACCTCCAAGCCCTGGTCCTTCTCTCCGTCGCGGCCCTGGGTCCCCTCTCCCTGCCCGCTCTAGTCTCCCTGCTTCCCGGCCCAGGCACCCCTCTACCTTCCGGCACTGGTCCCCTTGTTTTCTGGTCCAGGTACCCCTCTGGCTCCCGGCCATCGTCCCCCTCTGCCGCTCCGCCCTAGTCCGCCTGACTGCAGGCCCAGGTACCCCTCTGCCTCCCGGCCCTGGTTGCCCTCTGCCTCCCCGCCCTGGTGCCCCTCTACATCCTGGGCCTGGTCCTTCTCCTTCACTGCCCTGGTTCCCCTCTACCAACCAGCCCTGGTCCCCATGACCTCCGGCCCAGGTACCCCACTACTTCCCGGCCCTGGTCCCTTTGTTTCCCGGGCCAGTTACCCTTCTGCCTCCTGGCCCTGGTCACCCTCTGCCTCCTGACCTAGGTCCCCCTCTGCTTCCCATTCCTGGTCCCTCTCTGCGTCCCTGCCCTTTTCCCTCCTTCCTCAGCCCTGGTCCTCCTCTGCATCCCGGCCCATGTACCGCACTGAATCCTGGCCCTGGTCCCCCTCTATATCCCAGTTCTTATACCCGTCAGCCTCTCTGCCCTGCCCTGCCCCACCCCCCGGCTTCTCGGTCCTGGTCCCCTTCTCCCTCCGGCCCCAGTTCCCCTCTACCTCCCTACCTTGGTCCACATCTTCTGCCCGGATCTGGTCCCTCTCTGTCTACCGGCATGGTGCCCCTGTTCGACCCAGCCCTTGTCGCCTTGTACCTCCGGCCCCTGGTCCCCCTCTGCCTCCCGGCCCTGGTCCCTCTGTGCCTGCCAGCCCTCATCACCCTCTACCTCCAGGCCCTGGGTCCCCTCTACCTCTAGGCCCTGGTCCCCCATCTCCGGATCCAGGTACCCCTCTACCTCCTGGCCCAGGTCCTCCTCTGCCTTCTCTCACTGGTCCCCCTCTGCCTCCCGGCCCTGGTCCCCCCCTGCCTCTCTGCCCATCTCCCTATACATCCAGGCCCTGGTCACTCACTTGTTCCCGGCTCTGGGTCCCCTCTAACTCCCGGCCCTGGTCCCCCTGTTTGCCGGTGCAGGTATACCTCTACCTCCAGGCCCTGGTCCCCCTCTGCCTCCCGAAACTAGTCCCCCTCTGCCTCTCAGCCCTGGTCCCACTTTGCTTTCTGGCCTTGGTCCCCCCGGACCTTCCAGACCCGGTCCCCCTCTCCCTGTGGCCCTATTTCCCCTCTAGCCCTTTACACTGGTCCCCATCTTCCTCCCGGACCTGGTCCCTCGTTGCCTACTGGCATGGTGCCGTGGTTCATCCCAACCCTTGTCGCCCTGTACCTCTCGGCCCTGGACCCCCTCTGCCTCCGGGCCCTGGTCCCCCTGTGCCTGCCAGCCCTCGTCTCCCTCTACCTCCTGGCCCTGGCCCTTCTCACCCTCCCGGCCCTGGTCCCCTGTCTCTGGACCCAGCTACTGCTCTGCGTCCTGGCTCTGGTCCCCCGCTACCGCCTTGCCCTAGACCCCCTCTGCCTCCATGCCCTAGTCACCCTCTGCCTCCCGGCCCTGGTCCCTCCCTGTCTCTCGGCCATGGCCTTCCTCTACCTCCAGTCCCTGGTCATCCAGCTCCCAGCCCAAGTATCCCACTGCCTCCCTGCCCTTGTCCCCATGTCTCCCGGCCCAGGTACCCCTATGCCTCCTGGCCCTGGTCCCCCTTTTCCGCCCTGTCCTGGTACCCCTCTGCCTCCCCGCCCTGGTAGCCCCCGGCCTCTCGGTCCTGGTCTCTCTGACTCTTGGCCCTGGTCCCCTTCTCCCTCGGCTCAGGTACCACTCTGCCTCCCTGCCCTGGTCCACCTGTCTCCAGCCCAGGTACCCCTCTGCCTCCTGTCCCTGAACCTCTGCCTCCAGGCCCTGATCACTGCCTCCCGGCTCTGGTCCCACAGTACCTGTCAGTTCTCGTCTCCCTCTACCTCCTGGCCCTGGCCCTTCTCTCTGTCCCGGCCCTGGGTCCCCTCTACCTCCAGGCCTTGGTACCCCTGTCTCCAGACCCAGGTAACACTCTCCTTCCTGGCCCTGGTCCCCCTCTGCCTTCCCAGCCCTGTTTCCCTCTCCCTCTCGGCCCTCCAGGCCCTAGTCACTCTCTCATTCCTGGCCCTGGGTCCCCTCTACCTCCTGGCCCTAGTCCCCTATCCCCCGGCCCTAGTACCCCTGTGCCGCCACAAAGCACTAGTCCCCCTCTGCCTTTCAGCCCTGGTCCCACTCTACTTTATGGCTTGGGTCCCCCGCATGCTTCCGGCCCTGATCCCCTTCTCCTTCCAGCCCTAGGTCCCCTCTACCGCACTGCCTTGGTCTCTATCTTCCACCCGGACCTGATCCCTCTCTGCCTACCGTCAGGGTGCCGCAGTTCTTCCCAGCCCTCGTCAACTTGTACCTCTCGACCCCGGGTCCCCTCTACCTCCCGGCCCTGGTCCCGTGTCTCCGGACCCAGGTACCCCTCTGTCTCTTAGCCTTGATTCCCCTCTGACTCTCCGCCAAGGTCCACATCTACCTCCCGGCCCTGGTCCCCGCCCCCACCCCGCCTCTCAACCCTGATCCCCCTCTGACTCTTGACCCTGGTCCCCTTGTCTCCCGGCCCAGGTACTCCTCTGTCTCCAGGACCTAGTCCACCTGGCTCCCAGCCCAGATACCCCTCTGCCTCATGGCCCTGGTCCTCCTCTGCCTCCAAGCCCTAATCCCACTCTACCTCCAGGCCCTGGTCCCTCTATGCCTCCTGGACCTGGATCCTCTGCCTGCTGGCCCTGGTCTCCCTCAACCTTCAGACAATTGGGTCTCTCTCCAGCCCAGCCCGGGATCCCCTCTACCTCCCAGCCCTGGTCCCCCTGTCTCCAAACCCAGGCACCTCTCTACCTCCCAACCCTGGTCCCCGGGTCTCCTGGCCCCGGTACCCCTCTGCCTCCTGGCCCTGGTCCCGCTCTGCCTCCCAGCCTTGGTCCCCATCTGCCTCCCAGCCCTGGTTCTCCTCTGCCTGCATATCCCGGTTCCCCCTGCATATCTGCCCCGATCCCCCTCTGCCTCCCGGCCCCGGACCCCGTCTCTTGGACCAGGTACCCCTCGGCATCCTGGTCCTGGACGGATCTGCCTCCGGGCCCTGGTCCCGCTCTGCATTCCGGTCATGGTCCCATCTGCCTCCTTGCCCTGGTCACCCACCGCTTCTCGGCCCTGGTTCCCTTCTGCCTCTCGGACCAGGTACACCTCTGCCTCCTGGCCCAGTTACCCCTCTGCCTCCCGGCCTTGGTCCCCCTCTGCCTTCTGGCCCTGGTCCCTCTGTACCTCCCAGCCCTAGTCTCCCAGTCTCCTATTACCCTGGGTCTCCTCTACCCGTCCTGGCCCTGGGTCCACTCCACATCCCGGCCCAGGTACCACTCTACATTCCGGCCCTGGTCCCCCTGTCTCCTGACTCAGGACCCCTATGCCTCCCAATTCTGGTCCCCCTCTGTGTCCCTGCCCTGGTCCCTCCCGCCTCTCAGAACTGGTCCCCTTCTGCCTCCCAGCCCTGAACCCCGTCTCCCAGCCCAGTTACCCCTCTGCCTCCGGGTTCGGGTTCCCCCTGCGTCTCGGCCCTGGTACCACTCTGCCTCTCGGCTGTAGTCCCCCACTGCCTCTTGGCCCTGTCGCTCTGACCCGGCCCTGGTCCCCCTGTCTCCCAGCCCTGGTTCCCCTCGAACTCCCGGCCCAGGTCCTCCTGTTTGCCGGTGCAGCTATACCTCTACCTCCAGGCCCTGGTCCCCCTCTGCCTCCAGGCCTTGGTTCCCCTGTCTCCCGGCCCAGGTACCTCTCAACGTCCCGAACATGGTCCCCGTGTCTCTTGGCCCAGGTAACCCCACTACGTCCTGGCCCTGGCCTCCCTGTCTCCTGGACAAGGTACCCCATTGCTTCCTTGCCCTGGTCCCCCTCTGCCTCCCATCCCTTGTCCCTCTGTGCCTCCCGGCCCTGGTCTCCCTCTACCTTCAAGCCCTGGGCCCTCTCTCCTTCCCAGACCTGGTTCCCCTCTACCAACCAGTCCTGGTCCCCATGACTTCCGGTCCAGAGGTACCCCACTACCTCCCAGCCCTGGTCCTTTTGTTTCCCGGTCCAGGTACCCCTCTGCCTCCTGGCAGTGGGTCCCCTCCACCTCCTAAACCAGGTCCCCCTCTGCCTCCCAGTCCTGGTCCCCCACTGCCTCCCTACCCTGGTACCTCCCGCCTCTCAGCCCTAGTCCCCCTCTTCCTCCCAGCCCAGGTGCCCCTCTGCCTCCCGGCCCTGGTTCCCCACTGCGGCACAGCTGCGGTACCCCTCTGTCTCTCGGCCATGATCCTCCTCTGCTTATCGGCCCTGGTCACTCTGTTCCCAGGCCCAGATACCCCTCTGCCTCCTTGCCCTGGTCCCCCTGTCTCCCGGCCCAGGTAACCCTCTGCCTACTGGTCATGGTCCCCTCCTGCCGCGTTGCCCTGGACCACCTCTGCCTCCCTGCCCTGGTCTCCTTCTGCCTCCAGGCACTGGTCCCGTCTCCTGGGTCTCTCTCCGTCCTGGCTCAGGGTCCCCTCCACCTCCCGGCCCTGGTCCCCCTATGCCTCCCTGCCCCAGTCTGCACCACCTCTTAACCCTTGTCTCCCACTACCTCCCGGACCTGGTCCCCCATCTCCTGGCCAAGGTACCCCTCTGCCTCCCTGTTCTGGTCCCTCTGTGCCATGGGCCTGGTACCACTCTGCCACCCTGCCCAGGTCCCCCTCTGCCTCCCGACCCTGGTTCCTTTGTCTCCCGGTCGAGGTACCCTTCTGCCTCCCTGCCCCGGTCCACCTGTCTCCTGGCTCAGGTACCCTTCTGCCTCCTGGCCCTGGTCCCCCTCTGCCTACAGGCTTTAGTCACCCACTTCCTCCCGGCCCTTATCCCCCATCTCCCGGCCCAAGTAACCCTCTGCCTCCTGGCCACGGTCACCTTCTCCCGCATTGCCCTGGTCCACCTCTGCCTCCCGGCCCTGGTTGCTCTGTGCCTCCCTGCCCTGGTCTCCTTCTAACTCCAGGCCCTTAGGTCTCTCTCCATCCTGGCCCTGGGTCCCCTCTACCTCCCAGCCCTGGTCCCCCTATGCCTCCCTGTCCCAGACCAACCCGCCTCTCAGCCCTGTTCCCCCACTACCTCCTGGCCCTGGTCCCCCATCTTCTGGTCAAGGTACCCCTCTGCCTCACTTTTCAGTTCCCTCTGTGTCATGGCCCAGGTACCCCACTGCATCCTGGCCCTGGTGCCTTTCTGCCGCCCTGCTCTGGTCCCCCTCTGCCTCTCGGTCCTGGACCCTCTGTGCCTCCAGACCCTGGGCTCCTTCTACCTCCAGGCCTTGGTTCTCTCTCCTCCCCGGCCGTGGCTCCCCTCTACCTCCATGCCCTGGTCGCCTTGTCACCTGGCCCAGGGACTATTCAGCCTCCTTGCCCTGGTTCCCCCCGGCTGCCCTGCTCTGGTCCCGCTCTGCTTCCCGACCCTGGTCCCTCTGTGCCGCCCGGTTCTGGTCTCCTTCTACCTCCAGGCCCTTGGGTCTCTCTCCGTCCCGGCCCTGGTTTCCCTTTATCTGTGGCCCTGGTCCGCCTGTCCCCCGACCCAAGTATCCCTCTTCCTCCCTACTCTGGGCACCCTCTGCCTCCTGGTCCGGGTCCCCGTCTGCCTCCCTTCCCTAGCTCCCACCTCGGTCTCAGTATTGGTTCGGCCTGCCTTTCGGCCCTGGTGCCCCTGTCTCCTGGCCCAGGTCCGACTGTCTCCCGGCCCAGGTTCCCTTCTGCCTTCTGGCCCTGGTCCCCCTCTGCCTACCTGCCCTGGTCCACCTCAGCCTCCAGGCCCGGGTCAGATATACCACCCAGCCATGCTGTCCATCTCCCATCCCAGCCCCGGGTCAGATATACCACCCAGCCATGCTGCCCATCTCCCGGCCCTTGTCCCCCTCCCCCTCTCGGTCCTCGTCCCCCTCTGCCTCTCGGCCCTGGTTCTCCTGTCTCCCGGTCCAGGGACCCCTGTGCCTCCCGGCCCTGGTCCCCCTCCCTCCCGGCCCAGGTACCCCTCTGCTTTCTGGAACTGGTCCCCCTCTGCCTACCTGCCCTGGTCCCCCTCTGTCTCCCGGCCCAGGTACCCTTTTGCCTTCCGGCCCTGGTACCCAATCTACCAGCCCAGGTACACCTCTGCCTCCTGGCCCTGGTACCCCCGTGCCTCCCTGCCCTAGTCCCACTTTGTGTACCGGCCCTGGTCCCCCTCTCTCCCGGCCACGGTACCCTTCTAAATCCTGGCCCTGGTCCCCCTCTGCCTCCCCGCTCTGGTCCCTCTCTGCCTCCCCGCCCTGGTTCCCCTCTTCCTCCAGCCCCTGGTCCACCGCTGCCTCCCGGCACTGGTCCCAATCTGCCTCTCGTCCCTGGTCCCGTTCTGCCTACCGGACCTGATCCCCCTCTGCCTCCCGGCCCTGATCCCTCTCTGCCTCCTAGCCTTCGTCCCCCTCTGCCTCCCGGTACTTGTAGCTCTCGACCTCGCGGCCCTTATTCCCCTCTGCCTCGCTGTCCTGATCGTCCTCTGCCTCCCAGTGCTTGTTACGTTCTGCCACCCGGCCCTGATCCCCATCTGCCTCCTGCACCTTGTCCCCCTCTACCTACCTATCCTGGTCCCCATTTGCCACCCAGCCCTGTTCCCCTTCTCCCTCGGGCCCTAGTTCGCCCTCTGCCTCTCTGCCCTGGTCCCCCCTGCTTCTCGGCCCTGGTCCCCCTCTGCCTCCTGGCTCTGTTCCTGCTCTGACACCCTGCTCTGGTCCCCTTCTAGCTACTGGTCCAGGTCCTTCTGTGCCTCATGGTCCTTGTCTCTTTCTACCTCTAGCCCTTTGGGTCTCTGTCCAATCCGGCCCTGGGTCCCTTCTACCTTCTGGACCTAGTCCCCGTCTCCCTGCCCGGTACTCTTCTGCCTCCTGGCCATGGTACCCCTCTGCCCCCCGGCCGTCGCCCCCTCTGCCTCCCCGCCGTGGTCCCCCTTTGCTTCCCGACCCTTGTCCCCCTCTGTCTTTCAGCACTGGCCCCACTTTACTTTCTGGCCCTGGTCCCATTCTCCCTCCGGCCCTAGGACCAATCAGCCCCCCCGCCTTGGTCCCCATCTCCTGCCCGGACCTGGTCGCCCTCTGACTACCGGCATTGTAGCCCCCGTTACTCCCAGCCCTCGTCGCCTTGTACCTCTCAGTCTTGGTCCCCTTGTGTCTCCGGGCACTGGTCCCCTTGTAACTGTCAGCCCTGGTCTCCCTCTTCCTCCAGGCCCTGGCCCCTCTCTGTGTCCTGGCCCTGAATCCCCTCTATCTACCGGCCTAGGTGTCCCTGTCTACAGTCCCAGGTATTCCTCTGCCTCCCGACTCCAGTCCCCCGTCTCCCGGCCCTGGTCCCCATCTGTCTCCAGGCCCTGGTCTCCCTCTGTCTCCCGACCCTGGTCCCTTTAAGCCTCCTGGCCCTGGTCTACCTGCATCACCAGGCCACTGGGTCACTCTTCGTCCCGGCCATGGGTCCCCAGTACCTCTGGGCCTTGGTTCCCCTGTCTGCCAGCCCTGGTCTCCCTCTACCTCCAGGTCCTGGTCCTACTCTGCGTCCCGACACCGGGACCCTCTACCTCCTGGCCTAGCTCCCCCGTCTCCCGGCCCAGGTACCCTTCTGCCTCTTGGCCCTGGTCCCCCTCTGCCTCCCGGACCTGGTACCCCGTCTACTGGCACAGGTACCACCCTGCCTCTTGGCACCGATACCACCCTACCTCCCCGCCCTTGTCCCCATCGGCCTCCAGGCCCTGGTGACCCACTGTCTCCTTATCCTGGGTCCCCCGGCCCCGTGGTTCCGGCCCAGGTCCTTGTTTCTCTCTGCATCCCGGCCCTGGGTCACCTCTACCTCCAGGCCCTGGACCCCCGTCTCCCAGACTAATTACCTCTCTATCTAAACACCATGAAAACCTCGTTCACCTCAGGTTTATCCTTTCCTACCTTAACTCAGCCCACGTCTCTTCCAGACAAAACTATTTCTCCTCCCTTATTGACACCCATGCCCATGATCACTGTCAGCTCTTCCGTACATTCAACTCCCTTCTCAGGCCCCCGGTTCCTCCCCCTCCTCCTTCCCTCACCCCCAACGATCTGGCCTCCTACTTCATTAATAAAATTAAATCCATCAGGTCCGAGTTCCCCAAAGTCACTCCCCCAACTGCTCCAACCCCTCAGCTCTCAACGCTCTCCACTACTCTCCCATCCTTCCCAGCAGTATCCTCAGAGGAGCTCTCCTCCCTCCTCTCAAGTCTCACTCCGGCCACCTGTGCCCCTGACCCCATTCCCTCTCATCTCATGAAATCTCTCGCTCCGACCCTTCTCCCCTTCTTAGTTTCCATCTTCAACCGCTCACTGCCCACTGGTTCCTTCCCCTCTGCCTTCAAACATGCCCATGTCTCTCCATCCTTAAAAAACCCTCTCTTGAGCCCACCTCACCTTATAGATATCTCCTCATCTCCCTCCTACCATTCCTTTCCAAACTCCTTGAACGAGTCATCTACACGCGCTGCCTTGAATTCCTCAACACCAACTCTCTACTCGACCCCCTCCAATCTGGCTTCCGTCTCTTACATTCCACAGAAACTGCCCTCTAAAAGGTCACCAATGACCTCCTGCTTGCCAAATCCAACGGCTCATACTATATCCTAATCCTCCTCAACCTCCCAGCTGCCTTCGACACTGTGGACCACCCCCTTCTCCTCAACATGCTATCCAATCTTGTCTTCACAGACTCCGTCCTCTCCTGGTTCTCCTCTTATTTCTCCTGTCGTTCATTCTCAGTATCCTTTCCAGGCTTCTCCTCCCCCTCCCATCCCCTTACTGGAGGAATTCCTCAAGGTTCAGTTCTTGGTCCTCTTCTGTTCTCGATTTACACTCACTCCCTTGGTGACCTCATTTGCTCGCACGGCTTCAACTATCATCTCTACGCTGATGACACCCAAATCTACATCTCTGCCCCTGCTCTCTCTCCCTCCCTCCAGGCTCGCATCTCCTCCTTCCTTCAGGACATCTCCATCTGGATGTCTGCCCGCCACATAAAACTCAACATGTCCAAGACTGAACTCCTTGTCTTCCCTCCCAAACCCTGTCCTCTCCCTGACTTTCCCATCACTGTTGACGGCACTACCATCCTTCCCGTCTCACAAGCCCTCAACCTTGGTGTCATCCCCGATTCTGCTCTCTCGTTCACCCCTCACATCCAAGCCGTCAACAAAACCTGCCGGTCTCAGCTCCGCGACATTGCCAAGATCCTCCCTTTCCTCTCCATCTAAACCGCTACCCTGCTTGTTCAAGCTCTCATCCTATCCCGTCTGGATTACTGTATCAGCCTCTTCTCCGATCTCCCATCCTCCTGTCTCTCCCCTCTTCAATCCATACTTCACGCCGCTACCCGGATTGTCTTTGTTCAGAAACGCTCTGGGCATGTTACTCCCCTCCTCAAAAATCTCCAGTGGCTACCAATCAACCTACGCATCAGGCAGAAACTCCTCACCCTTGGCTTCAAGGCTCTCCATCACCTCTCCCCCTCCTACCTCACCTCCCTTCTCTCCTTCTACAGCCCAGCCCGCATCCTCCGCTCCTCTGCCGCTAATCTCCTCACTGTGCCTCGTTTTCGCCTGACCCGCCTTCGGCCCCCGGCCCACGTCATCCCCCTGGCCTGGAATGCCCTCCCTCCCCACATCCACCAAGCTAGATCTCTTCCTCCCTTCAAGGCCTTACTGAGAGCTCACCTCCTCCAGGAGGCCTTCACAGACTGAGCCCCCTCCTTCCTCTCCCTCTCTTCCCCCTCTCCATCCCCTCCGCCAAACCTCCTTCCCTGCCCCTCAGTACCTGTATATATGTATATATGTTTGTACGTATTTATTACTCTATTTATTTTACTTGTACATATTTATTCTACTTATTTTATTTTGTTTATATGTTTTGTTTGTTCTCTGTCTCCCCCTTCTAGACTGTGAGCCCACTGTTGGGTAGGGGCCGTCTCTATATGTTGCCAACTTGTACTTCCCAAGTGCTTAGTACAGTGCTCTGCACACAGTAAGCGCTCAATAAATACGATTAAATGAATGAATGAATGAATGCCTCCTGGCCCTGATCCCCCTCTGCCACCCTGCCCTAGTCCCCTTCTATCTCCTGGACCTGGTCCCCCTCTACCTCCCGGCCCTGGTCCATCTCTGCGTCCCGAACCTGGCCCCACATCTCCCTGCCCAGGTACCCCTCTGCCCTCTGGCCCTGGTCCCTTTAAGCCTACCGGCCCTGGCCTCCCTCTACCTCCAGGCCACTGGGTATTTCTACGTCCCGGCAATGGGTCCCCTCTACTTCCCGGCCCTGGTTCCCCTGTTCTACCAGCCCTTGTTTCCCTCTACCTCCAGGCCCTGGCCCCTCTCTCTGTCCTGGCCTTGAAACCCTCTACCTCTCGGCCTAGGTCCCCCTGTATCCTGGCCCAGATAACCCCCTGCCTCCCGGCACTGGTCCCCCTCTGAATCCATGCCCTTGTCACCTCCTCTTCTCGGTCATGGTCCCCCTTTGCCTCTCGTCCCTGGTAACCTTCTGCCTTCTGACCCTGGTCCCCCTCTGCCTCCCCGCCCTGGTCCCCCGTCTACCGGCCCTTGTACCCCTCTGCCTCCTGGCTCTGGTCCTCCCCTGCCTCCTGGCCCTGTTTGCCATCTGACTCCCTGCCCAGGAACCCCTCAGCCTGCTGACCCTGGTCCCCTGTCTACCGGCCCTGGTACCCATATGCCTCCTGGCCATGGTCCCCCCGCCTGCCGCCCTGCCCTGTTCTCCCTCTGCCTCCAGACCCTATATCCCGGCTCTGATCCCCTAGTATCTCCTGGCCCAGGAATCCCTCTGTCTCCTGGCCCTGATCACCCTCTGCCTCTCTGCCCTTGTCCCCCACCATTTCTCGGCACTGGTCCCCCTCTTTCTCCCAGCCCTGGTCCCCCTCGCCCTCCCAACCCTGGTCACCCGGCCAAGGTACTCTTCTGCCTCCGTGCCCTCGTCCCCATCTGCCTCCCAGCTCTGATCCCTTTGAGCCTCTCGGCCCTGGTCTCCCTCTACCTCCAGGCCATAGGTCCCCTCTACCTCCCGGCCCTGATCTCCCTCTACCTCCAGGCCCTGGCCCCTCTCGCTGGCCCGGTACTGGGACCCTCTACCTCTTGGCCCGGGTCCTCCCCGTTTCCCGGCCCAGGTACCATTCTGTCTCCCGGTCCTAGTCCCCCTGTCTCCCAGTCCCGGTACCCCCTGCCTCCCGGCACTGGTCACTTATACCTTCCCGCCCTTGTCCCCCTCTGCCTCCCGACCCTGGTACGCCTCTGCCTCTCTGAACTGGTTACCCCCTGACTGTCGGCCCTGGTCCCCCTCTGCTTCTTCGCCCTGGTACCCCGTCTCCCAGCCCAGGTACCCCTCTGCCTCCCCGCCCAGATCTCTATCTGCCTCCCGGCCCTGGTCCCTCTGTGACTCCTGGCGCTGGTCTCCCTTGACCGCCGGGCCCTGGTCACCCTGGTCACTCCCTCTGCCCTGCCCTGGGTACCCACTACTTCCCGGCCCTGATGTCCCTTGTTCCCAGTCAAGGTCCCCCTCTGCATCCCTGCCCTGGTCCCCCCCGCCCACTTGCGCCTCTTGGCTCGGGTCCCTCTCTGCCTCCCGGCCCAGATACCCCACTGCCACCAGGTCCTGGTCCCCCACTGCTTCCCTGCCCTGGTCCACCCAGCCTCTCAGGGCGGGTCCCCTTTGCCCGGCCCCGGTTCCCCATCTACCCCTGGTACCCCTCTGCCTCGTGAACCTGGTCTCCCTCTGTTTACCTGCCCTGGTCCCCATCTGCCATCCGGCCCCGGTCCCCCTCTGCCTCCAGGCCCTGGTAACTCTGTGTCTCCCAGCCCTGATCTCCTTCTATCTCCAGGCCCATGGGTCTCAATCTGTCCCGGCCTGGGGTTCTCTCTACTACCCTGCCTTCTGTCCCTGACCCCCCTCTGCTGCCCTGCCCTGGTCGCCCTCTGCCCTTGGTTCCTGGTCCCCCTTTACTTCTTGGACCTGGTCTCCCTCAACCTCAACCTTCTGGCGCTGGTAATATTCTCCCTCTGGCCCATGTTCCCCTCTACCTCCCTGCCTTGGTCCCCATCTTCCACCTGGACCAAACTGATGCCCCGGTTCTTCCCAACCCTCGTCGCCTTATAGCTCCCGGCCAGGCCCCCCTCTGCCTGCTGTCTCTGGTCCCCGGATGCCTTCCAGCCCTGGTCTCCCTCACCCTCCAGGCCCTGGAACCTCTCCTCGTCCCAGCCATGGTTATCCTCTATCTCCCAGCCTAGGTGCCCCTATCTCCTGGACTAGGTACCCCTCCGCCTCCCGGCCCTGGTCCCACTCTGTCTTCTTGCCCTGGACCCCTTATGCCTCCCGGCCCTGGTCCCCCGTTCTATCAGCCCTGGTCTCGCTCTAACTCCAGGCCTTGGCAGCTCTCTCCGTCCTGGCCCTGGGACCCTCTACCTCCTGGCCTAGGTCCCCCTATCTCCCGGCCCAGTTCGCCCTCTGCCTCCTGGCCCTGGTCACCCTATCTCCCAGCCCAGGTACCCCTCTGCCTCCTAACCCTGGTCCCCCTTTTCCTTCCCACCCTGGTCCCCCTCTGCTTCCCGGCCCTGGCCTGCCTCTGCCTCTCTGTCCTGGTTGTCCCACGCCTCTCGGCCCTGGTTCCCTTCTGATTCTCAGCCCGAGTCCCACTGGCTCCCGGCATTGATACCCCTCTGCCTCCTGGCCCTGGTCCCACCTACCACATCCCTGGTTCCCCTGTGACTGCCAGGCCTAGTTCCCCTTTGCTTCCAGGAACGGAGGTGGGGAGTGGGGGACAAGGGCCGGGAGGCAGAGGAACACCTCTGCGTGCTGGCCCCGGTACCCGTTTCCCAGCCCTGATCCCACTCTGCCTCCCGGCCCTGGTCCCACTCTGCCTCCGGCCCTGGTCCCACTCTGCCTCCCGACCCTGGTCCCCCATCTCCCGGCCCAGGTACCCATCTGCCTTCTGGCACTGGTCCTCCTCTGCCTCCAGGACCTGGTCCCCTCGGCCTCCCTTCCATTGCTCCCCCCCCCCCACCCGCTTCTCGGCTTTGGTCCCCCGTCTCCTGGCTCAGGTACCCCTCTGCTATTTTACTTGTACATATTTACTATCCTATTTTTCTTGTCAATGATGTGCATGTAGCTTTACTTAGCTTTACGTCTATTTATACTGATGACTTGACACCTGACCACATATTTTCTTTTGTTGTCTGTCTCCCCCTTCTAGACTGTGAGCCCGTTGTAGGGTAGGGGCCGTCCCTATATGTTGCCAACTTGCACTTCCCAAGCGCTTAGTACAGTGCTCTTCACACAGTCAGCGCTCAATAACTACGACTGAATGAATAGCCCTGGTCCCCCACTGCTGCCCTGCCATGGTCCTCCTCTGCCTCCCAGCCCAGGGTCCCCTCAACCTCCAGGCACTGGCCCCCTCTGACTGCTGTCCATGGTCTCCCTCTGCCTCTCTGCCCTCGTCCCCCTAAATTCTCGGCCCTGCTCCCCCTTTGCCTTCCGGCCGAGGTACTACACTACCTCCTGGCCCTGATCCCCCTCTACCTCCAGGCCCTGGTCCCCCGTCTCCCGGCCCAGGTACCTTTCTAAATCCCGGCCCTGGATCCGCTCTGCCTCCCTGTCCTGGTCTCCCCCCGCCCCCCCGCTTCTCGTCCCCTGTCCCCCTGACTTTCGCCCTAGTTCCCGTTTACTTCTGAGAAGCGGGGGAGTGATCAGGGAAGGGAGGTAGATTTAATCCTCTGCCTGCTGGCCCTGGTCCCCGTTTCCCGGCACTGGTCCCTCTCCGCCTCCCGGCCATGTTCCCCTCTACATCCGGGCCCTTTTTCCCCTCTGCCTTCAGGACCTGATCTCCCTCTGCCTCCCGGCACTGGTTCCTTTGAGCCTACAGGCCCTGGCCTCCCTCTATGTCCAATCCGTTGTGTCTCTCTCCGTCCCGGCCATGGGTCCCCTTTACTTCCCGGCCCTTGTCCCCCTGTTCTGCCAGCCACGATCTCCCTCTACCGACAGGCACCGGCCGCTCTCTCCATCCTGGCCCTGGGAATCTCTACCTCCTGGCCTAAGTCCCCTTGTCTTCCGGCCCAGGTACCCCGTCTGCCTCCCTGCCTTGGTCTCCCCCTGCCTCACGTCCCTGGTCCCCCACTGACTTTCAGCCCTAGTTCCCCTTTATTTCCGAGACGCGGGGGGGACAAAAGCAGGGAGGCAGAGGTACCCCTCTGCCTGCCGGCCCTGATCCCCAATTCCTGGCCCTGGTCTCCCTCTGCTTCACGGCCCTGGTCCCCCTCTGCCTCCCGAACCTGGTACTCCGTCTCTCGGTCCTGGTCTCTTTGAGCCTCCCGGCCCTGGTCCCTTTGAACCTCCCGGCCCTGGCCACCTTCTACCTCCAGACCACTGGGTCTCTCTCCGTTCTGGCCATGTATCCCCACTACCTCCCACCCCTGGTCTCTCTGTTCTACCAAACCTGGCCTCCATCTGCCTCCTGGCCCTGGTCCTCCATATGCCGGCCTTGGTACCACTCTGCCTACTGGCCATGGTCCTCACTTGTCGCCCTGCCCTGGTCCCCTTCTACCTCCCGGCCATGGGCCCCCAGTCCCCTCGCCCAGGTCCCCCTCTGCTTCCTGGCCCTGGTCCCTCTGGGCCTCCAGGCTCTTGTCCCACCCGCATCTCGGCCCTGGTCCCCCCTTTGCCTCTTGGTCCTGGTCCACCATCTCCCGGCCCAGGTACCTCTCTGCCTCCTGGCCCTGGTCTCACCTGCCACACTGCCCTGGTCACCATCTGCCTCCAGTCCCTGGTTCCCATGTGCCTGCCAGCCCTAGTTCGTCCTTAATTCCAAGACGCTGCGGGGACAAAGGCAGGGAGGCAGAGGAACCCCTCTGCCTGCCGACCCTGTTCCC
Organism: Tachyglossus aculeatus; assembly: GCF_015852505.1. Lineage (NCBI taxonomy): Eukaryota > Metazoa > Chordata > Mammalia > Monotremata > Tachyglossidae > Tachyglossus > Tachyglossus aculeatus. The sequence continues at coordinate 176,879 of NW_024044853.1, read as the reverse complement.
CCTCTACCTCCAGGCCCGGGTCCCCCTCTACCTCCCGACACTGGTCCATTTAAGCATCCCAGCCCTTCTTCCTCCCGACCCTGGTCCCCCATGTCCCCCGACCCAGGTACCCCTCTGCCTCCTGGCCCTGGTCCCCCTCTGCCTCCAGACCCCTGTCCCTCTCTGCCTCCCTGCACTTGTTCCCCCAACTTCTCGGCCCTGGTCCCCCTTTGCCTTCTGGCCCTACTCCCCCTCTTCCCCCTGGAGGTACCCCTGTGCCTGCTGGCCCTGATCCCCTTTTCCCAACCCTGGTCCCCCTCTGCCTCCCGGCCCTGGTCTCCCTCTGCGTCCCAACCCTGGTCCCCCCATCTCCCGGCCCAGGTACCCTTCTGCCTCCTGGCCCTGGTCCCCCTCTAGCTCCAGGCCCTGGACCTCCTCTGCTTCCCGACACTGATCCTTTTGACCCTCCCGGCCCTGGCCTCCCTCTACGACCAGGCCACTGGGTCTCTCTCCTTCCCGGCCATGGGTCCCCTCTACCTCCCGGCTCAGGTGCCCCTGTTCTACCAGCCCTGGTCTCCCTCTACCTCCAGGCCCTGGCCCCTTTCTCCGTCCCGGCCCTGGGACCCTCTACCTCCCGGGCTAGGTCCCCCTGTCTCCCGGCCCAGGTACCCCTCTGCCTCCTGGCCGTGGTTCCCCTTTGCCTTCCTGCCCTGGTCCCCATCTTCTTCCCGGCCCTGGCCGGCCTCTGCCTCTCTGACCTGGTCACCCCCCGCCTCTCGGCTCTCATTCCCCTCTGCTTCTTAGCCCAATCCCAACTGTCTCCCGGCACAAGTACCCCTCTGCCTCCCAGCCCTGGCCACCCTGCCTCCCTGCCCTTGTCCTCTTTTACCTCCCTGACCTTGTCCCCCCGGCTTCTTGGCCATGGTCCCCCTTTGCCTCTGGGCCCAGGTACCCCTTTTCCCCCTGTCCCTGGCCCCCTCTGCCTCTCGGCCCTGGGCCCCGTTTCTGGGCTATGGTGCCCCTCTGCCTCCCAATCCTGACCCCCTGTCTCACAGCCCAGGTACCCCTCTGCCTCCTGGCTCTGGTCCCCCTCTGCCTCCAGGCCCTGGTCCCACACTGCCTCCCGGCCCTGCTCCCTTTGAGCCTCCCAGCTCTGGTCTCCCTCTACCTCCAGGCCATTGGGTTTCTCTCTATCCTGGCCATGGGTCCCCACTACCTCCAAGCCCTGGTCCCCCTGTTCTGCCAGCCCTGATCTTCCTCTAACTCCAAGCCCTGGCGCCTCTCTCCGTCCTTGCCAAGGCCCCTCTCTCCATCCTGGTCCTGGAACCCTCTATATCCCGGCCTATGTTCCACTGTCTCCCGGCCCTGGTCCCCTAGTCTTTCTGCCTAGGTAACCCTCTGCCTTCCGGCCCTGCTCCCCCTGTCTTCTGGCCTACGTATCCCTCTGCCTCCGGCCCTCGTCCCCCCTGCCTCCCGGCCTATGTGCCCCTCTGCCTCCGGGCCCTGGTCCCCCTTCTCCCAGCCCGAATACCCATCTGCCTCCCTGCCCTTATCTCCAATGTCTCCCAGCACAGGTACCCCTCTGCTTCCTGGCCCTCGTTCCCCTCTACCTCCAGGCCCTGGTCACCCTCTGCATCCCGGCCCTGCTCCCTTTAAGCCTCCGTGTCCTGCTCTCTCTCTACCTCCAGGCCACTGGGTCTCTCCGTCAAAGCCATGGTCCCCTCTACGTCCTGGCCCAGGTCCCCCTGTTCTGCCTGCCCTGGTTTCCCTCTACCTCCAGGCCCTGGCCCCTCCCTCCGTCCCTGCCATGGGACACCTCCCGGCCTAGGTCCCCCGTCTCCTGGCCCAGGTACCTCTCTGCCTCCCAACTCCGGTCCCCTTTTCTCCTGGCACAGGTACCCCTCTGCCTCTTGGCTCTGGTCCCCTTCTGCCTTCCCACCCTGGGCCCCTCTGTTTCCTGGCTAGGTCTGACTCTGCCTCTCTGACCCGGTCGCTCCCTGCCTCTTGGCCCTGGTTCCCCTCTGCTTCTCAACCCAGGTGCCCCTGTCTCCTGGCACAGATACCCTTCTGCCTTCCGTCCCTGGTATCCCTGTATCCGGCCTATGTAACCCTCTGCCTCCCGGCCCTGGTCCCCCTCTGCATCCCAGCCCTTGTCCACCATGCCTCTCAGGCCTGGCCCCCTTGGCCACCCAGGCCAGGTCCCCCTCTGCCTCCCGGCTCTGCTTCTTAGCCCTAGTCCCCCGTCTCCTGGCACAGGTACCCCTCTGACTCCTTGAACAGATACCCCTCACCCTGCTGGCCCTGGTCCCCTTCTGTCTCTTTGTCCTTGTTCCCAAACTACCAACCCTGGTACCCCTCTGTCTCCTGGCCCTGGTTCCACTCTGCCTCCAGGCCCAGGCCCTGCTCCGCCTCCCAACTCTGGTACCTCTCTGCCTCCCGACCCTGGTCCTCCTGTCACATGGCCCAGTAACCCCTCTACTTCCCGGGCCTGGTACCAATGTCTCCGGCCCAGGTACCCTTCTGCCTCCCGGACCTTGTCCCCCACTGCCTCTCTGCCCTGGTCCCTCCAGGTTCTCTGCCCCATTCATCCTCTGCCTCCTGGCCCTGGTCCCGCTCTGATGCCCTGCCCTGCCCCCCAAACCCGCTGCTCGGCCCTGGTCCCCCTCTACGTCCTGGACGTTGTCCATGTCTGCCTTTCAACCCTGGTCCCACTTTACTCTCTGGCTCTGGTCCCCCATGACCTTCCGGCCCTGGTCCCCTTCTCCCTCCAGCCCTAGTTCACCTCTACCTCCGTGCCTTAGTCCACATCTTCCATCCGGACCTGGTCCCTCTATGCCTACCGGCATGGTGCCCCGGTACTTCCCAGCCCTCGTAGTCTTGTACCTACGGGCCCTGGTCACCCTCTGCCTCTGGGCCCTGGTCCCCCTGTGCCTGCCAGCCCTTGTCACCCTCTACCTCCTGGCCCTTACCCTTCTCTTCCTCCCAGCCCTGGCTCCCCTATTCATTCATTCATTCATGCAATAATATTTATTGAGCGCTTACTGTGTGCAGAGCACTGTACTAAGAGCTTGGGAAGTACAAGTTGGCAACATATGGAGACGGTCCCTACCCAACAGCTGGCTCACAGTCTAGAACTTGTACTTCTCAAGTGCTTAGTACAGTGCTCTGCACACAGTAAGCGCTCAATAAATACGATTGATTGATTGATTGATATAAGGGGGAGACAGACAACAAAACATAACATATTAACAAAATAAAATAAATAGAATAGTAAATATGTACAAGTAAAATAGAGCAATAAATATGTACAAATATATATACAGGTGCTGTGGGGAGGGGAAGGAGGTAGGGCGGGGGGATGGGGAGGGGGAGGAGGGAGAGAAGAAGGAGGGGGCTCAGTCTGGGTAGGCCTCCTGGAGGAGGCGAGCTCTCAGTAGGACTTTGAAGGGAGGAAGAGAGCTAGCTTGGCGGATGTGTGGAGGGAGGGCATTCAAGGCCAGGGGGAGGACGTGGGCCGGGGATCGACGGTGGGACAGGCGAGAACGAGGCACAGTGAGGAGGTTAGCGGCAGAGGAGCGGAGGGTGCGGGCTGGGCTGTAGAAGGAAAGAAGGGAGGTGAGATAGGAGGAGGCGAGGTGATGGATAGCCTTGAACCCGAGAGTGAGGAGTTTTTCCTTGATGCGTGGGTTGATTGGTAGCCACTGGAGATTTTTGAGGAGGGGAGTAACATGCCCAGAGCGTTTCTGCACGAAGATGATCCGGGCAGCAGCTCGAAGTATAGAGTGAAGTGCGGAGAGACAGGAGGAAGGGAGATCAGAGAGGAGGCTGATGCAGTAATCCAGTCGGGATAGGATGAGAAATTGTACCAGCAGGGTAGCGGTTTGGATGGAGAGGAAAGGGCGGATCTTGGCGATGTTGCTGAGATGAGACCGGCAGATTTTGGTGACGGATTGGATGTGAGGGGTGAACGAGAGAGCGGAGTCGAGGATGATACCAAGGTTGCAGGCTTGTGAGACGGGAAGGATGGTAGTGCTGTCAACAGTGAAGGGAAAGTCAGAGAGAGGGCAGGGTTTAGGAGGGAAGATAAAGAGTTCAGTCTTGGACATACTGAGTTTTAGATGGCGGGCAGACATCCAGATGGAGATGTCTTGTAGGCAGGAGGAGACACGAGCCTGAAAGGAGGGAGAGAGAGCAGGGGCAGAGATGTAGATTTGGGTGTCATCAGCGTAGAGATGATAGTTGAAACCGTGGGAGCGAATGAGGTCACCAAGGGAGTGAGTGTAGATAGAGTACAGAAGGGGACCAAGAACTGACCCCCTCCCGGCCCTACTTCACCTCTACCTCCCTGCCTTAGTCCACATCTTCCGTCAGGATCTGGTCTCTCTCTACCTACTGGCATGGTGCCCCGGTACTTTCCAGCCCTCGTAGCCTTGTACTTCCGGGCCCTGGTCACCCTCTGCCTCTAGGCCCTGGTCCTCCTATGCCTGCCAGCCCTCATTACCCTCTACCTCCTGCCCCTGACCCTTCTCTCCCTCCCAGCCCTGGATCTCCTATACATCCTGGTCCTGGCTCTCCTGTGTCCGGACTCAGGCACCCCTCTATCCTCTGGCCCTGGTCCGCCTCTGCCTCCCCGCACTGGTCCCCCTCTACCTCCAGGCTCTGGTCACTCTCTCGTTCCCGGCCCTGGGTACCCTCTAACTCCCGGCCCTTGTCCCCCGTCTTTCAGCCCTGATACCCCTCTAACTCCCGGCCCTGGTTCCCCTCTGCTGACCTGCCCTGGTCCTTCTGTGCCTCCCAGCCCTTGTCTCCTTCTACCTCCAGGCCTTTGGGTTTCTCTCAGTCCCGTCCTTGGGTCCCCTCTACCTCCCTGCCCAGGTATCTCTCTACCGTCCGGCCCTGGTCCCCCCATCTCCCGGCCTAGGTACCCCTCTGTCTGCTGGCCCTGATCCCCCTCTGCCTCCCGGCCCTGGTCTTCCGTTTCCCGGCTCAAGTACCCCTCTGCCTCTCTGCCCTTGTCCCCATGTCTCCCAGCCCAGGTACTCCTATGCCTCCTGGCCCTGGTCCCCCTCTTTCGTCCACCCTGTTCCCCCTCTGTGCCTTCTGGCCCTGGTCTCCTTCTACATCCTGGCCCTTGGGTCTCTCTCAGTCCCGGCCATAGGTCCCGTCTACCTCGTGGACCTGGTCCCGCTGACTACCGGCCCAGGTACCCTTATGCCTCCTGGCCCTGGTCCCCCTTGGCTGCCCTGCTCTAGTTCCCTTCTGCCTCCCGACCCTGGTCTCTCAGTGTCTTCCGGCCCTGGTCTCATTCTACCTCTAGGCCCTTGGGTCTCTCTCCATCCCGGCCCTGGGTCCTCTCTACCTCCAGGACCTGGCCACCCGCCTTCGAAACCAGGTACCACTATGGCTCCCGGCCATGGTCTCCCTCTGCCTCCAGGCCATGGTCTCCCTCTGCCTCCCGGCCCTGGTCCCCGTTTCCTCGTCCAGGTAACCCTCTACCTCCCGGCCCTGGTCCCCCTCTGCCTCCAGACCCTGGTCCCCCTCTGTGTCCAGGACCTGGTCCCCCTCTGCCTCCTGGCCCTGGTCCATTTAAGCCTCCCGGAAGTGGTCTTCCTCTGCCTCCAGACCACTGGGTTTCTCTCCGTCCCAGCCATGGGTCCCCTCTACCTCCTGGCTCTGGTCCCCCTGTTCTGCCAACCCTGGTTTCCCTCTACCTCCAGGCCCTGGCCCCTCTCTCCGTCCCGGCTCTGGTACCCTCTACCTCTTGGCCTAGGTCCCCCTGTCTCCCGGACCAGGTACACCCTGTTTCCCGGCCCAGGTACCCCTCTGCCTCCTGGCCCTGGTCCCCCACGTCACTCAGCCCTGGTCCTCGTCTACCTCCCGGTTCAGGGTACACCGCTGCCTCATTGCCCTGGTCGCCCGTCTCCCGGCCCAGGTACCCCTCTGCCTCCAGGCCCTAGTCCCACTCTGCCTTCCTGCCGGGGTCCCACTATGCTGTCCTGCCCTGTTTCCCTCTGCCTTCCGGCTCTGGTCCCCCTGGGCCTCCCGGCACCGGTCTCATTCTACCTCCAGGCCCTTGGGTCTCCCTCTGTCCCGGCCCTGGGTCTCCTCTTCCTCCCGGCCCTGGTCCCCCTGTCTCCTGGCCAAAGTCTCCTCTGCCTTCCTGCCCTCGTACCTCCTGCCTCCTGACCTTGGTCCCCCTCTGCCTCCCTGCTCAGGCCCCCTGCCTCCCGGCCCAGGTCCCCCTCAACATTCCAGACTTGGGCCCCCGTTCTCTTGCCCAGGTATACCTCTGCCTCCCGGGCCTGGTCCTCCTAGTTCCGGTCCAGGTACCCCTCTACCTCCTGGCCGTGGTCCCCTTCTGCCATCCTGCCCTGTTCACCCTCTGCCTCCCGGCCCCATTATCCTTCTAACTCCAGGCCCTGGGGTCTCTCCGTCCCGGCCCTGGCTCCTCTCTACCTTCCGGCCCTGGTCCCTCTGTCTCCGGGCCCACTTACCACTCTGCCCCCCGGCCATAGTCCCCCTCAGACTCCCTGCCTTGGTTTCCCCTGCCTCTCGGCCCTGGTCCCACTCTGCCTTCCGGCCCAGGTAACCCTCTGCCGCTTGGCACTTGCCCTCCTCTGCCTTCTGGCCCTGTTCCCCTTCTGCCGCCCAGCCCTGGTTCCCTTCTGCCTCCCGGCCCTGCTTTCCTTCTGTCTCCAGGCCCTTGGGTCTCTGTCCGCCCTCGCCCTGGGTCCCCTCTACCTCCTGGCCCTGGTCACCCTGTTTATGGACCCAGGTACCCCTCTACCTCCCGGCCCTGGTCCCCCTCTGACTCCCGGCCCTGGTCTCAAATGCCTCCCTGCCCTGGTCACCCCCGCTTCTAGGTCCTTGTTCCCCCTTACCTCCCGGCACAGGTACAATTCTGCCTCCTGGCCCTGGTCCCCAGCTGCTTTCCCGCCCTGGTTCCCCCTGCCTCCTGGCCCTGCTCATCCCCTGTGACCCGCCCCTGGTCTCCTGTCTCCCGGCCCAAGTACCCCTGTGCCTCCTGGCCCTGGTCCCCCTCTGTGTCCCGGCTCTGGTCCCCCTGTTCCTGCCAGCCCTGTTCTCCCTCTACCTCCAGGCCCTGGCCCCTCTCTCCATCCCAGCCCTGGGACCCTCTACCTCCCGGCCTAGGTTCCCCTGTCTCTCGGCTCAGGTACCCCTCTGCCTCCCGGCCCTGGTCCCACTCTGCCTCCCAGCCCTGGTCCCCCTCTGCCTCCCGCCCTGGTCCCCCATCTCCCGGCCCAGGTACCCCTCTGCCTCCAGGCCCTGGTCCCACTTGGCCTCCCTTCCATTGTCCACCCCGCTTCTCGGCCCCGGTCTCCCTCTTCCTCCTGGCCTTGGTCCCCCGTCTTAGGTATCCCTCTGCCTCCTGGCCCTGGTTCCCCACTATCGCCTTGCCGTGATCTTCCTCTGCCTCCTGGCCCTGAGTCCCCTGACCCTCCAGCACTGGTCCACCTCTGTCTCCCTTCCCTTGTCTCCCCCATGTCTCGGCCCTGGTCCCCCTTTGCTTTCTGGTCCAGGTAATCCTCTGCCTCCTGGCCCTGATCCCTCTCTGCCTCCCGGGCCTGGTCCCCCGTCTCCAGGCCCAGGTACCCCTCTGCCTCCTGGCCCTGGTCCCCCACTCCCACCCTGCCCTGTTCCCCCTCTGCCTCCCGGCCCTGGGTCCCCCCTACCTCCCGGTCTTGGTCCCCCATCTCCTGGCCCAGGTACCCTTCTAAATCCTGGCCCTGGTCCCCCTCAGCCTCCCTGCTCTGGTCCCTTTGAGCCACCCAGCCCTGGAACCCCTCTGCCTCCCTGTCCTGGTCCCCCCCGCCTCTCGTCCCCTGGTCCCCCTCTGACCTTTGGCCCTAGTTCCTTCCCCTTTACTTTTGAGACGCGGGGGGGTGATAAGGGCAGGAAGGCAGAGGTACCCCTCTTCCTGCCGGCCCTGGTCCCCGTTTCCCGGCCCTGGTCCCCCTCTGCCTCCCGGCCCTGATCCCTCTCTACCTCCAGGCCCTGGTCCCTCTCTCCATCCCAGCCCTGGTCCCCCTGTTCTACCAGCCCTGGTTTCCCTCTACCTCCAGGCCTTGGCCGCTCACTCCATCCCGGCCCTGGGACCCTCTACCTCCCGGTCTAGGTCCCCCTATCTCCCAGCCAAGGTACCCCCCTGCTTCCTGGCCCTGGTCCCCGTCTGCCTTCCCACCCTGATCCCTCTCCTCTTCCCGGCCCTGGCCAGCCTCTGCCCCTCTGTACTGGTCACCCCCGATCTCTCGGGCCAGGTTCCCCTCTGCTTCTCAGCCCTAGTCCCACTGTCTCCTGGCACAGGTGACCCTCTGACTCCTGTCCCTCGTCCACCCTGCTTCCCTGCCCTGGTCCCCCTCTGCCTCACGTCCCTGGTTCCCTTGTGACTGAGCCCTAGTTCCCCTTTACTTCCAAGAACAGAGCGGGGAAAAGGTCCGGGGGGAAGAGGAAATCCTCTGCCTGCTGGCCCTGGTCCCCATTTCCCAGCCCTGGTCCCCCTATACCTACCGGCCCTGGTCCCCGTTTCCCAGTCCTGGTACCCCTCTGCTTCCCGAACCTGGTCCCACTCTGACTCCCGACACTGGTCCCGCAGTCTCCTCGTCCAGGTACCCCTCTGCCTCCTGGCCCTGGTCTCTGTGTGCCTCCAGGCCCTTGTCCCACCCGCATCTTGGCCCCGGTCCCCCTCTGCCTCTTGGCTCTGGTCGCCCATCTTCCAGACCAGGTACCTCTCTGCCTCCTGGCCCCGGTCGCCCCTGCCAACCTGCCCTGATCACCATCTGCCTCCCGTCCCTGGGTCCCCTGTGCCTGCCAGCCTTAGTTCCCCCTTACTTCCAAGAAGATGGGGGGACAAGGGCAGGGAGGCAGAGGAACCCCCAGGCCCAGGTCCTTCTCTACCTCCCGACGCTGGTCCCTTTAAGCCTCCCGGCACTGGTCCACTTCTGCCTCCCGACCCTGGTAACCCATCTCCCGGCCCAGGTACCCCCTCTGACTCCTGGCCCTGGTCCCCCTCTGCCCCAAAGGCCCCGGTCACCGTCTGACTCCCTGCACTTGTTCCCCCCCACTTCTTGGCCCTGGTCCCCCTTTGCCTTCTGGCCCAGGTACCCCTCTGCCGCCTGGCCCTGTTCCCCCTCTGCCTTCTGCCCCAGGAACCCCTCTGCCTCCTTGCCCTAGTCCTCCACTGCCACCCTGCTCTGGTCCCCCTCTGCCTCCCGGCCCTGGGTCCCCTCAACCTCCTGGCCCTGGTCCCCCTGTCTCCTGGCCCAGGTACCCTTCTAAATCCTGGCCCTGCTCCCCCTCTCCTCCCGCCCTGGTCCCCCTCTGCATCCAGACCCTTGTCCCTCTCTGCCTTCCTGCCTTGGTCCTTACCGCCTATCGTCCCTGGTCCCCCTCTCACTTTCAGCTATAGTTTACCTGTACTTATGAGAAGGCAGGGAGGTTAAGGAGGGGCCCAAGGGCAGGGTGGCAGAGGTACCCCTGTGCCTGCTGGCCCTGATCCCCATTTCCCAACCCTGGTACCCCTCTGCCTCGCAGCCCTGGTCCCCCTCTGCCTTCCGACCGTGGTCCCGTCTCCCGGCCCAGGTACCCCTATGCCTCCCTGCCCTGGTCCCCCTCTGCCTCCCAGCCCTGGGTCCCCTCAGACTTCTGGACATGGTCCCTCTGCATCCTGGCCCTAGTCCCCGTGCCTCCCCACCCTGGTCCCCCTCTGCCTCCCGGCCTTGGTCACCCTCTGCCTCCCTGCCTTGATCGCCCCCTGCCTTACGTTTCGGGTCCCCCTCTGACTTTCGGCCCTAGTTCCCCTTTACGTCTGAGAAGCAGGGAGTACAAGGGAAGGGAGACAGTGGTACCAGTCTGCCTGCCAGCTTGATCCTCATTTCCCGGCCCTGTTCCCCCCATGCCTCCCGGCCCTGATCCCCCTCTACCTCCCGGCCCTGGTCCCCCCATGCCTCGCGGCCCTGGTCCCCCTCTGCCTCCCAGCCCTGGTCCTCTTCTGCTTGCCAGCCCTGGCCGGCCTCTGCCTCTCTGACCTGGTCGCCCCCCACCTCTCGGCCCTGGTTCCCCTCTGCTTCTCAGCCCTAGTCACTTTATCTCCCGACACAAGTACACCTCTGACTCCCAGCCTTGGTCCCCCTATCACCCGTCCAGGGACCCTTCTGCCTCCTGTCCCCAGTCCCCTTGTCTACTGGCCCTGTTCCCTCTCTGCCCCCAGGCCCTGGACTCCCTCTGCCTCCCTGCCCCGCTACCCCTCTGCTTCCCAGGCCTGGCCGGCCTCTGCCTCTCTGACCCGGTCGCCCCCCGCATCTCGGCCCTGATTCCCCTCTGCTTCTCAGCCCTAGGCCTCGTCTCCTAGCCCAGGTAACCCTCTGCCTCCTGGCCCCGGTCCCCCTGTCTACCGGCCCTAGACCCCCTCTATCTCCTTTCCCTGGTCCACCTCTACCTCCCTGACTTTGTCCCCCATGCTTCTCGTCCCTGGTCCCCCTTTCCCCATGCCCTTATTCCCGTTTCCCAAGCCTGGTCCCCCTCGGCCTCTTGACCCTGGTCCCTCTCTGCCTTCTGACCCTGATCTCCCATCTTCTGGCCCAGGTACACCTCTGCTTCCTGGCCCTGTTCCTCATCTACCTCCAGGACCAGGTCCCCCTCTGCCTCCCGGCCCTGGTCCCTTTGAGCCACCCGGCCATGGCCTCCCTCTACCTCCAGGCCACTGGGTCTCTCTCCGTCCAGGCCATGGGTCCCCTCTACCTCCATGCCCTGGTCCCCATGTTCTACCAGCCATGGTCTCCCTCTACCTTCCGGGCCTGGTCTCGCCTGATTCCCTGCCCTGGTCCCCCTCTCCCTCCAAGCCATGGGCCACGGGTCTCTCTCCGTCCCGGCCATCGGTCCCCTTGCTCTGCCAGCCTGGTTTCCCTCTACCTACAAGCCCCGACCCCTTTCTCCATCCCGACCCTGGGACCCTCTGCCTCCCGGCCTAGGTCCCCCTGTCTCCCGGCCCTGGACCCCCCAGTCTCCCTGCCCATGTACTCCTCTGCCTCCTAGCCCTGGTTACCCTCTGCCTCCCGACCCTGGTCCCCCTTCTCCGGGCCCCGGTACCCCTCTGCCTCCTGGCCCTGATCTCCCTCTGCCTCCCGGCCCTGGTCACCCAAGCCTCCCGACCCTAGTCTCCTGTCTCCCGGCACGGGAACCCCTTGCCTCCTAGCCCTGGTTACCCTCTGCCTCCCGACCCTGGTCCCCCTTCTCCGGGCCCCGGTACCCCTCTGCCTCCTGGCCCTGATCTCCTTCTGCCTCCCGGCCCTGGTCACCCAAGCCTCCCGACCCTAGTCTCCTGTCTCCCGGCACAGGAACCCCTTGCCTCCTGGCCCTGGTTCCCCTCTGCCTCCTGACCCTGGTCCCCCTTCTCTGGGCCCCGGTACCCCTCTTCCTCCTGGCCCTTACCCCTCTCTGCCTCCTGGCCCTGATCCCTCTCTGCCTCCCGGCCCAGGTACCCCTCTACCTTCCGGCCCTGGTCCGTCGTCTCCCGGCCCAGGTACCCCTCTGTCTCCTGGCCCTGGTGCCCCTCTGCCTCCCTGCCCTGGTCCCCCAAGTCTCTCGGCTCTGATCCCCCTCTGCCACTCGGCTCTGGTCCCCCTCTGCTGCTGAGCCCTGGACCCCCTGACCGCCGGCCCAGGTGCACCTCTGCCTCCTGGCCATGGAACCCTCATTTCCTGACACAGGTACCCCTCTGACTTCTGGCCCTCGTCCCCCATTGCCTCCAAGCCCTTGTCCCTCTCTGCCTCCCTGACCTTGTCCCCCAAGCCTATCGGCCCAGGTACCCCTTTGCCTCCTGGCCCTGGTCCCTCCCGCCTCCCTACCCAGGTCCCCCTTTGTCTCCCTGCCCAGGTACCCCTCAGCCTGCTGGCCCTCGTCCCCCTCTGCTTTCAGGCCCTGGTCCCCCTCTACTTCGTGGCCCTGGACCCCGTCTCCCAGCCCAGGTGCCTCTCTGCCTCCCGGCCCTGGTACCCCTCTGCCTCTCGGCCGTGATCTTCCTCTGCCTATCGGCCCTAGTCACTCTGTTTCCAGGACCAGATACCCCTCTGCCTCCCTGCCCTGGTTCCCCTGTCTCCCAGCCCAGGTAGCCCTCTGCCTACCGGTCATAGTCCCCTCCTGCCGCGTTGTCTTGGACCTCCTCTGCCTCCCGGCCCTGGTAGCTCTGTGCCTCCCGGCCCTGGTCTCCTTCTACCTCCAGGCCCCGTCTCCTGGCCCAGGTACACATCTGCCTCCTGACCCTGGTCCCCCTATGCCACCCTGCCCTGTTCCCCCTCTTCCTCCCGGCCTTCGTTCCTAAGTGCCTCCCTGACCTGTTTTTCTTCTACCTTCAAGACCCTGGGTCTCTCTCTGTCCCGGTCCCGGCCCAGAGTCCCTTCTACCTCACGGCCCTGGTCCCCCTATGCCCCCCAACCCTGGTTCCTCTGCCTCCGGGCCCAGGTACCCCTCTTCCTCCCTGCCCTAGGCCACCTGTCTCCTGGCCCAAGTACCCCTATGACTCCTGGCCCTGGTTCCCCTCTTCCTGATTCCCCGTCTCCCGTCCCAAGTAACCCTCTGCCTCCTGGCCATGGTCGCCTTCTGCCGCATTGCCCTGGTCCCCCTCTGCCTCCCGGCTCTGGACCCTCTGTGCCTCCAGATCCTGGTCTCTTTCTCCCTCCAGGACCTTGGGAGTCTCTCTTCCCTGCCCGTGGCTCCTCTCTAACTCCAGGCCTTTGTCGCCTTGTCTCCCGGCACAGGGACCATTCAGCCTCCTTGCCCTGGTCCCCCTCTGCCACCCTGTTCTGGTTCCTCTCTGCCTCCCGGCCCTGGTTCATTCATTCATTCAATCGTATTTATTGAGCGCTTACTGTGTGCAGAGCACTGTACTAAGCGCTCTGTGCCTCCTGGTTCTGGTCTCCTTCTACCTCCAGGCCCTTGGGTCTCTCCCCATCTTGGCCCTGGGCCTTCTGTCCCCTGACCCAAGTACCCCTCAGCCTCCCGGCCCCAGTCCCCCTCTGCCTCCTGGTCCTGGTCCCCCTCTGCCTCCCTGCCCTGCTTCCCACCTGAGTCTCAGTCCAGGTTCCCCTCTGTCTTTCGGCCCTCGTTCGCCTGTCTCCCGGCCCAGGTTCCCCTGTCCTCCTGGACCTAGTCCCCCTGTCTCCCGGCCCAGGTACCCGTCTGCCTTCTGGCACTGGTCCCCCTCTGCCTACCTGCTCTGGTCCCCCTCGGCCTCCAGGCCCGGGTTCCCCTCTCCGTCCCAGTCCCAGGTCAGATATACCACCCAGCCCTGCTGCCCGTCTCCCAGCCCTGGTCCCCTTCTGGCCGTCATCCCCTTCTTCCAACCGGCCCTGGTCCTCTTCTGGCCGTCATCCCCCTGTTTCCCGGCCCAGGTACCCCTCTGCCTTCTGGCCCTGGTCCCCCTCTTCCTAACAGCCCTGGTTCCACAATGCCTCCAGACCCGGGTCCCCGTCTCCTTCCCAGCCCTAGGTCCCATATACAACCTGGCCCTGCTGCCCGTCTCCCAGCTTGGTACCCCTCAGCCTCCTGGCCATCGTCCCCCTGTCTCCCGGCCCAGGCACCACTCAGACTCCTGGTCCTTGCTCCCCTTCACCTCGCAGCCCTGGTCTCCCTCTGGTTCCTGGTCCAGGTACCCCTCTGCCAACTGGTCCTGGTCCCCCTCCACTGCCCTGCCATGGTCCTCCTCTGCCTCCGGGGCCTGATCCCTCTGTGCTTCCCGGCACTGTTCTCCCTCTACCTCCAGGCCCTGATCCTTCTCCCTGTTGCGGCCCTGGATCCCTTCTACCTGCCCACTCTGGTCTCCCTGCCCCCCGGTACAGGTACTTTTCTACCTCCCTATGTAGCACTCTGCTTCTCTGCCTGGTCCCACCCGCTTATCTCTCCATCCGGGACTTGGGTCCCCTTTATCTCCAGGTCTTGGTCCCGCTGTTTCCCGGTGTAGGTACCCCTCTGCCACCTGGCCCTGATCGACTTCTGCCACCCCGCCCTGGTCCCCCTTTATCTCTCGGTCCTGGTCCCTGTGTGGCTCTGGGCTCTGGCCTCCTTTTCATTCATTAAATCGTATTTATTGAGCGCTTACTGTGTGCAGAGCACTGTACTAACCGCCTCCCGGCCCTAGTCCCCCTTTCTCTCGGCCCAGGTAACCCTCTGCCTCCCAGCCCTGGTACCTCTCCGCCACCCTGCCCAGGTTCCCCTCTGCCTCTCGGCCTTGGTCCCCCTGTCTCCCGGCCCATGTACCTCTCTTCCCCCTTGATATGGTCCCCCTGCCACCCGGCCCGGGTACCCTTCTGCCTTCCGGTCCTGGTCCCCCGTCGCCCAGCCCATCATCATCATCATCATCATCAATCGTATTTATTGAGCGCTTACTATGTGCAGAGCACTGTACTAAGCGCTTGGGAAGTACAAATTTGGGAAGTACAAGCCCAGGTACCCCTCTGACTCCTGGACCTTGTCCCCCTCTGCCGACATGCCCTGCTCCCAATCTGCCTCCCTGTTCTGGTACTCCGTGGCCTCCCGGCCCTGGTCCCCAATGCCTCCGTGCCCCTGTCTCCCCCGATTCTTGACCTTGGTCCCCCTTTCCCTCCCGGCCCAGGTACCCCTCTGCTTCCTGTCCCTGGTCCCCCCTGCCAACATGCCCTGATCGCCCTCTGCATTCTGGACCTGGTCCCTTTGTGCCTCCAGGCCTTGTACCTCCAGGCCCTTGGGTGAGTCTCCATCCCGGCCCTGGGTCCCCTCTACCTCCCAGCCCTGGTCCCCCTGTCTCCCGGCCCAGGTACCCTGCTGCCTCCTGGCCTTGGTTCGCCCCAGCCACTCTGCCCTGGTCCCCCTCTGCCACCTGGACCTGATTCCTCTGTGCAACCGGCCCTGGTCCCCAAGGGCCACCTGGCCTTGGTTTCTTCTACCTCTAGGTCCTTGGGTGAGTCTCTGTCCCGGCCCAGGTACCCCTCTGCCTCCCTGCCCTGGTCCCCTTAACTCCCGGCCTGGGTAACTCTCTGCCTCCTGGCCCTGGTCCCTCTCGGCCTACCTGCCCTGGTCCCCATCTGCCTCCTAGCCCTGGTCCCCCTCTGCCTCCCTGACCTTCTCCTTGTCTTCTCTCCAAACTCCTGCCCTCTCCTTGACTTTCCCATCTCTGTTGACGGCACTACCATCTTTCCCGTCTCACAAGCCCGCAACCATGCTGTCATCCTCGACTCCGCTCTCTCATTCACCCCTCACATCCAAGCTGTCACCAAAACCTGCCCGTCTCAGCTCCGCAACATCGCCAAGATCCGCCCTTTCCTCTCCATCCATACCGCTACCCTGCTGGTTCAAGCTCTCATCCTATCCTGTCTGGAATACTGCATCAGCCTTCTCTCTGATCTCCCACCCTCGTGTCTCTCCCCACTTCAATCCATACTTCATGCTGCTGCCCGGATTGTCTTTGTCCAGAAACGTTCTGGGCATGTTACTCCCCTCCTCAAAAATCTCCAATGGCTACCAATTAATCTGCGCATCAGGCAGAAACTCCTCACCCTGGGCTTCAAGGCTCTCCATCACCTCGCCCCCTCCTACCTCACCTCCCTTCTCTCCTTCTACAGACCCCCCGCACCCTCCGCTCCTCTGCCGTTAATCTCCTCACCGTACCTCGTTCTCGCCCGTCCCGCCATCGACCCCCGGCCCACGTCATCCCCCGGGCCCGGAATGCCCTCCCTCTGCCCATCCGCCAAGCTAGCTCTCTTCCTCCCTTCAAGGCCCTACTGAGAGCTCCCCTCCTCCAGGAGGCCTTCCCAGACTGAGCCCCTTCCTTCCTCTCCCCTTTGTCCCCCTCTCCATCCCCCCATCTTACCTCCTTCCCTTCCCCACAGCACCTGTATATATGTATATATGTTTGTACATGTTTGTACGTATTTATTACTCTATTTATTTAATTATTTATTTTACTTGTACATATCTATTCTATTTATTTTATTTTATTAGCATGTTTGGTTTTGTTCTCTGTCTCCCCCTTTTAGACTGTGAGCCCACTGTTGGGTAGGGACTGTCTCTATATGTTGCCAACTTGTACTTCCCAAGCGCTTAGTACAGTGCTCTGCACACAGTAAGCGCTCAATAAATACGATTCATTGATTGATTGATTGATTGATTGATTGATTGATTCTCGACTCTGGTCCCCCTCTGCCTCCCGGCCCCGGTGCCTCTCTGCCTCCTGACCCTGGTCCCCCCTCACCATCCTGCCCTGGTACCCATCTGCCTCTTGGACCTGGTCCCTCTGTGCCTCCCGGCCCTCGTCACTCAGGGCCTCCCGGCCTTCGTTTATTTCTAGCTCCAGGCCCTTGGTTGAGTCTCGGTCCAGGCCCCGGGTCGCCTTTACCCCCCGGCCCAGGTACCCCTCTGCCTATCGGCTCTGGTCCCTCTGTCTCCCGGCCCAGGTACCCCTCTGCCTCCTAGCCCTGGTTTCCTTCTAGCTCCAGGTCCTTGGGTGAGTCTCCGTCCAGGCCCTTGATCTCCTCTACCTCCCGGCCAAGGTACCCCTCTGCCTGTCTGTTCTGGTCCCTCTATCTCCCGGCCCAGCTATTCCTCTGCAGGCCCTGCTCCCCCTCGGCCGCCCGGCCCTGGTCCCCGTCTGCCTACCTGCCCTTGTCACCCATGCGTCTCCACCCTGGTCCCCCTTTGACTCCCGGCCCAGGATCCCCTCTGCCTCCAGGCCCTGGTCCGCCTCTGCGTCTATGATCTGGTCACCACGTGCCTCTCGGCCCTAGTCCCTCTCTGCTTCTCAGACCTGTTCCTCCTGTCTTCCGGCCCTGGTCCCCTGTCTCCCGGCCCAGTTACCCCTATGCTTACAGGCCCTTTGTCTCCCGGCCCTGGTCCTCCTGTGCCTCCCGGCCCTTGTCTCCCTGGACCTCCAGGCCTTGCTCCCTCTCTCTGTCCCGCCCCACGCCCCATCTACCTCCCAGCCCGGGTCCCCCTGTCTCCCGGCCCAGGTTCCACTCTGCCTCCTGGCCCTGGTCCCCCTCTGCCCACCCGCCCTGATCCCCCTCTCGACATTGGTCTCCATGTCTCCGGGCCCAGGTCCCCCCATACCTCCCTATCCCGGTCCCCCCTACTTCTTGACCATGGTCCCACTCTACCTCCCGGCCCAGGTACATCTCTACCTTCTGGCCCTTGTCACCCTCTGCTCCCGGCCGTGGTCCCTCGTCTTTTAGTCCAGTTACCCCTCTGCCTCCGGGCCCTGGTCCCCATCTCCCAGCCCAGGTATCCCTCTACCTCCCGGCTCTGGTCTGCCTCTGCCTCTCTGATATTTTTGCCCCCTGCCTCTTGGCATTTGTTCCTCTCCTTTTCTCAGCCCTGGTCCCCCTGTCTCCCAGCCCAGGTACTCCTCTGCCTCCCGGGCATGGTCCCCCTGTCTCCCGGCCCAGGTACTCCTCTGCCTCCCGGACCTGGTCCCTCTCTGCCTCCCCGCCCTGAACCCCGTCTGCATCCCTGCTCTGGACCCTCTGTGCCTCCTGGCCCTGGTTCCCCTCCACCTCCAGGCCCTGGTCCCTCTCTCCATCACGGCCCTGGGTCACCTCTACCTCCAGGCCCTATTCCCCATTTCCCGGGCCAGGTACCCCACTGCATCCAGGCCCTGGTCCCGCTCGGCCACCCGGCTCTGGTCCCCCTCTGCCTCCCTGCCCTTTTCGCACCCGCTTTGTCTCCCGACCCTGGTTCCTCTGTCTCCTGGCCCAGGTCACCCTCCGCCTCCTGGCCCTGGTCCCTCATCTCCCGGCCCAGGTATCCCTCTGCCTTCTGGCCCTGGCCCTCCTTTACCTCCAGGCCTGACTCCCCTCTCCGTCCCAGCCATTTACAACCCAGATCTGCTGCCCATTTCCTGGCCTAGTACGCCTCTGCCCCCTGGCCTTCGGCCCCCTCTGCCTCCTGGCCTTCGGCCCCCTGTCTCCTAGCCCAGATAATCCTCTGCCTCCTGGACCTGATCCCCCTGTCCCGGACTTGGTTTCCTTCTACCTCCAGGCCCTTGGGTCTCTCTTAATCCCGGCCCTTGGTTCCCTCTACCTCCGGGCCCTGGTCCAACTGTCTCCCAGCCCAGGTACCGCACTACCTCCAAAACCTCGTCCCCCTCTGCCTCAACACCCTGGTCCCATTCTACTTCCCATTCCTGGTCCCCCTCTGCCTGCCCTGGTCCTCCCCTGCCTCTCGGGCCTGCTTCCCATCTGCTCCACGACCTGGTCCCCCTCTGCCTCCCTGCCCAGGTACCCCGCAGCATCCTGGACCTGGTCTCCCTGTTTCCCGGCCCAGGTAACCCCTCTGCCTCTGGGCACTGATACCCCTCTGCCTCCCCATGCTGGTCCCCCTCTGTCTCCCGGCCCTGGTCCCCCTCTGCCTCCCTATCCTGTTTCCCACCACCACTCAGCCCGAGTCCCGCTGCCTCCCGGCCCAGGTCACTTTATGTCTCCCGGCCCTGGTCGTTCTGTGCCTCCTGGCCCTGGTCGCTCTGTGCCTCCCAGCCCGAATCTCCCTTTACATCCAGGCCCTTGGGTCTCTCTCCGTCCCACGCCTGGGTCATCTCTACCTCCAGGCCCTGGTTCCCTTGCCTCCTGGCCCAGGTACCCCTCTGCCTACTGGCCCTGGTACCCCTCTGACTCCTAGTCCAGTTACTCCCAGCTCTCGTCACCTTGAATCTCTCAGCCCTGGTCCCCCGTGTCTCCCGGCACTGGTCCCCTTGAACCTGCCAGCCCTGGTCTCCCTCTTCCTCCAGGCCCTGGCCCCTCTCTCTGTCCCAGCCCTGGATCCCCTCTAACTACCAGCCTAGGTGCCCCTGTCTACAGGCCCAGGTACCCCTCTGCCTCCCAGCCCTGGTCCCCCTCTCCCTCTCTGCCCTTGTCAGCCCTGCTTCTCGGTCCTGGTCCCCTTTGCCTCCTGTCCCTGGTCCCCCTCTGCCTCCCATCCCTGGTCCACCGTCTACCGGCCCGGATACCCCTCTGCCTCCTGACCCTGGTCCCCCCTGCCTCCTGCTCCCACTCTGACTCCCTACCCTCCCTACCCGGCCCGGGTCCACCTCTACCTCCTGGCCCTGGTCCACCCCTCCTCTCCGACCTGGTCCGGTCAGCCACCCTGCCCTGGCCCTCCTCTGCCTCCCATCCCTGGTTCCCCTACGCCTGCCAGCCCTAGTTCCCCTTTAGTTCCAAGAAGCCGAGGGACAAGGGCAGGGAGGCAGAAGAACCCCTCAGTCTGCTGGCCCTGGTCCCCGCTTCTCGGCCCTGGTCCCTCTTTACCTTCCCGTCCAGGTACTGCTCTGCCTCCTGGCCTTGGTTCCCATTTTCCTCCCGACCCTGTTCCCCCATCTCCCGGCCCAGGGACCCCTCTGCCTCCTGGGCCTGGTCCCCCACTGCCGCCCTGCCGGGGTCCCCTTCTGCCTCCAGGCCCTGCGTCCCCTCACCCTCCCGGCCCTGTTCCCCTAGTCTTCTGGCCCAGGTACCCCTCGGCCTTCCCGCCCTGGCCCCCCTATGCTTCCCGGTCCTGGCCGGCCTCTGCCTCTCTGACCTGGTTGGCTCCCGCCTCTCGGCCCTGGTTCCCCTCTGCTTCTCTGCCCTAGTCCCACTGTCTCCTAGCACAGGTACCCCTCTGCTCCCCAACCCTGGTCCCCTGCTTACCATCCCTGGTCCCCCTCTGTCTCCCGACCATGGTTCCCCTCTGCCTCCCTGACTTTGTCCCGCCCCCCGCTTCGCGGTCCTGGTCCCCCATCTACCGGCCCGGGTACCCCTCAGCCTCCTGGCCCTGGCCCCTATCTGCCCCTCTGCCCAGGTACCCCTCAGCCTGCTGGCCCTGGTCCCCCTCTACCTCCTGGCCTTGGTCCCCCATCTACAAGCCTTGGTACCCCTCTGCCTCCTGGCCATGGTCCCCCCATGATGCCCCTTCCTGGTCCCTCTCTGCCTCCCGGACCTGGGTTCTCCCTACCACCAGGCCCTGGTCCCCCAGTCACGCCGCCCAGTTAACCCTCTGCCTCCTGGCCCTGGTCCCTTGTATCCCGGCACAGGTACCCCTCTGTCCCCTGGTCCTGATCTTCCTCTGTCTCCCGGCCCTACTCCCCCTCTACCTCCTGGCCCTGGTCCCCCGTCTACAAGTCTTGGAACCCCTCTGCCATCCTGCCCTGGTCCTCTTCTGCCTCCCGGACCTGGGTTCCCCCTACCTCCAGGCCCTGGTCCCCCCGTCTCCCCGATCAGGTAACCTCCTGCTTCCTGGACATCGTCCCCTTCCGCCATCCTGCCCTGGTCCTCCTCTGCCTCCCGGACCAGGGTCTGCCCCGCTACCTGCAGGCCCTGGTCCGCCAGTCTCCCCACGCAAGTGCTTCATGGCCCTGGTCTCCTTCTACCTCCAGGCCCTTGGGTCTCTCTCCGTCCCGGCCCTGGGTCCCCTCTACCTCTCAGCTCTCATCCCCCTGTCCCCAGACCCAGGTACCCCTCTGCCTCCCGGCCCTGGACCCCTGTCTCCCAGCCCACGCAACCCTCTGTCTCCTGGACCTTGTCCCCTTCTGCCTACCTACCCTGGTCCCCATCTGCCTTCCATCACTGATCCTCCTTGGCATCCCGGCCCTGGTCTCCCTCTGCCTCTCTGCCCTTGACTCCCTGCTTCTCGAACCTGGTCCCCCTTTGCCTACCGTCCCAGGTACGGCTCTGCCCCCTGGCCCTGGCCCACACCTGCCACCCTGGCCTGGTCCCCCTCTGCCTCCTGGCCCTGGTCCCTTTGTGCCTCCAGGCCCTGGTCCCGCAAGGCATCCCGGTCTTGGTTTTCTTCAACCTCCAGGCCATTGGTTGAGCCTTCGTCCCGACCCACGGTCCCCTCTACCTCCCAGCCCTGGTCCTCCTGTCTCCCAGCCTAGGTACCCCTTTGCCTCCTGGACCTGGTCCACATCTGCCTCCCGGCCCGAGTCTCCCTCTGCCTTCTTGGCCCTGGTCACCCTGACTCCCATCCCAGGTACCCCTTTGCCTCCTAGCCCTGGCCCCGCTCAGCCTCCAGGCCCTGGTCACCTTCTGCCTCCCAGCCCTTGTCGCCCCCGCTTCTCCACCCTGGTCCCCCTTTGCCTCCCATCCCAGGTACCACTCTGCCTCCCGGCCCTGGTCCGCATCTGCGTCTATGACCAGGTCACCCCCTGCCTCTCGGCCCTGGACGCCCTCTGCTTCTCAGCCCTGGTCCTCCTGTCTCCTGACCCAGGTATCGCTCTGCCTAACGGGCCTCATCCCCCTCTACCTCCATGCCCTTGTCGCCCACGCATCTCCTTCCTGGTCCCCCTTAACTCCCGGGCAAGGTACCCCTCTGCCTCCCGGGCCAGGTACCTGGCCCTCATCCCCGTCTGCCTCCCAGCCCTGTTCCCTCTGTGCCTCCCGGCCCTGGTCTCCCTCGACCTCCAGGTCCTGGTCCGTCTCTCCATCACGGCCCTGGTCCCCTCTACCTCCTGGCCCTGGTACCCGTCTCCTGGCCTCGGAACCAGTCTGCCTCCTGGCCCTGGTCCCCCTCTGCCTACCCACCCTGGTCCCCATCTGCCTCCCGGCCCTAGTCAACCTCTGCCTCTCTGTCCTGCTACCTGTCTCCCGGCCCACGGACCCTTCTGCCTCCCTGCCCTGGTCCCCCTGCCTTCCGGCCCAGGTACCTCTCTGCCTTCCTGCCCTAGTCCTCCCAGCTTCTCGACCCTGGTGCCCCTTTGCCTCCCAGCCCAGGTACCCCTCCGCCTCCTGGCCATGGTCCCCCCTGCCACCAGGCCCTGGTCCCCCTCTGGCTCCCGGACCTGGTCCCTCTTTACCTCCCGGTACCCCAGGGCCTCCCGGCCTTGGTTTCCTTCTACCTCCAGGCCCTTGGGCGAGTCTTCGTCCGGGACCTGGGTCTTCTCTGCCTTCCGGCCCTGGTACCCCTGTCTTCCGGCCTAGGTACACCTCTTCCTCCTGGCCATGGTCCCCCCTCTACCAACCCGCCCTGGTACCCATCTTCCTCCCGGCCTTGAAACCCCTCTGCTTCTCGGCCATGGTCTCCCTGCCCCCAGCCTAGATACCCCTCTTCCTCCTGGCCCTAGCCCCCTCTGCCAACCCGCCCTAGTCCACATAACAATAATAATAATTATTATTATTATAATGGCATTTATGAAACGCTTACTACGTGCAAAGTACTGTACTAAGTGCTGGGGAAGTTACAAGGTGATCAGGTTGTCCCATGGGGGGTGGGGAGGGTGGCTCACAGTCTTAATCCCCATTTTACAGGTGCGGTAACTGAGGCCCAGAGAACTGAAGTGACTTGCCCAAAGTCACACAGCTGACAATTGGCGGAGCTGGGATTTGAACGCATGACCTCTGACTCCAAAGCCCGAGCTCTTTCCACTGCACCACGCTGCGTCTGTCATTTGCCTCCTGGCCCTGGTCCCCCCTCTGCCTCTCGGCCCTGGTACACCTGTCTCCCGAACCAGGTAACTCTCTGCCTCCCATTCCGGTCCCTCTCTGCCTCCAGGCCCTTGTCCCCCTCGGCCTCTCGGCTCTGGTCCCCTTCGGCCTCCCTGCCCTTGTCGCCCTCTCATCTCCGCCCTGGTCCCCCTTTGCATCCCAGTCCAGGTACCCCTCTGTCTCCCAGAACTGGTAAGCCTCTGCGTCTATGACCTGGTCGCCTCCTGCCTCTCGGCCCTGATCCCCCTCTGCTTCTCAGCCCTGGTCCTCCTGTCGCCAGGCCCTAGGTCTCCTCTAACTCCCAGCCATGGTCCCCGTCTCCCGGTCGAGGTAACTCTCTTCCTTCTGGCCCCGGTCCCCCTCTGCCAACCCGCCCTGGTCCCCATCTGCATCCGGGCCCTGGTCCCCCTGTTTCCCGACCGAGGTACCCCTCTGCCTGACGGACCTGGTTTCCCTCGGCCTCCCTGCCCTTGTGGTCCCCGCTTCTCCACCCAGGTCCCCCTCTGCCTCCCTGCCCTTGTCCCCCCAGCTTCTTGGCTCTGGTCCCCCTTTGCCTACCAGCCCAGGTACCCTCTGCCTCCCAGCCCAGGTCCCCATCTGTCACCCTGCCTTGGTCCGCCCGTGCCACTCCTCCCTGTTCCCCCTCTGCCATTCGGCCCTAGTTACCCTTTATGTCCGAGAACCGGAGGTGGGGGTGGGGGGGACAAGTGTAGGGAAGCAGAGGTACCGCTCTGCCTATGGGCCTGGGTCCCGTTTCCCGGCTCTGGTCCCTCTCTGCCTCCTGGCCCTGGCTCCCCTGCACCTGACAGCACGGGTCTCCCTCTACCTCCAGGCCCTGGGTCCTCTCTACCTCGCGGCCTGTGTCCCCCTGCCTCTCGGACCTGGTCCACCTGTCTTCCCACTCAGGTACCCCTGTGCCTCCCGGACCTGGTCCCCCTGTCTTCCGGACCGGGTACCCCTCCGCCTCATGGCCCTGGTCCCCCTCTGCTTCCCCGCCCTGATCCCACTATGCCTCCCGTCCCTGGTTCCCCTCTGCCTCCCTGCCCTTGTCCCCCTTTCTCCCAGACCAGGTACCCCTCTGCCTCCTGGCCCTGATCCCCCTCTGCCGCCCTGTCCTGCTCACCCTCTGCCTCATGACCCTGGTCCCTCTGTGCCTCCTCTCCCTTGTCTCCTACCTCCAGGCTCTTGGGTCTCTCTCCCTGCTGGCCCTGGGTCCCCTCTACCTC
Source organism: Tachyglossus aculeatus (assembly GCF_015852505.1). NCBI lineage: Eukaryota > Metazoa > Chordata > Mammalia > Monotremata > Tachyglossidae > Tachyglossus > Tachyglossus aculeatus. Next base: position 153,241 of record NW_024044853.1, on the reverse strand, counting down.
CTGGCACTGGTCCCCCTCTGCCTCCCAGCCCTGGTTCCCCTCTGCCGACTGGCCCTGGTCCCTCTGATACTACCGCTCCGGTCTCCGTCTACCTCTAGACCCGTGGGCCTCTCTCCATCCTGGCCCTGGTCCCCGCTTCCTCCCGACCTTGGTCCCCCAGTCTCCCGACCCAGGTCCCCCTCTGCCTCCCCGCTCTAGTCCACCCCTGTGCCTCGGCCCAGGTACACCTCTGCCTCTTGGCCCTGGATCCCCTCTGCCTCACAGCCCAGGTAACCCTCTGCCTTCCAGTCCTGGTCTCCCTCTGCCTCCCGGCCAAGATACCCCACTGCCTCTTCGACCAGGTCCCCTTCAGCCTCCAAGGCTTGGACCCCGTCTCGCAGCCCAGGTACCCCTCTGCCTCCAGGCCCTGGTCCCCTCCATCCCCCGACCCAGGTACCCCTCTGCTTCCTGGCCCTGGTCTCCCTCAGCCTCCTGGCCCTGGTCTCCTACCTCCAGGCCCTTGGGTCTCTCTCTGTCCTGGCCCTGAGTCCCCTCTATCTCCCAGGTAGGGTCCCCCTGCCTAGGTTCCCTTCTGCCTCCTGGCCCTGGTCCACCTCTGCCTCCAGGCCCCTGTCCCCCTCTGCCTCCTTGCACTTGCCCTCCCCACCCAATGTCTTGGCCCTGGTCCCCCTTTGCCTTCCGACCCAAGTACCCCTCTGTGCCCTGGCCCTGTTCCCCCTCTGCCTTCCGGCCCAGGTACATCTCTGCCTCCTGGCTCTAGTCCCCCACTGCCATAGTCCCCCCAGCCTCCCCGGCCCTGCCCCCCCTCTGCCTCTCGGCCCTGGGTCCCCTCAACCTCCTGGCCCTGGTCTCCCTTTCTCCTTGCCCAGGTACCCTTCTAAATCCTGGCCCTGCTCTCCCTATGCCTTTCGGCCCCGGTCCCCCTCTGCATCCCGGCCCTTGTACCTCTCTGCCTCCCTGCCTTGGTTCCCCCGCCTATAGTCCCTCGTCCCCCTCTGACTTTCAGCCGCAGTTCCCCTATACTAACGAGAAGCGGGGGGGAGGGTAAGGGCAGGGAGGCAGAGGTACCCCTGTGCCTGCTGGACCTGATCCCCGTTTCCCAACACTGGTCCCCCTCTGCCTTCCCGGCCCTGGTCCCCCTCTGCCTCTCGGCCCTGGTCCCCAGCTGCCTTCCCGCCTTGGCCCCCCTCTGCTTCCGGACCCTGGTCCGCCTCTGAATCTCTGACCTGGTCGCCCCCCACCTCTTGGCCCTGTCTCCCGGCCAAGGACCCTTCTGCTTCCTGGCCCCAGTCCCCTTGTCTACCGGCCCTGGTCCCTCTTTGCCTCCAGGCCCTGGTCCCCCTCTGCCTCCCTGTCCCGGTCCCCTTCTGCTTCCCAGCCCTGACCGGCCTCTACCTCTCTGACCCGGTAGCCCCCCGCCTCTCGGCCCTGGTTCCCCTCTGCTTCTCAGCCCTAGGCCCCATCTCTTGGCCCATGTAACCCTCTGCCTCCCGGTCCCGGTCCCCCTGTTTACCGGCCCTGGTCTCCCTCCGTCTCCTGTCCCTTGTCCCCCACTACCTCCTTGACATTGTACCCCATGCTTCTCGGACCTGGTCCCCCTTTGCCTCCGGCCCTGATCCCAGTTTCCCAACCCTGGTCCCCTTCTGCCTCCTGGCCTTGGTCCCTCTCTGCCTCCCGAACCTGGTCTCCCATCTCCTGGCCCAGGTACGCCTCTGCCTCCTGGCCCTGGTCCTCCTCTACCTCCTGGCCCTGGTCCCTTTGAGCCTCCCGGCCATGGCCTCCCTCTACCTCCAGGACACTACGTCTCTCTCCGTCCCGGCCATGGGTCCCTTCTACCTCCCGGTCCTGGTCCCCGTCTGGCTCCCTGCCCTGGTCCCCCTCAAATTCCCTGCCCAGGCAGGCCTCCGCCTCTATGACCTTGTCACGCCCCGCCTCTAGGCCCTGGTTCCCCTCTGCTTCTCAGCCATAGTCCCACTGTCCCCTGGCCCAGGTACCCCTCTGCCTCCCGGCCCTGTTCGTCCTGTCTGCCAGCTCTGGTCGCCCTCTTTCTTCCGGTCCTGGCCACTCTCTGCCTCCCTAACCTTTTCACATCGCTTCTTGGCCCTGGTCCCACTTTGCCTCCTGGCCCGGGTACCCCTCTGCCTCCTGGAACTGGTCCCCCGCTGCCTCCAGGCCCTGGTCCCCCTCTGCCTCCAGACCCTGGTCCCCCTTCTCCGATCCCCGGTACCCCTCTGCCTCCTAGCTATGATCCCCCTCTGCTTTCCGGCCCTGGTCATCCAAGCCTCCCGACTCTAGGCACCCGTCTCCCGGCCCAGGGACCCCTTGCCTCCTGGCGATGGTCCCTTTCTGCCTCCAGGCCCTGGTCCCCCTCTGCCTCCCTTCCCTTGTCCACCCCCTTTTCGGCCCTGGTCCCCCTTTACCTTCCAGCCCAGGTACCTCTCAGCCTCCTGCCACTGGTCCCCTTCTGCATCCCGGCCCTTGTCCACCTGTCTACTGGCCCAGGTTCCCTTCTAAATCCTGGCCCTGGCCCCCCTCTGCCTCCTCGCCCTGGTGCCCATCTGCATCCCGGCCCTGGTCCCCCTCTGCCTTCCTGCCTTGGTCCCCTCGGGCCTATTGTCCCTGGTCCCCTCTGACTTTTGGCCGTAGTTCAATCAATCAATCAATCAATCAATCGTATTTATTGAGCGCTTACTATGTGCAGAGCACTGTATTAAGCGCTTGGGAAGTACAAATTGGCATCACATAGAGACAGTCCCTACCCAACAGTGGGCTCACAGTCTAAAAGGGGGAGACAGAGAACAGAACCAAACATACCAACAAAAGTTCCCCTTTACTTCTGAGAACCAGGAGGGACAAGGGCAGGGAGGCAGTGTTACCCCTCTGCCTTCCAGTCCTGATCTCCTTTTCCCGGCCCTGGTCCCCCTCTGCAGCCCTGCCCTGGTCCCCCTCTGCCTCCCGGCCCTGGTCCCTGTGTGCCTCCCGACCCTGGACTCTATGCCTCCTGGCCCTGGACCCTCTGTGCCTCAGGCCCTGGTCTCCTTCTACCTCCAGGCCCTTCGGTCTCTCTCCACCCCCGCACTGGGTCCTCTCTACCTTCTGGCCCGGATACCTCTACACCTCCTGGCTCGGGTCTCCCCCATCTCCTAGCCCAGATACCCCTCTGCCTCCCGGCCCTGGTCCCCCATCTCCCAGCTCAAGTACCCCTCTGCATCCCTGCCCTTGTCCCCATGTCTCCTGGCCCAGGTACCCCTCTGCTTCCCGGCCCTGGTCTCCTTCTACCTCCAGGCCCTTGGGTCTCTCTCCGTTCGACCCTGGGTCCCCTCTACCTCCCGGGCCTGGTCCCTCTGTCTCCAGACCCACGTACCCCTCTGCCTCCTGGCCCTGGTCTCCCTCTACCTCCAGACCCTGGTCCCTCTCTCTGTCCCTGCCCTGGTCCCCCTGTCTCCCGGCCCAGGCACCCCTCTATCTCCCGCCACTGGTCCCTCTGTTTCCTGGCCCAGGTACATCTCTGCTTCCGGCCCTGGTCATCCTCTGCCTCCCGGCCCTGGTCCCCTTCTGCCTACCAGCCCTGGTCACTCAGTGCCTCAAGGCCCTGCTGTCCTTCTACTTTCAGGCCCCTGGGTCACTCACCGTCTCATCACTGTATCCCCTCTACCTTTCGGCCCTGGTCCCCCGTCTCCCATCCCAGGTACCCCTCGGCTTACCGGCCCTGGTCCCCATTTCCCGGTCTAGGACCCCTCTGCCTCCTGGCCCTGTCCCCCTCTGCCTTCCAATCCTTGCCCCCCTCTGCCTTCCTGCCCTGGTCCCCAAGGCCTCTCAACCCAGGTAATCCCCTGCCTCCCGGCCAAGGTACAACACTGCCTCCTGGACCAGGTCCCCTTCAGCCTCCCAGCCCTGGACCCTGTTTCCCAGCCCAGATACCCCTCGGCCTCCCGGCCCTGGTCCCCCTGTCTCCCATCCCAGGTACTGCTCTGCCTCCTGGCCCTGGTCCCCATCTGCCTCCCTGCCCTGGCCCCCCTGTTTCCCAATTTAGGTTCCCCTCTGCCTCCTGGCCCTGGTCCCCCTATGCCTCCCGGCCATGGTTCCCCTCTGCTTAATTGCCTTGATCCCTAAGGCTTCTCAGCTCTGGTGCCCCTCTGCCTCTGGCCAAGGTACCACTATGCCTCCCGGCCCTGGTCCCAGTGTGACTCCCCTCCCTGGTCTCTCCTTCTCCCCCTTTTAGACTGTGAGCCCACTGATGGGTAGGGACTATCTCTATATGTTGCCAACTTGTACTTCCCAAGCGCTTAGTACAGTGCTCTGCACACAGTAAGCGCTCAATAAATACGATTGATTGATTGATTGATTCTACCTCTACGTCCTTGGATCTCTCTCTGTTCCAGCCCTGGTCCCCGTTGCCTGGCCCAGGTACCCCTCTGCCTCCTGGCCCTGGTTCCCCCCTCTCTCCCCACCTTGTTCCCCCTCTGCCTTCCGGGCCCAGTCCCCATATGCCACCCTGCCCCTGCCCCCCCGACCCGCTTCTCAGCGCTGGTCCCTCTCTGCTTCCCAGCCCAGGTACCCCTATGCCCCTCTACCTCCCTGCCCTGGTTCCCCTGTCTCCTGGCCCAGGTACCCATCTGGCTCCTGGCCCTGGTCCTACTCTGCAGCCCTGCCCTGGTCCCTCTGTGCCTCCTGGCCGTGGTCTCGTTCTACCTCGAGGCCCTTGGGTCTCTCTCCGTCCCGGCCTTAGGTCCCCTCTACATCCCGGCCCGCGTCACTTTGTCCCCTGACCCAGGTACCCTTCTGCATCCTGGCCCTGGTCCCCCTCTCTCCCGGCCCAGGTACCCGTCTGCCTCCTGGCCCTTGTACCCGTCTGCCACCCTGCCATGGTCCACCTCTGCCTCCCGGCCCTGGTCTCCTTCTTACCTCCAAGCCCTTGGGTCTTTCTCCGTCCCGGCCCTGGGTCCTCTCTACCTCCCAGCCCAGGTCCCTCTGTCTCCTGGCCCAGGTAACCCTCTACGTCTTGGCCGTGATCCCTCCCCTGCCTTCCCACCCTGGTCCCCCTCTGCCTTCCTTCCCTGGTCCCCCGCCTGCCTCTCAGCCTTTGTCCCCCTCTGCCTTTAGGCCCTGGTACCCCTGTCTCCCAGCCTAGGTACCCATCTGCTTTCTGGCATTGGTTCCGTTCTGCCTCTACGCCCTGGTCCCCCTCTGCCTCCCGGACCTGGTCCCTTTATGTGTCCAGGCCCTGGTCTCCCTGTGTCCAGGCCCCCCCGTTTCCCATCCCCCCCGCCTTACCTCCTTCCCCTCCCCACAGCACCTGTATATATGTATATATGTTTGTATGTATTTATTACTCGATTCATTTATTTTATTTGTACATATTTATTCTATTTATTTTATTTTGTTAATATGTTTTGTTTTGTTCTCTCTCTCCCCCTTCTAGACTGTGAGCCCACTGTTGGGTAGGGACCGTCTCTATATGTTGCCAACTTGTACTTCCCAAGTGCTTAGTACAGTGCTCTTCACACAGTAAGCGCTCAAGTAATACGATTGAATGAATGAATGGTCTCCTTCTACCTCCAGGCCCTGGTCCATCTCTGCGTCCTGGACTTGGGTTCCCTCTACCTCCCGGCACTGGTCCCCCTGTCTTACGGCCCAGGTACCACTTTGCCTCCTGGTTCGGGTCTCCCTCTGCCACCCTGCCCTGGTCCTCCTCTGCCTCCTGGCCCTCGTCCCCCTGTGCCTCCCGGCCCTGTTCCCCTTCTACCCCCAGGTTCCTGGGTGTCTCTCCGCCCCAGCCCTAGGTCCCCTGTACATTCCAGCCCTGGAGCACCCGTCTCCCGGCCCAGGTAACCCTCTGCCTCCGGCCCTGGTCCCTCCCTGCCTTTCGCCCTTGTGCCCCTCTCCCTCCTGGCCCTGGCCCTCCCGACTTCTGGCCATGGTCCCTCCTACCGCCTGGCCCTGGTTCCCCCCCCACCCCCGAATCTCGGCACTGGTCCTCCTCTATCTCTCGGCCCTGGTCCCCCGTCTCCCGACCCAGTAACCCCTCTGCCTCCCAGCTCTGGTCACATGTGCCTCCCTGCCCTGGTTTCCCCCTCTTCTCGGCCCTTGTTAATTCATTCAATCGCATTTATTGAACGCTTACTGGGCGGAGAGCACAGTACTAAGCGCTTGGGAAGTACAAGTCGGCAACATATAGCGCTCAGTACAGTGCTCTGCACACAGTAAACACTCAATGAATATGACTAAATGAATGATTTTGTTAATTAAATCTGTAATCGTATTTTTCGAATTGATGCCTGTTTACTTGTATTGGTGTCCTGATGCCTTTTTACCTGTATTAGTACCTGTCTCCTCCTCTAGACTGGAAGCTAGCTGTGGCCAGGCATTATCTCTCTTTTTTTGCTGTACTGTATTTTGCCAAGCTCTTAGTACAGTGCTCTGCTCACAGGAAGCGCTCTATGGCTTAGTGGAAAGAGCACAGGCTTGGATGTCAGAGGACTTGGGTTCTAATCCTGGCTCAGCCACTTGTAAGCTGTGTGCCCTTAGCTTAAGTCAAGACACTTAACTTCTCTGTGCCTCGGTTACCTCATCTGTAAAATGGGGATTGAGACTGTGAGCCCCTGGTGAGACATTCTGATGACCATGTATCTTCCCCTTGCTCAGAACAGTGCTTGGCACATAGTAAGCACTTAACAAATAACATTATTATTACTATTGGTATAAGTACGATTGAATGGATAAATGAAGTGTGGGTTGAACCAAAAATTTGCTAGCATCTCATGCACACGACGCCCATAAATACACACACAGACACACAGACACACACACAGACACACACAGACACACACACACACACACACACACACACACACACACACACACACACCTGGGCCGGGAGACAGGAGGACTAGGGCAAGGAGGCAGAGCGGAATCTCGGCCTGGGGACAGAGTGACCAGGGCCGATAGGCAGAGGAGGATCATGGCCTGGAGGCAGAGGGGTACAGGGTCTGTGCCTCAGTGGGGGACCAGGGCCGGGAGGCAGAGGGGCACCTGGGCTGGGAGTCAGAGGGGGACTAAGGCTGAGAGGCAGGATGTACCAGGGCAGGGATGCAATGGGGGACCAGGACTGGGAGGCAGAGGGGGATCTGAGTTGGGAGGTGGAGGGGACCCACGGCCAGGAGGCAGAGGGGTACCTGGACCGGGAAACCAAAGGACCAGGGCTGGGAAGTAGTAGGATACCTCTGGACTGTACGTCATGGGGACCAGGGCGGGTTGGTAAAGAGGAACCAGGGCTGGGAAGGAAGAGGGCCCAGGGCCTGAAGATAGAGGGAGAACAGGGCCGGGAGGCACAGAGGGACAAGGGTGGGAGGCAGAGGGCGACCAGGGCCAGGGGACAGTGGGTTACCTTGTCCAGGAGACGGGGGGCCGGGGTCAGGACGTAGAGGGGCTGCCTGGGCCAGGAGATCCGGAGACCATGGTCGCGAGGTTGAGAGGTACCTGGGCCGAGAGACAGGGGAACCAGAGCCGGGAGGTAGAGGGGTACTTGGGCCCACAGAAAGAGGGACCAGGGCCAAGAGGCAGTGGGGGACCACAGCCGAGAGGCAGAGTGGTACCAGGGCCGAGGCGCAGGAGGAAACCCGAGCCCGGAGGCAGAGGGGTACCTGTGCTGGGAGACAGTGTTCAGGGCTGGGAGGCAGAGGGGGACCAGGGCTGAGAGGCGGGAGGGACGAAGGCAGGGACGCAGAGGGGCACCAGGACTGGGAGGCAGAGGGGTCCTGGGTCAGGAGACAGGGGGACCGGGGCCAGAATGTAGAGTGATACCTGGGCCGGGATGTGGAGTGGACCCAGGGCCAGGACGAGTAGAGGAGACCCAAGGTAATAGGAGACTAGGAGACTAGGGCTGGGAGGTATAGAGGGACTCCCTAGGGACTGCCCAGGAGGCAGAGGGGGACCAGGGCAGGAGGCAGAGGGGGACCAGGACCAGGAGGCGGAGGTGTACCTGTTCCGGGAGGCAGAAGGGAACCAGGGCCGAGAAGCGGTGGGTGACCAGGGCAACGAGGCAGATGGGACCATGACCGGGAAGCAGATGGGGACCAGGACCCGGAGGTTGAGGGGTCCAGGGCCAGGATGCCGAGGGGTACCTGGCCCAAGAGACGGGATCCAGGGCCAGGTGGCAGAGGGGGATCGGGGCAAAAAAGAAAGAGGAACCAGGATATGGAGGCAGAGGCGAACAAGGGCTGGGAGGGAGATAGGGACCAAAGTTGGGAGACAGATGGGCACCAGTGCCAGGAGGCAGAGGGGTACCTGGGCCAGGAGACCCGTGGACCAAGGTTGGGAAGTAGGGAGGTGCCTGGAACGGGAGAAAGGGGGACCAGGGCTGAGAAGTAGAGGGGATCCCGGGGTGGGCTGGAGAGAGACCCAATTGCCTGAAGGTTGAGGGAGACCAGGGCCAGGAGGCACAGAGGATCCAGGTCTAGGAGGCACAGAGGGATCAGGGCCTGGGGGTAGAGTGGGATTAGGGCCTGGAGGCAGAGGAGGACGAGGGCCATGAGGCAGAGGGGTATCTGGGCTGAGAGCCAGGTGGACTACGTCCGGGAGACAGAGGAGTACCTGGGCCGGAAGACAAGGGGACCAGGGGCAAGACTCAGAGGGGCATCAGGGTTGAGAGTCAGGGGGCGGGGACCAGGGCCGGGTGGTAGATGTGAATCATGGTGGAGAGTCAGAGAGGAATCAAGGCTAAGAGGCAGAGGGGTACCTGGATCCGGAGACAGGGGACCAGGGCCGGGAGGTAGAGGGGACCCAGTGCCGAGAGGTACAAGTTGACGAGGTCTGGGCACCCTGCCGGTAGGCAGAGGGGGATCAGGTCCGGGTGGAAGATAGAGACCAAGACAGTGAGGTAGAGGGGACCTAGGGCTGGAAGGAGAAGGGGACCAGGGCCGGAAGCTTGTGGGGGACGCGGGCCATAAAGTAGAGTGGGACCAGGGCTGAAAGGCAGAGGGGGACTAGTGCTGGGAGGCAACAGAGGGGTACTAGGGCCGGGGGAGAGGGGGCCAGGGCCAGGAGGTAGAGGGGACCCTGGTCCAGGAATGAGAGAGTCAACAGGGCCTGGAGGTAGAGTGAGACCAGGGCCGAGAGGGAGGGGGAGGAGGTCTGGGAAGGCAGAGGGGGACCAGGGCCAGGAGGGAGAGTGTTACCTGGGTCCGGAGACATGGGTACCAAGGCCTGGAGGTAGAGGGGACCCAGGGTCGGGACAGAGAGAAGGGCCAGGTCCAGGAGGTAGAGGGATACTAGGGCTGGTAGGTATTGTGGGACCAGGGCCGGAAGGCAGTTATCTGGGCCTTGAGGCAGCGGACCAGGACTAGGATGCAGAGGGGTACCTGGGCTGGAGACAGGTGGGCCAGGGCAGGGAGGCAGAGGGGTACCTGGGCCGGGGGAGAAGGGGACCAGGGCCAAGAGTCAGAGGGGGACCAGGGCCGAGAGACCGGGGGCTACCATGGCGGGGAGGCAGAGAGGGACAAGGGCAGGGCGGCAGTGGGGGACAAGGGTCAGGAGGCATAGGGGTACCTGGGCCGGGAGACATGGGGACAAGAGCAGGGAGGCAGTGGGGTAATTGTGCCGGGAGATGGATGACCAGGGCCTGGAGATAGAGGAAGACAATGGCCGAGAGACAGGGAGGCACCAACGCCGGGAGGCAGAGGGTGACTAGGGCCTGGAGGCAGAGGGGGGCCAGGGCAATGCGGCAGAGGGGGACCAGGGCCAGGAGGCAGAGCAGTACCTGGGTCCAGAGACAGGGGACCAGGGCCGGGAGGGAGAGAAGGGCCAGGGCCAGGAGGTAGAGGGAGACTAGGGCTAGTAGGCACAGGGGGAACCAGAGCACGGAGGCAGAGGAGGGCCAGGGCCGGGAGGTACAAGGCGACAAAGGCTGGGAAGAACCACAGCACCATGCCAGTAGGCAGCGAGGGACCAGGTCCGGGAAGAAGATGGGGACCAATGCAAAGAGGTAGAGGGGAAATAGGGCCAGAGGGAGAGGGGGACCAAGTCCAGAAAGTAAAGTGGGACCAGGGCTGAGAGGCAGAGGGGGACTAGTTCCGGGAGGCAGAGGGGGACCAGGGCCTGGAGGCACAGGTATACCTGCAACGGCAAACAGGGGGACCTGGGCTGGGACTTCGAGGTGTACCAAGGCTGGGAGACAGGGGGACCAGGGCCGGGAGTTAGAGGGGACCCAGAGCCGGGAACAAGTGAATGACCAGGGCCTGGAAGTATAGGGAGATGGGCAGAGAGTCAGGGGACGACCAGGGCCGGGAGGCAGAGGGGGGCCAGTGAGGGAAGGCAGAGGAGGACCTGCGCCTGGAGGTAGAGGGGTACCTGAGTCCGGAGATGGGGGACCAGGGCCTAGAGGTAAAGGGGACCCAGGGTCGGGACGGAGAGAAGGGCCAGGGCCTGGAGGTAGAGGGTGATGAGGGCTCGCTGGCACAGAGGGACCAGGGCCGGGAGGCAGAGGGGGATCAGGGACCGGAGGTACAAGGCGACAAGGGCTGGGTCGAACCTGGGCATCATGCCGGTATACAGAGAGAGACCAGATCCGGGCAGAAGATGTGGACCAAGGTAGGGAGGTAAAGGGAAACTAGGGCCGGAGGGTGAAGAGGACCAGGGCCGAGAAGCAGGAGGGGGCGGGCAGGGCAGAGAGGCTGAGGGGGATCAGAGCTGGGATATAGAGGGCGACCAGGGCCAGGATTCAGTGGGGTACATGGGCCGGGAGGCAGAGGAGGACCAGGGCTGAGAGGTGGGAGGGACCAGTGCAGGGACGCAGAAAGGGACCAGGAATGGGAAGCAGAGGGGGACCTAGGTCAGGAGGCAGAGGGTGACCAGGGCCAGGAGGCAGAGGGGTAGCTGGCCCGGGAAACAAAGGGACCAGGGTCTGGGAGTAGTGGGATACTTGGGCCAGAGGACATTGGGACCAGGGCTGGTTGGTAGACGGGAGCCAGGGCAGTGAAGTAGAAGGACCAGGCCCAGGAGGTAGAGGTGCACCAGGGCGGGGAGGCAGAGAGGGACCGGGGCGAGGAGGCAGAGGGGTACCTGGGCCTACAGTCAGGCGGACTAGGGCTGAGCGGCAGAGGGCGACCATGGCTGGGAGGCAGAGGGGTACCTGGACCAGGAAACAAGGGGGCCAGTGCCGGAAGGTAGAGGGTTACTTGGGCCGGGAGGCAGGGAGACCCGAGCGCGCAGGTAGTGGGGACCCAGGGCCGCGACGGAGAGAAGGACCAGGGCTCGGAGGTAGAGGGAGAACAGTGCCAGGAAGCACAGAGTGACCAGGCCACGGAGGCAGAAGGGGACCATGGCAGGGTGGCAGAAGGGGGGCAGGGTGGCAGAAGGGGACCAGGGCCAGGAGGCCGAGGGGTATCTGGACTGGGAAGCAGAGGGGTACCTGGGCCAGGAGGCAAGGGGACCAGGGCCTGGAGGTAGAGGGCGCCAAGGCCCGGGACGGATAGAGACCCAAGGGCCTGGACGTAGAGGGAGATTCAGGCCGGGAGGCACAGAGCGACTAGGGCCGGGAGGCACAGAGAGAAATGGGCCTGGAGGCAGTGGGACTAAGGCTTAGAGGTGGGGGGAACCAGGATAGGGAGGCAGAGGGGAACCAGGGCCGGGAGGCAGACGGGGACATGTCGGCGAGCCCGAGGAATACCAGGGCCAGGAGGCAGAGAGGTTCCTGGGCCGGAAGACAGAAGGGGATCGGGGCCGATAAACAGGGTGACCAGGGTATGGAGGCAGAGGCAGGCCTGGGCCAGGAGAGAGATGGCGACCGGGGCTGGGAGGCAGAGGGGTACCTGGGACGGGAGATGGGAGACAGGTACCTGGGACGGGAGACAGGGGGACCAGGGCCATGAGGTAGAAGGTACCCAAGGCGGGGTTGGAAAGAGACCCAAGTGCCTGAAGGTAGACGGAGACCAGGACAAACAGGCACTGAGGGACCAGTGCTGGGAGGCAGATGGGGATCAGGGTTTGGAGGCAGAGGAGGACCAGGGCCAGGAGGCAGAGGGGTACCTGGGCTGGGAGACAGGTGTACCAGGGCAGGGAGGCAGAGGGGTGCCTGAGCCAGGGGACAAGTGGACCAGGGCCGAGAGGAAGGGGGGGACCAGGGCCGAGAGGAAGGGGGGGACCAGGGCCGAGAGGAAGGGGGGACCAGGGCCAGGAGGCAGAGGTTTACCTGCACCGGGAAACAGGGGGACCAGGGCCAGGAGGTAGAGGGAGACCAGGGCCGGGAGGCAGAAGGTTACGCAGGCCAGGGGTAGAGAGTTACCTGGGTCTGGAGACAGGGGGCCAGGGCCTGAATGTAGAGGGGACCCAGGGCCGAGATGGAGAGAAAGGCCAGGGCCAGGATGGAGAGGGAGAAGAGGGCTGGCAGGCACCCGGGAACCTGGTCCAGAAGGCAGAGAGGGACGGGTCCGGGCGAATGATGGGGACTAAAGCAGGGACGTAGAGGGGAACTGGGGCAGGAGGGAGAAGGGGACCAGGGCTGGAAGGTCGGGGGGGGGACCAGTACTAGAAAGTAAAGTGGGACCAGGGCTGAAAGGCAGAGGCGGAAAAGGGCCGGGAGGCAGAGGGGGACCAGGGCCGAAAAGCGGGGCGGGACCAGGGCAGGGTGTCAGAGCGGGACCAGGACCAGGAGGCAGAGGGGTACTTGGGCTGGGAGATATTAGTACCAGGACTGGGAAGTCGAGGGGACCCAGGGCCGGGACGGTGAGAGACCCAAGGGCCTGGAGGTAGAGGGAGGCCAGAGCCGGGAGGAACAGAGGGAACAGGGCCCGGAGGCAGAGGGGGAAAATGACAGGGCGACTGAAGGGGACCAGGGCAGGAAGGCAAAGGGATACCTGGGAAGGCAGACAGGGGGACCAGGGCGGGAGGCAAACTGGGACAGGTCGGGGAGGCCGAAGGGGACCAGGGCCAGGAGGCAAAGAGGTTCCTGGGCCGGGAGGCAGAGGGGAATCGGGGCCAATAAGCAGGGGGGACCAGGGTATGAAGGCAGAGGCGGACCTGGGCCAGGAGGCAGATGGGGACCGAGGCCGGGAGGCAGAGGAGTTGAGACCAGGGCTGGCAGAAAAGGGGGTTCAGGGCCTGGAGTTATAGTGACCCCATGGCCGGGACGGAGAGAGACCTGGTGGCCTGCAAGGTAGAGGGAGGGCAGGGCCAAGAGGCTCAAAGGGGCCAGGGCCGCGAGGCAGTGGGGCACCTGGGCCAGGAGGTAGTGGGGGACCAGGGCCGGGAGGCAGTGGGGCCCAGGGCCGGGAAACAGGGATTTGGACTGGAAGGCAGAGGGGTACCTCTGCCTCCCTGCCCTTGTCCCTCCTGCTTCTTGGAAGTAACGTTGAGCCACGGTCGAAAGTCAGAGGGGGACCAGGGACGAGAGGCACGGGGGGACCAAAGCAGGGAGGCAGAAGGGGACCAGGACCGGGATGCAGAGGGGTACCAGTCGCTTAATACACTGCTTTGCACATAGTCAGCGTTCAATAAATGCCATCATTATTATTATCATTATTATTATTACCAGGGCGAGAAGGTAGAGGGGGACCAGAGCCAGGATTTAGAAGGGGACCTGGGCCAGTAGACAGGTGGACATGGGCCGGGAGGCAGAGGGGTCCAGTGCCAGGAGGTTGAGAGGTACCTGGGCTGGAAGGCAAAGCGGGACCAGGGCCGATAAGGGGGCGGACAAGGGAAGGGAGGCAGAGGGGGACCAGGGCCTGGAGACAGAAGGGGACCAGGGCCAGGAGGCAAGGGATTCCTGTGCTGGGAGACGGGGGACTATGGTCGGGAGGCTTGAGTGACCAGGGCCCGGAGGCAGAGGGTGATCGGGCCAGAAGGCAGCAGGGTGCTGGGAACCGGAGAAGGTGGACCAGGGTCGGGAGGGAGAGGGGGACCAGGGCCACGAGGCAAGGGGTTCCTGGGCCCGGAGACGGGGGACTAGGGTCGGGAGGCTTGGGCGACCTGGGCTGGGAGGCAGAGGGGGATCAGGGCCAGGAGGCAGAGGGGGATCTGGGCCTGGAGAAGGGGGACCAGGGTCGGGAGGTAGAGGGGGACCAGGGCTAGGAGACAGTGGAGTACCTGTGCCGGGAGCCTGGAGGTCCAGGGCCGGGAGACAGGGGGACCTAGGCGGGGAGGAAGAGGGTCCCAGGGCCGGAACGTATTAAAGGGACCAGGGCTTGGAGGTAGAGGGAAACCAAGGCTGGCAGAACAGGACGACCCATGGCCGGGACGGAGAGAGACCCATGGCCCATGGCTTAGAAGGAGAGGGGACCAGGGCAGGGAGGAAGAGGGGTACCTGGGCTGGGAGACAGGGGGAACAGGGCTGGGAGGTAGAGGGAGACCAGGGCTGGCAGAACAGGCTGACCGGGGCATGGAGGTAGAGGGGACCCATGGCCGGGACGGAAAGAGAGCCAGTGGCCTGGAGGTAGTGGGAGACCAGGCCCGGAGGCCCAAAGGGACCGGGGGACGAGTTGGGAGGCCCGTTGCTGGGTAGGGACCGTCTCTATATGTTGCCAACCTGTAATTCCCAAGCGCTCAGTACAGTGGTCTGCACATAGTAAGCGGTCAATAAATATGATTGAATAAATGAATGAATAAATGGGTGACCAGGGCCGGGAGGCAGATGGGGACCAGGGCCAGGAGGCAGAAGACTACCCGGGCCGGTAGACGGGGTACCAGGGCCAGGGAGCAGAGGGGAACCAGGGCCAGGAGGCAAAGGGGGACCAGGGCCGAGAAATGGTGTGACAAGTTCAGGGAGGCAGAGGGCGACCAGGACCGGGAGAAAGAGGGGGACCAGGGCCGGTAGACAGGGCGACCAGGGCCGGGAGGCAGAGTGATACCTGGGCCAGGAGACAAGGGGACCAGGGCTGGGAGGCAAAGGGGTATCTGTGCCGGCAGACAGTGGGACTAGGGCTGAGAAGCAGAGGGTAACCAGGGCCGAGAGGCGGGGCGTGATCAGGTCAGAGAGGCAGAGGCCGGCCTGGGCTGGGAATTTGAGGGGGACCAGGGCATGGAGGCAGACGGGGACCAGGGCCAGTAGACACGGGGACCAGTGCTGGGAGGTAGAGGGAACCCATGGCCGGGACGGAGAGAGACCCAGTGGCCTAGAGGTAGAGGGAGTCCAGGGCCGGGAGGCTCAAAGGGACCAGGGCCAGGAGTCAGAGGGGGACCTGGCCCTGGAGGTAGAGGAGGACCAGGGCCAGGAGGCAGAGGTGTACCTGTGCCAGGAGGCGGGAAACCAGGGTCGGCAGGCAGAGGTGGACCAGGGTTGGGAAACGGGGATCAGGGCCGGGAGGCAAAGGGGGACCAGGGCTGAGAAGCATGGGGGACAAGGTCAGGGAGGTAGAGGGGGACCGGGTACAGGAGATAGAGGGGGACCAGGGCCCGTATACAGGGGGACTGGGGCTGGGAGGCAGAGGGTTACCTGGGCCAGGAGACGGGGCCTAAGGCTGAGAAGCAGAAGGAAACCAGGGCTTAGAGGTGGGGGTTGACCAGGTCTCACAGAGGTAGAGGCCTGCCAGGGCTGGGTAGCAGAAGGGGACAGGGGCAGGGAGGCAGAGGGGGACGAGGGCCTGGAGGCAGAGAGGGACCAGGGCCGGTAGACACGGGGACCGGGGCCGGGAGGCAGAAGGGTCCCTGGCCGGGAGACAGGGGAACCAGGGCCAGGAGGCAGAAGGGTCCCTGGCTGGGAGACAGGGGGACCAGGGCCGGGAGTCAAAGGGGTACCTGTGCCGGGAGAAGGGGTATATAGCTGAGAAGCAGAGGGGAACCAGGGCCGAAAGGCGGGGTGCGACCAGTTCAGAGAGGCCGAGGCTGATCAGCGTCGGTAAGCAGAGGGGGACCAGGGCTGGGAAGGCAGAGATGGACCAGGGCCGGGAGGCAGAGATGGAACAGGGCCGGGAGGCACAGACGGACCAGGGCCGGGAGGCAGAGGGGGACCAGGGCCGGGTAATGAGGATCAAGCAGACAGGCATAGTGGTACCGCTGTCTCCCTGCCCTTGTAGGCTCCGCTTCTCAGAAGTAAAGGGGAACCAGGGCCGAAAGAGGGGGACCAGGGGTGTAATGCCGGGGGCGACGAAGCTAGGGAGGCAGGGGTTGACCAAGGCAGGGAGGCAGAGGGGGACCAGGGAGGGGAGGCACAGGGGGACTAGGGCCAGGACACAGGAACCACGGCTGGAAGTTTGAGGGGACCCAAGGCCGGGATGCGGAGGGGGACCTGGGCAGGGAGGCAGTGGGGGACCAGGGCAGGGAGGCAGTGGGGGACCAGGGCCAGGAGGCAGCGGGGTATCTGGGCCTGGAGATATCGGATCAGGGATGGGAGGATGAGGGGGACCAAGGCCTGAAGGCAGAGGGGTACCAGGGCCGTAAGGCAAAAGGGGACCAGGGACGAGAAGCGACGGGAGACAAGGGCAGTGAGCCAGAGGGGGACCAGGTCCTGGAAGCAGAGGGGTACCTGGTCCAGGAGGCAGAGGGCTGGGAGACGGGGGACCAGGGTGGGGAGGCAGAGGGGGACCGGAGCTGGGAAATGGGCCCTGGCCCTAGTCCCTTTGAGCCTCCCGTCTATGGCCTCCCTCTACCTCCAGGTCACTGGGTGTTTCTCACTGCTGGCAAAGGGTCTCCTCTAACTCCTGGCCCTGTTCCCCTGTTATACCAGTCCTCTTCTCCCTCTACCTCCAGGCCATGTCACCTCTCTCCCTCCTGACCCTGGGACACTCTACCTACCGGTCTAGTTCCCTCTGCACCGTGGTGCAGGTACCCCTCTGCGTCTTGGCTCTGGTTTCCCTCTGCCTTCCCGCCCTGGTCCTCCTCTGCTTCCCGGCCCTAGACGGCCTCTGCCTCTTAGACCTGGTCACCTCTCCCTCTTGGCCCTCGTTCCCCTCTGCTTTTCAGCCCTAGTCCCACTGTCTCCCGGCCCAGCTACCCCTCTGCCTCCCAGCCCTGGTCCCTCGGACTCCGAGCCTTGGTCCCCCTCTGTCTCCCGGCCCTGGTCCCCCTATGTCTCCCGGCCCTTGTCCCCAATCTACCGGCGCAGGTACCCCTCTGTCTCCTGGCCCTGGTCCCCCTCTGTCTCCCAGCCCTGTTCCCCCGTCTTCCGGCCCGTCTACCCCTCAGCCTTACGGCCCAGGTACCCCTCAGCCTCCTGGCTCTGGTCCCCCTGTGCCTCCTGGCTCTGGTACCCCATCTACCGGCTCTGGAACCCCTCCGACTCTGGGCCCTGGTCCCTCGTCTCCCTGCCCAGGTACTCTTTTGCTTCCTGGCCCTGATCCCTCTCTGCCTCCAGGCCCTTGTCCCCCCGGCTTCTCGGGCCTGGTCCCCTGTCTCTCGGCACAGGTACCCTTCTGGCTACCAGCCCTGGGTCCCCTGTGCCTACCAGCCCAAATTCCCCTTTAGTTCCAAGAAGTGGGGGGGGGGTGAAAGAGCAGGGAGGCAGGGGACACCCTCTGCTTGCCAGCCCTGGTCCCCGTTTCCTGGCCCTGGTCCCCCTCTGCCTCCTGACCCTGGTCCACCATCTCCCGGTCCAAAGACCCCTCTGTTTCTTGGCCATGGCCCCCCTCAGCTTCCAGGACCTAGTCCCCCTCTGCCTCCGGGCCCTTGTCCCCCCCGTTTCTCGGCCCTGGTACCCCTTTGCCTTCTGGCCCAGGTACCATTCTGCCTCCTGGCCCTGGGCCCCCTTTTCCTCCTGGCCCTGCTCCCCCTTCTCCCGGCCCAAGCAGCCCCCTGCCTCTTGGTCCTGGTCCCCTACTGCTGCCCGGCCCTGGTCCCACTCTGCCTCCTGGTCTTGGTCCCCCTCTGCCTCCTGGCCCTGGTCCCGCATCTACCAGCCCGGGTACCCCACTGCCTCCTGGCCCTGGTTCCCCCAGACGCCCTGCCCTGGTGGCCCTCTGCCTCCCGGCTCTGCCTCCCCTTTGAACTCCCAGCCCTGGTCCCCCTGTCTCCTGGCCCAGGTATCCTTCTAATTCCCTGCCCTGGTCCCCCTCTACCTCCCAGCCTTGGTCCCGCTCTCCTTCCTGGGCGGGAGTCTCCTCTACCTTGCGGCCCTGGACCTTCTCTTCCTCCGGGACCTAGTCCTCCTTTTTCCCGGTCAAGGTCCCTCTCTGCCTCCCGGCTCTGGTCTGCCTCTGCTTCTCTTATCTGGTCGCTCTCCGCCTCTCGGCCCTGGTCCCTTTGAGCTTCCTGACCCTGGTCTCCCTCTACCTACAGGACATTGGGTCTCTCTACGTCCCGGTCATGAGTCCCCTCTACTTCCCGGTCTAGGTCCCCCTTTCTCCCGGCCCAGGTAACCCCCTGCCTCAGACCCTGGTCTCCCTCTGCCTCCGGGCCCTGGTCCCGCTCTGCCTCCCTGCCATTTTCTGCCCTGCTTCTCGACCCTGGGGATCCCTTTGCAAAGGGGGATCCCTTTGCATTCTGGCCCAGGTACCCCTCTGCCTACTGACTTTGGTCCCTCTATTCCTCCCGGCCCTGATCCCCCACCTCGCGGCCCAGGTACCCCTCTACCTCCTGGACCTAATCCCCCACTTCCGCCCTGCCCTGGTCCCCCTCTGCCTCCCGGCCCTGGGTCCCTTCAACCTCCTGGCCCTGGTCCCCCTGTCTGCTGGCCCAGGTACCCTTCTAAATCCTGGCCCTGGTCCCCCTCTGCCTCCCAGCCCTGGTCCCCCTCTGCCTCTCGGCCCTGCTCCCCCTGTCTCAGGACCCAGGTACCCCTCTGCCTCCATGTGCTGGTCCCCCTGTCTCCAGGCCTAGGTACCCCTCTGCCTCCTGGCCTTGGTCACACTCTTTTTCCCGACCAGTCTTCCCCTCTGCCTCCCAGTCCTGGTCCCCCTCTGCGTTCCTGCCCTGGAACCTCCTGCCTCTCATCCCTGGTCCCCCTCTATCTACAGGCCCATGTACTCCACTGCCTCCTGGCCCTGATCCCCCCTGCCACGTTGCCCTGGTCACCATCTGCCTCCTGTCCTTGGTACCCCTGTGCCTGCCAGCCCTAAGTTTCCCCTTACTTCCAGGAAGCTGGGGGGACAAGGGCCGGGAGGCAGAGGGGGAGCAGAGCCAGGATTTAGAACGGTACCTGGACCAGGAGGCAGGGGGACCAGGGCGGGGAGGTTGAGTGGACCCAGGGCAGGGCAGCAGAGGGGGATCAGAGCTGGGAGGCAGGGGGGTACCTGGGTCGGGTGACATTGGTACCAGGGCTGGGAAGTAGACAGGTACCTGGGCCGTGAGACAGGGGGACCAGGGCTGTACGGTAGAGGGGACCCAGGGTTGGGACGGAGAGAGAGACTCAAGGGCCTGGAGGTAGAGGGAGACCAGGGCTGGGCGGCAGAGGGGGACCAGGGCTTAGAGGCAGGTGGCTATCAGAACAGGGAGGCAGAGGGGGACCAAGGCCGGGAG
The DNA here is from genome assembly GCF_015852505.1 of Tachyglossus aculeatus. Taxonomy (NCBI): domain Eukaryota; kingdom Metazoa; phylum Chordata; class Mammalia; order Monotremata; family Tachyglossidae; genus Tachyglossus; species Tachyglossus aculeatus. Next base: position 133,861 of record NW_024044853.1, on the reverse strand, counting down.
GCAGATGGGTACCTGGGCCGGGAGATGGGCGACCAGGACCGGGAGGCAGAGAGGTACCTGGGACGGGAGGCAAAGGGGAACAAGGGCGGAGAAGATGGGGCGACAAGGGCTGGGAGGCAGAGGGGGACCAGGGCCTGGAGGCAGAGAGGGACCAGGGCTAAGAGGCAGAGGGGCACCAGGGCAGTTGGGCAGAGGGGGACCAGGGCCAGGAGGTAGAGTGGAATCTAGGTCGAGAGATATGGGGATCAGGGCTGGGAGGTAGACAGACTAGAGCCGGGACGGAGAGAAGGACCAGGACCTGGAGGTCGCGGGAGCCCCGGGCCCGGAGGCACAGATGGTCCCGGGTCGGGAGACAGACGGGGATAGGGGGGGGGAGGCAGAGTGGGACCAGGGCCAAGAAGCATAGGGGTACCTATGCAGGGATACAGGAGGACGAGGGCTGAGAAGCAGAGCTGGGCCAGGGCCGAGAGGCAGGTGATGACCAGGACAAAGAAACAGAGGTGGACCAGGGTCTGGAGGCAGAGGGGTACCTGGGCCGGGAGGCAAAGGGAGACCAGGGCCGAGAAGCATGGAAGACAAGAGCAGGGAGGCCAAGGGGCACCGGGACCGAGAAGCCTGGAAGACAATAGCAGGGAGGCCAAGGGGGACCATGGCGAGGAGGCAGTTGGGGCCCAGGACAGGTAGGCAGAGGAGAACCTTGTCCAGGAGGCAGAGTGGTACCTGGGCCGGGAGATAGGGTGACCAGGGCCGGGAGGCAGAGGGGTACCTGGGCCAGGAGATAGGGGCACCTAGGCCGGGAGGTACAGTGCTCAGCACACAATAAGCAGTCAATAAATACGATTGATTGAATGAATGAATGAATTCCCCTGTTATGGGCTCATCCTTTGAGTGCCCGAAACCGAAGGGAAGACAATAATAATAATAATGATAATAATAATAATAATAATAATGGCATTTGTTAAGTGCCTACTGTGTGCCAAGAACTGTTTTAAGCACTAGGGTGATACAAGGTAATCAAGTTGTCCTCCATTCATTCATTCATTCAATCGTATTTATTGAGAGCTTACTGTGTGCAAAACACTGTACTAAGCGCTTGGGAAGTACAAGTTGGCAACATATAGAGACGGTCCCTACCCAGCACAGGCTCACAGTCTAGAAGGGGGAGACAGACAACAAAGCAAAACATGTGAACAGGTGTCAAGTCATCGGAATAAATAAGAGTAAAGCTAGATGCACTTCATTAACAAAATAAAATAAATAGAATAGTAAATATGTACAAGTAAAATAAATAGAGTAATAAATCTGTACAAACATGTAAATAGATAGATAGATAGATAGATAGATAGATAGATAGATAGATAGATGCTTTGGGGAGTGGAAGGAGGTAGGGCTGGGGGTGGGTGGGGCAGAGGAAGGAGGGGGCTCAGTCTGGGAAGGCCTTCTAGAGGAGATGAGCTCTCAGTAGGGCTTTGAACGGAGGAAGAGAGCTAGCTTGGCAGATGTGCGGAGGGAGGCATTCCAGGCGAAGGTGGAGGACGTGGACCGGGGGTCGATGGCGGGACAGGTCACGGTCTTAATCCCTATTTTCCAGTTGAGGTAACTGAGGCACAGAGAATTGAAGTGACTTGCCCAGAGTCACACAGCTGATAAGTGGGGGAGCTGGGATTAGAACCCGTGACCTCTGACTCCCAGGCCCAGGCTCTAGGGAAAATAAGATCTGTCCTGGACCTGTTGAGTTTTAGGTGCAGGAGGACATCCAGGTGGAGATGTCCGGAAGGCAGGAGGAGATACGAGCCTGGAGGGAAAGAGAGAGAACTGGGGAGGTTATCTAGATTTGGATATCATCTGCATAGAGATGATAGTTGAAGCCGAGGGAGCGAATGAGTTCTCCAAGAGAGTGAGTGTAGAGGGAGACTAGAAGGGGCCCAATAACGGACCCTTAAGGGACCCGTACAGTAAGGGGATGGGAGGAGGAGGAGGAGGAGGAGCCTGCAAAGGAGACTGAGAATTGAAGGGCCAGAGAAATAAGGGGAGAACCGGAGAGGGTAGAGTCATTGAGACTCTGCTCTGTCATTCACCTCACACATCCAATCCGTCACCAAAACCAGCCGATCTCACCTTCACAACATAGCCAAGATCCTCCCTTCCCTCTCCATCCAAATTGCTACCTTGTTGGTTCAATCTCTCTTCCTACCCCGACTGGATGACTGTATCAGTCTCCTTTTCTGATCTCCCATCCTCCTGTCTCTCCCTGCTTCCGTCTATACTTCACTCTGCTGCCCGGATTATCTTTCTACAGAAATGCTCTGGGCATGTCACTTGCCTCCTCAAAAATCTCCAGTGGTTGCCCAGCAACCTTCGCATGAAGCAAAAACGCCTCACTATTGGCTTCAAAGGTCTCCATCCCCTCGCCCCCTCCTACCTCACCTCTCTTCTCTCCTTCTCCTGCCCAGCCTGCACACTCCCTTCCTCTGCTGCTCACCTTCTCCCCGGGCCTCTTTCTCACCTGTCCCGCCGTTGACCCTGGCCTACGTCCTACTTCCACAAATCCGCCAAACTAGCTCTCTTCCTCCCTTCAAAGCTCTCCTAAGAGCTCACCTCCTCCAGGAGGCCTTCCCAGACTGAGCCCGTTCCTTATCCTCTGCTCATTACCTGCTCCTCCACTCATCCTCATCTCCCCGACTCCCTCCCTCTGCTTTCCTCCTTCCCACAGCACATGTGTATACTTGTACATAGTTCTTATTCTATTTATTTTATTAATGATGTGTATATATCTATAATTTTATTCATTTATCTTGATGCTATTGATGCCTATCTACTTGCTTTGTTTTGCTGTCTGTCTCCTCCTTCTAGAATGTGAGCCCGTTGTTGGGTAGGTATTGTCTCTATCTGTTGCCGAATTGTACTTTCCAAGCGCTTAGTACAATGCTCTGCACACAGTAATTGCTCAATTAATGTGATTGAATGAATGAATGAATATTGTTATATTGTACTCCACCAAGTGCTTAATATTGTGCTCTGCACACAGTAATTGCCCAGTAAATCGAAATGACTGGCTGACTGCTAAATTCTGCTCAGGCAGGGGCTTGGCCCTGTAGGTGGGGTGAGGGCAGAAACCCTTTCGGGCCACTAGTAGTTGGTCCTTTGTCCCTGCAAAAACTTGAACAATAAACCCTATCCCGTCTGGATTACTGTATCAGCCTCTTCTCCGATCTCCCATCCTCCTGTCTCTCCCCACTTCAATCCATACTACACGCCGCTGCCCGGATCGTCTTTGTCCAGAAACGCTCTGGGCATGTTACTCCCCTCCTCAAAAATCTCCAGTGGCTAACAATAAACCTACGCATCAGGAAAAATCTCCTCACCCTCGGATTCAAGGCTCTCCATCACCTCGCCCCCTCCTACCTCACCTCCCTTCTCTCCTTCTACAACCCAGCCTGCACCCTCCGCTCCTCTGCCGCTAATCTCCTCACCGCGCCTTGTTCTCGCCTGTCCCGCTGTCGACCCCCGGCCCACGTCATCCCCCTAGCCTGGAATGCCCTCCTTCCGCACATCCACCAAGCTAGCTCTCTTCCTCCCTTCAAGGCCCTATTGAGAGCTCACCTCCTCCAGGAGGCCTTCTCTGACTGAGCCCCCTCCTTCCTCTCCCCCTCTTCTCACTCCCCATCCCCACGCCTTACCTCCTTCCCCTCCCCACAGCACGTGTATATATGTATATATGTTTGTACGTATTTATTACTCTATTTATTTTATTTGTAAATGTTTATTCTATTTATTTTATTTTGTTAATATGTTTTGTTTGGTTCTCCGTCTCCCCCTTCTAGACTGTGAGCCCGCTGTTGGGTAGGGACCGTCTCTATATGTTGCCAACTTGTACATCCCAAGCGCTTAGTACAGTGCTTTGCACACAGTAAGCGCTCAATAAATATGATTGAATGAATGAATGAAATCCAAACCAAGTGGTCACACCACCACTTACTTGGCAGTGTGACCAATCCAACCCACGTGTCTTTGCCCTCCTCGTCCCTGACTCTTAATCAGTGACCCAGCACGGACCATCCAGCACCCCTGCCTCTCCCATCCCGATCCATGACACTCCCCAAGTGACCCAGCAGGGACCGTTCTAAACCGCTGACCTTCCTTTCTCCATTAATCTCTCTGTCTCAGTTTCCTCATTTATAAATTATGGATTTAGACTGTGAGCCCAGTGGGGTTCAGGGACTGTGTACAACCCTAATTATCTTGTGTCTAAGCCAGCGGTTAATACAGTGTCTGGCAGATAATAAGTGCTTTAAAAAGACCACAGATGTTACTGTTATTATCAGGTAAGTTGGATTTGGCCAGTCCTTGGGGGATTGATCAGCATAGGTGCTGTTCTCATTTCTCTTGCCATCTGACTTTTTTTTCATTTTTTAATTTCAGTCATTATTATAGTAGTGTTTGTTAGGCCTCGGCTCTTTCTGTTAGGATGCTGGGATATGCAAAGAAGCAGCGTGGCTCAGTGGAAAGAGCCCGGGCTTTGGAGTCAGAAGTCATAGGTTCAAATCCCGGCTCCGCCAACTGTCAGCTGTGTGCCTTTGGGCTATCCATGTCTCTGTGCCTCAGTTACCTCATCTGTAAAATGGGGATTAAAAGTGTGAGCCCCCCGGGGACAACCTGATCATCTTGTAACCTCCCCAGCACTAAGAACAGTGCTTTGCCTGTAGTAAGCGCTTAACAAATGCTATCATCATCATCATTATTATTATTACAATATACGTGATGCAGGGTCAAAAGCGAATGGTCAAATTTCACAAATCCCTGGGTGTAGACAATACAGAAGGGAGAAGGAGCCGGAGGAAAGAGGGTTTAATCAGAAAAGGCCTCTTGGCAGAGCTGTGACCTTAATGCTTTGGAGAGGGTGCTAATGACAGTCTGGCATATGTGAAGGGAGGGAGAGAGAGTTCCAAACGAAAGGACGGACTTGGAAGAGGAGGCACGGGCCAGATAGAAGAGATGGAGGCCCATGGGGTAAGCCGGAGCTGGAAGAGCAAAGTGCCACCAGGTGGCGATAGAGGGGCGCAGTGTGGGAAAGAAGCATCCCCACCTTGTGGATAGAGCCTGGGGGTCAGAAGGACCAGATATCTAATCCAGGCACTGCTACGTGTCCGCTGAGCAACCTTGGGCAAGTAATTTCACTCTTCTAAGCCTCAGTTATCTCGTCTCTAAAATACGAATAATTACAATACAATCATAGTAATCATCATAACAGTTATTATTGTCGTATTTGTTAAGCACTTACTGTGTGCTTAACACTGCTCTAAGTCCTGGGGTAGATACAGGGTAATCAAATCGAACACAGTCCATGCCCCACATGAGACTCAGTCTTAATCCCCATTTTATGGATGAGGTAACTGAGCCTCAGAGAAGTGGTGACACACCCAAGGTCACAGAGAAGACAAGTGGGGGAGCTGGGATTGGAATCCACGTCCTCGGTCTTCCAGGCCCTTGACTCCCAGAATAACACCAGATGCTGTGAGGGGGTGATTGAGAGGCACAGCTTCACAGAATACTGCGAGGTATTCTGTAGCACTATGGGGCGGTAGAGAGGAGCAACATCCCAGAACAAGCTTACTGCTGTATAATAATAATAATGGTACATTTTATGTGCTTCCTTTGTGCCAAGCACTGTAGTTAGAGCTAGGGTAGATCCAGGTTAATCAGGTTGGACACAGTCCGTGTCCCATATGGGCCTTATAGTCTTAATCCCCATTTTGCAGATGAGGTAACTGAGGTAATTGCCCAAGGTCACACAGCAAGCATGTGTCAGAACTGGGATTAGTACACAGGACCTTCTAACCCCCAGGCCTGTCCTATCCACTAAGCCACGAAGCCACGCTGGCTTAGTGGAAAGAGCACGGGTTTGGGAGTCAGAAGTCATGAGTTCTAATTCCATCTCTGCCACTTGTCTGCTGTGTGACCTTGGGCAAGTCACTTAACTTCTCTGTGCCTCAGTTACCTAGACTGTGAGCCCGTTGTTGGGTAGGGGCCATCTCTATATGTTGCCAACTTGTGCTTCCTAAGTTCTTAGTACAGTGTGCAACATACAGTAAACGCTCAATAAATACGATTGAATGAATGAATCAATGTAAAATGGGGATTAAGACTGTGAGCCCCATGTGGGCCAACCCGATTACCTTGTATCTACCCCAGTGCTTAGAACAGTGCAGCGTGCTTAGAACAGAGAAGTAGCGCGGCTCAGTGGAAAGTGCACGGGCTTTGGAATCAGAGGTCATAGCTTCAAATTCTGGCTCGCCAATTGTCTGCTGTGTGACTTTGGGCAAATCCCTTAACTTCTCTGTGCCTCAGTTACCTCATCTGTAAAATGGAGATTAAGACTGTGAGCCCCCCGCGGGACAACCTGATTATCTGGTAACCTTCCTAGGGCTTAGAAGAGTGCTTTGCGCATAGTAGGTGCTTAATAAATGTCATAAAAACAGTGCTTGACACATAGTAAGTGCTTAACAATGGAGAATCAGCGTGGCTCAGTAGAAAGAGCCCGGGCATTGGAGTCAGAGGTCATGTGTTCAAATCCCGGCTCCGTCAATTGTCAGGTGTGTGACTTTCGGCAAGTCACTTAACTTCTCTGTGCCTCAATTACCTCATCTGTAAAGTGGGGATTAAGACTGTGAGCCCCCTCGGGACACCCTGATCACCTTGTAACCTCCCAGTGCTTAGGGCAGTGCTTAGTACATAGTCAGCGCTTAACAAAGGCCCTCACTACTATTGTTAAATACCATTATTATTATTATCATTATAGTATACTATACTGCCACCAAGTACAGCCCCCCTAAACAAGCCCACTGCTGCAACCAGGGGGTGATAAGGAGGTGCAGCATCCCAGAATAACGATTGGTGCCACCAGGGGGCAGGCTGCTGCTCTCCGACCAAAGAATGGTTGTGGTTCCAGGGGCCAGGGACATCTCTCCAGAGCAGCTGCTCAGTGCTTTTCCTCGGCGTCTTACACCATGGGCACATTCCACACCCAGATTTACACCATTACTAAGTGACCTGTATTGCTACCCCACATGAAGTGTGCGCGTGTGTGTGTGTGTGTGTGTGTGTGTGTGTGTGTGTGTGTGTGTGTGTGTGGCTCTGTGCAGGAAGCTAGGTCTGTCCGAATCGATTGGGACTGAGAAGAGTCAGGGCCCTTAATTCTATAGACGGGACAAGCTTCGCCGTGTCTCTAGTCCTTCTCCAGGGTCACTGCAAAGTATCAGTCCCCAGAGAACGGACATTTCTGGGCATAACACAGAAGCTTAAGTGATCCAATGTCAGGAGGAGGACAGAGTGTCTAACAGAGTCTCTATCCTATTTTTTCTCTGAGAAGCAAAATGTGCAGACTCCTACCTGAGGTCAAGGAAGCAGGGGTTTGGGCAGGGAGGACAAAGGGCAGGTATTGTACTAGAAATTGCACTCTATCCACTGTGCGGTTCTGCTCCTTCAATCGATCAGTTGGGTCGATGGAGCTCTTGTTGTGTGCAGAGCACTGTACTAAGCCCTTGGGAGAGTACAGTATGACAGACACATTTCCTCCACAAAATAAGATGAATATTAACGATAATGTTGGTATTTGTTAAGTGCTTACTATGTGCCAAGCACTGTTCTAGGCACTGGCACTGTTCTAAGCGCTTACCATATCGGGGGGACTGGAGTTCCTGGAGTAACAGAATTGTGGGTGCAGGTGGGAGGACAAAGCAGGTTTTCTTTTCTAGAAATGAAATTCTATACAGTGTGTAGTTCTGTCCCTCCAGTGTGTGGAGAACAAGCACCTTCTAGAGATTTGAGGAAGGGATGGGTAAGTGTTTGTAGGACAGAGTGTGGCAGTCATCGTAGCTGCAGATCCACCTAACCATGCTGGGCCGGGAGGGGGCAGGGAGAGTGGGCAAAAGTGTTGGCAAAACTAGATTGTCTGTGCTTCCGCCCGCCGCCTTTTCCTGCTTCCCCGCTTCCCCTTTCCACACCCAACTTTGAGCACTGGTTTTCCTTTCAACAGACGTGGTCCCGGTCAGACGCGTAGGATCACCAGCTCAGTTGTCTCAAGACCAGGGTTCAGAACTCGACATGTCTACGGGCAGGAACCAGAGGAGAAGCTCCAGTGCCACTTCACTCGGATGAGACCAGGGTTCTTCTGCCCAACCCCAGAGGAGGGCTAAGTGAGTCCTGAGGTCCCCCTTCCTGCAATAGCATGCCCAGTCTGCTCAAAGCCCTCCAGCCAAAATCCCCTGGAAGCACACAGCTCAGGGCAGGATGGACGATGGGAGAATCTAGTTAGTACTCATTGTAGAAAAACTGCTCATTGCATCTCTCCAGCCTGGAGGCACATCTTTCTAATGCTGACAGATATCAATGCCCAGACATGTCCTGCTGTCAAGATGGAGTCTTGCGTGGCACAGTCTTCTAAAAGAGGGGTGGTGGTGGTTGGGTGTGTGTGTGCGTGCATGGATGTGTATGTATGGATGGATATATGACAGGCTAGTGATTTTTTGGTTCAACCCACACTTCATTCATCCATTCAATCGTATTTATAACAATAGTATTAATACTGTTATTTGTTAAGTGCTTACTATGTGTCAAGCACTGTTCTAAGCAAGAGGAAGATACATGGTCATCGGATTGTCCCACTAGGATCTCACAGTCTCAGTCTCCATTTTGCAGATTAGGTAACCGAGGCACAGAGAAGTTAAGTGGCTTGACTAAAAGTCACACAGCTTACAAGTAGCAGAGCCAGGATTAGAACCCAAGTCCTCTGACATCGAAGCCCATGCTCTTTCCACTAAGCCATAGAGCGCTTACTGCGAGGAGAGCACTGTACTAAGCTTTTGGGAAAGTACAGTGCAGCAGAAAAGAGAGACAGTCCCTGCCCACAACTAGCTCCTAGTCTAGAGAGGAGGGAGGTATTAATCCAAGTAAAACGGCATCAGGATATCAATACAAGTTAACAGGCATAAATTTAAAAAATACAATTACAGATATAATTAACAAAATCATTCATTCAGTCAGTCGTATTTATTGAGCACTTACTGTGTGCAGAGCACTGTACTGAGCTCTTTATGTAGCCGACTTGTACTTCCCAAGAGCTTAGTACGGTGCTCTGCACACAGTAAGCGTTCGATAATTACGATTGACTGAATGAATGAATGACCAGGGCCCAGAAGCGGGGTGACCAGGGCAGGGAGGCACAAGTGACCAGAGCTGGGAGGCAGAGGGGGACTAGTGCCGAGAGGCGGGAGGGGGCGAGGACCGAGATGCAGGGGGGGCCAGGGCCGGGAGGCAGATGAGGACCAGTGCCGAGATTCCGGCGGGGGGGACCAGGGCCAGAAGGCAGAGGAGGACAAGGGCGGGAGGCAGAGACGGACCAGGGCCGGAGGTAGAGGGTTACCTGGGCCGGAAGACAGGCGGACCAGGGCAGGGAAGAAGAGGGGTACCTGGGCCGGGGGATGGGGCACCAGGGCCGGGAGGCAGAGGAGTACCTGGCCTGAGAGGCAGAGGGGACCCAGGGAAAGGACGGAGAGAGACCCAAGGGCCTGGAGGTAGAAGGAGACCAGGGCTGGGAGGCACTGAGGGAACCAGGGCCAGGAGACAGAGGGGACCAGGGCCAGGAGGCATAGGGGTACCTGGGCCGGAAGACCTAGGAGACAAGGGCAGGGAGGCAGATGGGTACTTAGGCTGGGAGAAGGGGGACCAGGGCTGGGAGGCAGAGGGGGACCAGGGCCGAGAGGCTGAGGGGAACCAGGGCCGGGAGGCAGAGGGTTATCTAGGCCAGAAGACAGGTGGACCAGGCCTGGGAGACTGTGGAACCTAGGCCGAGACATAGAGGGTCCCGGGGCCATGATGGAGAGAGGGGACTGGGCCGCGATGGAGAGAGGGGCCAGCGCTTGAAGGTAGAGGGAGACCAGGGCCTGGAAGTAGTGGGGACCCTTGGCCAGGATGGAGAGAAACCCAATGGCCTAGAGGTAGAGGGAGACCAGGGATGGGAGACTCAAAGGGACCAGGGCCGAGAGGCAGAGGGGTACCTGGGCTGGGAAACAGGGGGACCAGGGCCGAGAGTCAGAGGTGTACCTGTGCCCGGAGACAGTGGGACTAGGGCTGAGAAGCAGAGGAGAACCAGGGCCGAGAGGTGAGGGGCGACCAGGTCAGAGAGGCAGAGGCGGTCCAGGGTCGGGAAACAGAGAGGTAACTGGGCCGGGACACAAAGTGGGACCAGGACCGAGAAGCATGGGGGACAAGGTCAGGGCGGCAGAGGGGGACCTGGTCCGTTAGACAGGTGACCAGAGACGGGAGGCATAAGGGTACGTGGGCCAGGAGACAGGGGGGGCCAGGGCTGGGAGTTTCAAATGGACCAGTGTTGGGAGGTAGAGGGGGACCAGGGCCAGGATGCAGAGGTACCTGCCCTGGTCCCCCTGCCTCCCGGCCTAGGTACCTCTTTACCTCCTGGCCCTGGTTGCCCTCTGTCTCCCGGCCCTGGTCCCCTGTCTCCCGTCCCAGGTACCCCTCTGCCTCCTGGACCTGGTCCCCTTCTGCTTACCTGCCCTGGTCCCCATCTGCCTCCCGGCCCTAGTCTCCCTCTGCCTCCCTGCCATTGTCCCCCCAGCTTCTCGACCCTGGTCCCCCTCTGCATCCCGGCCCAGGTAACCTTCTGCTTCCTGGCCCTGGTCCCTCTGCGCTTCCCGGCCCTGGTCCCCCACGGCCTCCTAGCCTTGGTTTCTTGCAACCTACAGGCCCTTGGGTGAGTCTCTGACCTGACCCTCTGTACCCTCTACCTCCTGGACATGGTCACCCTGTCTTCCGGTGTAGGTACCCCTCTGCCTCCTGGCCTGATCCCCCTCTGCGTATCCGCCCTGGTCCCCACCTGTCTCCCGGCCCTGGTCCACCTCTCTCTCTGCCCTGATCCCCCTCTGACTCTCGGCCCTAGTTGCCCTGTCATCCGGCCCAGGTACCCCTCTACCTCCCGGCCCTGGTCACCTTCTGCCTCCCCACCCTGGACCGCTTCTAACTCCCGGCACTGGTCCCCTTGTCTTCCGGCCTAGATACTGCACCGGACCCCTCTGCCTATGTGCCCTGGTTCCCCGGTCTCTCGGCCTAGGTACCCCTCTGCCTCCTAGCCTTGGTCCCTCTCTGACTTCAGGCCCTATTTCCCTTCGGCCTTCCAGCCCTGGTCCCCCTCTGCCTTCAGGTAGGCAGAGGGGGACCAGGGCTGGGAGGCAGAGGGGGACCAGGGTGAAGAGGCAAAGGGGAACCATGGCGAGGATTTAGTAGGGTACCTGAGCCAGAAGACTGGTTGAACAGGTCCCGGAGGTTGAGGGGACGCAGGGCCGGGAGGCAGAGGGGTTCCACTGCAGGGGAGCACTGGGGGATCAGAGCCAGGATGCAAAGGGTTACCTACGCCGGGAGACGGGGGACCAGGGCCTGGAGGAAGTGGGGGACAAAGGCCAGGGGCAAAGCGGTAGCTGGGCCGGACGGCAAAGAGGGACCAGTGTCGAGAAGCGGGGACCCGGGCCGGTAGGCAGAGGGGTTCCTCTGCCTCCCTGCCCTTGTCCCCCTGCTTCTTGGAACTAAAGGGAAACTAGGGCTGGCATGCTCAGTGGGACGAGGGACGGGAGGCAGAGGAGGACCAGGGCCAAGAGGAGGCGGGGACCAGGGTAGGGATGTAGAGAGGGACCCGGGCAGGGAGGCAGGAGGTGACCTGGTTTGGGAGGCAGAGGGGGACCAGGGCTGGGAGACAGGGGGTGACCAGGGCTGGGAGACAGAGGGGGACCAGGGCCAGGAGGCAGAGGAGTACCAGGGGCTAGAGGGAAAGAGAACCAGGCCTGAGAAGCGGGGGTGACAAGGGCAGGGAAGCAGAGGGGTACCAGGGCTAGGAACCAGAGGGGGACAAGGGATGGTAGACAGGGGGACCCGGGCCGGGAAGCAGGGAGTGACCAGGGCCGGGAGGGAGAGTGATACCGGGGCTTGGTAGATGGGGGACCAGGGCTGAGAGGCAGAGGGGGACCAGGGCCAGGAGGCAGAGGGGGACAGGTGCGGGAGGCAAAGGGAAGCAGGGCTGAGAAGCAGGGGTGACAAGGGCAGGGAAGCAGAGTGGGACCAGGGCTGGGAAGAAGAGTGGGACCAGGGATGGTAGACAAGGGGACCAGGACCTGGAGGCAGAGGGATATCTGTGCTTGAAGACAGGGGAACCAGGGCCGGGAGACAATGGGATTCCTCTGCCTCCCTGCCCTTGTTCCCCACGATTCTTGGAATTAAAGGAGAAATAGGGCTGGCAGGAACAGGGAAACCAGGGATGGGAGGCAGAGGCAGAGGCAGAGTGGGACCCGGGCTGGGACTTTGAAGCTACCTGGAAGAGGAGACAGGGGGACCAGGGCCGGGTGGCAGAGGGGGGCTGGGGCAGGGCGGCAGTTGGGGACCAGGGCCAAGAGGCAGAAGGGTACCTTGGCCACGAGACGGGGGACAAAAGCTGGGAGGAAGAGGGGGACCAGGGCCTGGAAGCAGAGGAGTACCTGGGCCCGGAGGCAAAGGGGTACCAGGGCCGAGAAGTGGGGAGGGAAAAGGTCAGGGAGGCAGAGGGTGACCACGGCCGGGACCAGGGACCAGGGCCGGTAGACAGGGGGACCAGTGTCGGGAGGCAGAGGGTTACCTGTACTGGGAGACGGTGGGACTAGGGCAAAGAAGCAGAGGATAAACACGGCCAAGAGGCGGGGGGCAACCAGGTCAGTGAGGCAGAGGCCGGCCAGGACCGGGAAGCATGGGGGACCAGGGCGGGAAGAAAGAGTACTTGTAACAGGAGACCGGGGGAAAGGGCCAGGAGGTTGAGGTGACACAGGGCCGGGAGGCAGAGGGGGACCCCGGCAGGGCGGCAGTGGGGGACCAGGGCCAGGAGGCAGAGGGGTACCTGAGCCGGGAGACAGGGGGACTGGGGCCCGGAGGCAGAGTGGGACCAGGGTCGGGAGGTAGAATGGGACCAGGGTCGGGAGTCAAAGGGGGATCAGGGATGGGAAGTAGAGTGGTATATGGGCCGGGAGACAGGGGAACCTTGACCGGGAGAGAGGGGGACCAGGGCTGGGAGGCAGAGGGGTAAATGAGCCGAGAGATTGGAGACCAGGGTCGGGAAGCAGAGGGTGACCGGGGCCAGGGGCCAGAGACGAACCTGGGCCAGGAGGTACAGAGAGACCAGGGCCGAGAGGTTGGGGGAACCAGGTCCGGTAGCTAGAGGGGGACCTGGATAGGTAGACAGGAGAACCAGGTCTGAGAAGCAGAGGGAGACCATGGCCAAGAGGCAGGGGGTGACCAGGTCATAGACGCAGAGGCTGACCAGGTCCAGGAGGCAGGGGAGTACCAGGGCTTTGAGGCTAAGGGGGACCAGGGCGGAGAAACGGGGGCGACAAGGGCAGGGAGGCAGAGGGGAACCAAGTCCAGGAGGCCGAAAGGAACCAGGGCCTGAAGGCGGAGAAGGACCAAAGCTAGGAGGCTGAGGAGTACCTAGGCCGGGAAACAGGGGGACCAGGGTGGGTAGGAAGAGGGGCCCAATGCTAGGTGGCAGTCGGGTACCTAGGCCAGAAGACGGGGGACCAGGGCCGGGAGGTAGAGGTCAACCTGGGTCGGAAGACTGGGGAACCAGGGCCTGAAGGCAGAGAGGAACCAAGGCTAGAAGGCCGAGGGGTACCTTGGCAGGGAGGCAGGGGGACCAGGGCCGGGAGGTAGAAGTGGTCCAGGGTGGGGAGGCAGAAGGTTCCCAGGGCTGGGAGGTAGAGGGGAACATGGGCCAGAAGACAGGGGAACCAGGGCCGAGAGGCTGAGGAGGACCAGGGCAGGGAGAGAGGGGTACCAGGTATGAGAAGCAGAGGGGGACCAGTGCCCGGAGGCAGAGGGGTACCTATGCCGGGAGACCGTGGGACCATGTCCAGGAGGTAGAGGGTACAGAGGGTCGGGACAGAGACTCACCCAAGGGCCTGGAGGTTGAAGGAAACCAAGGCCAAGAGGCCATGGGGGACCAGGGCCAGGAAACACAGAGGGACCAGTGCCTGGAAGCAGATGGTTAACTGGGCTGGGAGGCATAGGGGGACCAGGGTCGAGGAGCCAGGGGAACAATGACAGGGAGGCAGAGGGGGACCAGAGCCGGGAGGCTGAGAAGTATCCGAGCAGGTAGACAGAAGGGGACCAGGTCCAGGAGTCAGAGGGGTACCTGGTCCGGGAGACGGGGGATCAGGGCCAGGAGGCAGAGGGGTTCCTGAGCTGGGAGGCAAAGGGGGACCAGGGCCGAGAGGTGGTGGGGAACGAGGACAGGGAGGCAGAGGAGGACCAGGGCCGGGAGATGGGGACCAGGGCTGAGAAGGAGAGGGGGACCTGTGCCGAGAGGCAGGGGGCGACAAGGTCAGAGAGGTCAAGGCAGACCAGAGCCGCGAAGCAGCAGGATACCTGGGCGGGAGACAGAGGACCAGGGCCGGAAGACAGAGGGGTAACTGGGCCGAGAGACTGGGGACCAGGGTGGAGAGGCAGAGGGTGACCTGGGCAGGTAGTCAGAAGGGAAGCAGGTACAAGAGACAGAGGAGTACTTGGGCCAGGAGATGGTGGACCAGGGCCAGGAGGCAGGGCGACCAGGGTCGGGAGGCAGAGGGGGACCAGGACCAGGAGGCAGAGGGGTACATGGGCAGGGAGGCAAAGGGGAACCAGGACGAAGAAGCTGGGACGACAAGGGCTGGGAGTCAGAGGGGGGCCAGGGCCTGGAGGCAGAGAGGGACCAGGGCTAGGAGGCAGAAGGCTTCCTCTACTGGAATACAGGGAGGCCGGAAGGTAGCAGGGACCCGGGGCCGGTACGGAGAGAGGGACCAGGACCTGGAGGTTGAGGGAGACCAGGGCCGGGAAGCACAGAGGTACCAGGGCTTGAAGGCAAAGGGGGACCAGGGACAGGAGGCAGAGGGTACCTGGGCCGGGAGGCAGGGGGACCAGGCCCGGGATTCAAGGGGGTACCTAGGCCGGGAGACAAGAGGACCAGGGCTGAGAAGCAGAGGGGAAGCATGCCCGAGAGGCAGGGGGTGACCAGGCCCGAGAGTCAGGGGTCGCTCAGGTCAGAAGGGCAGAGGCAGACCAGAGCAGGGTGGCAGAGGTTTACTTGAGATGGGGAACAAGAGCCAGGAGGCAGAGGGTGACCAGGGCCAGAAGGCAGAGGCGTACCTGGGCCGGGAGGTAGAGAGGCACCATTGCCGAGAAGTGGGGGAGATCTGGGCTGAGAGGCAGAGGGGGACCAGGGCCAGGGGGCAGAGGGGGATCTAGGCCAGGAGACAGGGAAATCAGGGACGGGAGGTAGAGGGGACCAGAGGCTGGACGGAGATTGGGACCAGGCCCTGAAGGTCGAGGGAGACCAGGGCCGGGAGGCACAGATGGTCCCGGGTAAGGAGGCAGACGGGGATCAGGACGGGGAGGCAGAGTTGGACCAGGGCCATGAAGCAGAGGAGTACCTAGGTAGGGATACAGGAGGATCAGGGCTGAGAAGCAGAGGGGGGCCAGGGCCGAAAGGCAGAGGGAGACAAGGTCATATACACAGAGGTGGACCAGGGCCGGGAGACATAGGGGTCCGTGGGCTGGGAGGCATAGGGGACCAGGGCAGAGAGGCGGGGTCGACAAGGGCGGGAAGTCAGAAAGGGACCAGGACTAGGAGGCAGAAGGGTAGCTGGGCCGGGAGACAGAG
Organism: Tachyglossus aculeatus; assembly: GCF_015852505.1. Lineage (NCBI taxonomy): Eukaryota > Metazoa > Chordata > Mammalia > Monotremata > Tachyglossidae > Tachyglossus > Tachyglossus aculeatus. The sequence goes on along the minus strand of NW_024044853.1, from coordinate 118,140 downwards.
GGATCAGGGCCGGGAGGCTGACGGGGACCAGGGCGGGTAGACAGAGGCGGACCAGGGCCTGGAGGCAGAGAGGCACCTAGGCCAGGAGACAGGGCGACCAGAGCTGGGAGGCAGAGGGCCACCAGGGCCTGGTGGCAGAGAGGGACCAGGGCAAGGAGGCAGAAGAGTGCCTGGGCCCGGAGACGGGGGACCAGGGCTGGGAGGAAGAGGGGGACCAGGGCCGGGTGGCCGAGGGGGACCAGGTCCAGTGGTCGAGGAGGACCAGGGCCAGGAGGCAGATGGGTACCAGGGCAGGTGGACAGAGGACTACCAGGGCCAGAAGGCAGAAGTGTACCTGGACTGGAAGGCAGGGGTACCAGGACAGGGAGGCAGAGGGGAACAAGGGACGGGAGGCACAGGGGGATCACGTCTGGGAGGCAGAGGAGGATCAGGGCAGGATGGTAAGGAGGGACCAGGGCCAGGGGGCAGAGGCGTACCTGGGCTGGGAGGCAAAGGGAGACCAGGGCCGAGAAGGGTGGGGCACAAGGGCAGAGAGCCAGAGCGGCACCAGTTCCAGGAGGCAGATGGGGACCAGGGCAGGTAGGCAGAGCGGGACGAGGACCAGGAGGCAAAGTGGTACCTGGTCCGAGAGGGGGGGAACCAGGGCCAGGAGACGGAGGTGTACCTGTGCAGGGAGGCAGAGGGTCCAGGACAGGGCTGCAGAGAGGTCACTGGGCTGTGAGACAGGAGGACCAGTGCCGAGAGGCAGAGGGGGACCCGGGCCGAGAGGTGAAGCGGGGCAAGGACCAGGAAGCAGCGGGGTGCCGGGACACAAGGGGACGACGGCCAGGAAGCAGAGGGGGCCCAGGACCGGGAGATGGGCAGCAGGGCCGGGAGGTATATGGGACCCAGGGCTGGGACGTAGAGGGGGGCCTGGGCCTTAAGGCAGAGGGGGACGAGGGCCTGGAAGCATAGTGGGACCATGGCAGGTATTCCGAGGGGGACCAGGGCCAGAGGGCAGGGGGGTACCTGGGCCGGGATACGGGGGGACCAGGTCTAGGAGACAAAGGTGTACCTGGGCCGGGATACAGGGGGAACAGGACAGGGAGGCAGAGTGGTACCTGGGCCAGGAGACAGGGGGACCAGGGCCGGGAGTCAGAGGGGTAACTGGGTCGAGGGATGGGGGAGCAGGGCCGGGAGGCAAAGGGTGACCAGGACCAGGAGACTGAGGCGTACCTGGCATGAAGTTTGAGTGAGACGAGGGCCGGGAATCACAGAGGGACCCGAACTGGGAGGCAGACGCTGATCATGGCTGGGAGGCAGATGGGGACCAGGGCCAGGAGGCAGAGGGGTACCTGGGCCGAAAGACAGGGGGACCAGGTCAGGGAGGCCGGGAGGTACATGAGCCAGAAGAAAAGGGTAGGGGGACCTAGGTAGGGTGGTATAGGGGACCCAGCGACAGGACGGAGAGAGACCCAAGGGCCTGGAGGTAGAAGACCTGGGCCGGGAGGTAGGCGTGACCCAGGACTGGGATAGAGAGAGGGACTAGGGCATGAAGGTTGCGGGAGACCAGTTCTGGGAGGCAAAGAGGGACCAGATCTGGGAGGCACAGAGGTACCAGGGCTGGGAGGCAGATGGGGATCAGGGCGGGGAGGAAGAGGGGAAGCAGGGCCAGGAGGCACAGGGGTACCTGGCCCGGGAGACAGGGGTACCATGGCCGGGAGGCAGAGGTGTACCTGGGCTTGGAGACAGGGGGACCAGGGACTGGAGGCAGAGGGGTAACTGGGCCAAGAGATGAAGGACCAGGGCCGGGAGGCAGAGGATGACCAGGGCCAGGAGTCAGAGGCGTCCCTGGGCTGGGAGGTAGTGAGGGACCATGGCCGAGAAGTCGGGGGGATCTGGGCCGGGAGGCAGAGTTGGACCTGGGCCGGGAGGCAGGCAGACTAGGGCCTAGAGGCAGGCAGGGACCAGGGCCAGTAGGCAGATTGGAACTTGGGCCGGGCGACCGGGATGATGAGGGCCGATACGGAGAGAGGTACCGGGGACTGGAGGTTGAGGGACGAGGGCCGGGAGGCAGACGAGGACAGGGCGGGGAGGCATAGGGGGACCAGGGCTAGGAAGCAGAGGGGTACCTGGGCCCGGAGACAGGACCAGGGCTGAGAAGCAGAGGGGGACCAGGGCCGAGAGGCAGTGGGCGACCAGGTCATAGACGCCGAGGCGGACCACGGCCGGAGGCATAGGGGTACCTGGGCCGGGAGGCAGAGGGGTACATATTTATTACTCTATTTATTTATTTATTCATTTATTTTGCTTGTACATTTCTATCCTATTTATTTTATTTTGTTGGTATGTTTGGTTCTGTTCTCTGTCTCCTCCTTTTAGACTCTGAGCCCACTGTTGGGTAGGGACTGTCTCTATGTGTTGCCAATTTGTACTTCCCAAGCGCTTAGTACAGTGCTCTGCACATAGTAAGCGCTCAATAAATACGATTGATTGATTGATTGACCAGGACAGAGAAACGGGGGTGAGAAGGGCAGGGAGGCAGAGGGGAACCAGGGCACGGAGGCAGAGGGGCACTAGGGCTGGGATGCCAAGGGGGAATAGGGCCTGGAGGCAGACAGGGACCAGGGCTAGGAGGCAGAGGGGTACCTGGGACTAGAGACAGGGGGACCAGGGCCAGGAGGTAGAGGGGACACAGGGCCGGGATTTTGAGAGACCCAAAGACCTGGAGGTAGAAGGAGACCAGAGCCGGGAGGCAGAGGTGGACCATGGCAGGGAGGAGGAGGGGGACTAGGTCCAGGAGGCATGGGGTAACTGGGCTAGGAGACAGGGGGACAAGGGCAGGGAGGCAGAGGGGTACTTGGGCTGGAAGACAGGGGATCAGGCCCAGGAGACAGCGGGGGACCAGGGCCAGCAGGCAGAGGGGTTACCTGGGCCGGCAGACGGGGGAACCAGTGCCGGAAGGTAGCGAAGTACCTTGGCCGTGAGGTAGAAGGGACCCAAGGCCGGGATGGAGAGAGACCCAAGCGTCTGGAGGTAGAGGGAGACGAGGGCCGGGAGGCAGAGGGGTACCTGGGCTAGGAGACAGAGGGGTATCTGGGCTGGAAGGCAGAGGGGGACTAGGGCCGATAAATGGGGAAGCACGGCCGCGAGGCAGAGAGGGACCAGGGATGGGAGGCAGAGGGGGTACAGTGCGGGGAAGCAGAGGGGGACCAGGGTCAGGAAGCAGAGGGCTATTTGAGTCGGGAGACATGGGAATGAGGGCCGGGAGATAGAAGGGACCCTGGGATGGGATGGTAAGTGACCCAAGGGCCTGGAGGTAGAAGGAAACCAGGGATGGGAGGCACAGAGGGACCAGGGCCGGGAGGTAGAAGTAGACCATGGCTGGGAGGCACAGAGGGACTGGGGCCAGGAGGCGGAGGGGTACCTGGGCCGGGAGACAGGGGGACCAGGGCCGGGAGGCAGTGGGGCACCTGGGCTGGGAGACGAGATCCTGGCCTGGGAGGTAGAGGGAACCTGGGCCAGGACGGAGTGAGACCCAAGAGCCTGGAGGTAGTAAGGAGACCAGGGATGGGAGCCACAGAGGGACCAGGTTCGGGTGGCATAGGGTGACCATGGCAGGCCGGCAGAGGGGGACCAAGGCTAGGAGGCAGAGGGGTCTGGAGGCAGGGGGACCAGGGCGAAGAGGCAGTGGCGGACCACGGCCGAGAGGCGGGGGGGATCCAGGACTGGGAGGCAGAGGGGGACCAGGGTTGGGAGGCAGAAGGGGTCCAGGTCGGGGAGTCAGAGTGGGACCAGGGCCAAGAGGAGAGGGGTATGTGTGTCGAGAAAGGGGGATCAGGGCCAGGAGGTAGAGCGGACCCCGAGACGGTACGGTGAGTGACCCAAGAGCTTGGAGGTAGAGGAATACCAGGGCTGGGATGCACAGAGGGACCAGTGCCGGGAGGCAAAGGGGTACCTGGGCTGGGAGACAGGAGAACCAGGGCCGGGGAGCAGAGGCGCACCTCGGCTGGGAGGCGGGGTCCTTGACTGGGAGGCAGAGGTTGACCAGGGCCAGGAGGCAGTGGGGTACCTGGGCGCGGAGGCAGAGTGGGACCAGGGCTGAGAATGGTGGGGGACCAAGGCAGGGAGGAAGAAGGGGATCAGGGTTAGGAGGCAGAGGGAGACGAAGTGCCAGGAGGCAGAGGGGGACCAGGGCCAGGAGACAGGAGGACCAGGGCCTCGAAGCAGAGGGGTACCTGCGTCTGGAGATGGGGACCAGACCTGGGAGGTAGAGGGGACCACGGGCCAGGGCAGAGAGGGACCCAAGGGCCTGGAGGTAGAAGGAGACCAGGGTCGGGGGCACAGAGGGACCAGGGCCGGGAAGCTGAGTGGGACCAGGGCAGGGTGGCAGAGAGAGACCAGGGCCGGGTTGCAGAAGGGGGACCAGGGCCAGGCGACAGAGGGGGGACCAGGTCCGGGAGGCAGAGGGGGTACCTGGACTGGAAGGCTGAGGCAGACCAGGTCCGAGAGGCGGGGGTGTTCGGGCCAGGAGGCATAGGGGTACATGGCCAGGGAAACGGGGGCCAGGGCTGGGTGGTAGAGTGGTACCTGTGCCAGAAGACATGGGGACCTGGGCCTGTTGGTAGAGGGGACAAATGGCTGGGAATGAGTGAGGAACCAGGGCCTGGAGGTAGAGGAAGACCAGGGCCGGGAAGCACAGAGGGCCAGAGCCGGGAGGCAGAGGGCGACAGGGATGGGGAAGCATAGGGGGACCAGGGCCAGGAGGTAGAGGGGTACCTGGGCCAGGAGACAGGGGGACCAGGACCGGAATGTAGAGTGGTACTTGGGCTGGGTTGTGGAGGGAACCCAGGGCCAGGATGGGTAGACGTGACCCAAGGTCATAGGAGACTAGGAAACTAGGGCCGGGAGGTACAGAGGGACCAGGGTCGGGAGGAGAGAGGGGCCAGGGCCGGGCGGCAGAGGCGGACCAGGGCCAGGAGGCAGAAGGGTACCTGGGCCGGGAGGCAGAGGGGAATCAGGACCAAGAAATGGCGGGTGACCAGGGCAGGGAGGCAGATGGGACCATGGCAGGGAGGCAGAAGGGCCCAGTGGCAGAGGGGGACCAGGGCCAGGATGCCGAGGGGTACCTGGCCCAAGAGACAGGGGAGCAGGGCCGGGAGACAGAGGGGGATCGGGGCAGATAAGCAGGGGAAACCAGGATATGCAGGCAGAGGCCAACCAGGGCTAGGAGGTATAGGGGGACCAGGGCCGGGAGGCAGAGGGGACCTTGGCCAGGGGACCTGGGGGCCAGAGTTGGGAGGTAGAGTAGTACCTGGGCCGGGAGACAGGGAGACTTAGGCATGGAGGTAGCGGGGACCCCAGGCTGGGCTGGAGAGAGACTCAATTGCTTGAAGGTAGAGGAAGACCAGGAGACCAGGACTAGGAGGCACAGAGTGACCAGGGCCGGGAGGTAGAGTGGGATTAGGGCCTGGAGGCAGATGAGGACCAGAGCCAGGAGGCAGAGGAGGGGCGGCGGCGCGGAGCAGACGTGTGCTCGGTCGCTTAGGCTTTTGTGGCGTTGCGGTGGTCGCCATGGCTCGTGAGTGCGGGGCTGGGGCGAGGACGGGCGGGAGCATGGATATTTGTAATAATAATAGTAATGATGGCATTTATTAAGCGCTTACAATGTGCAAAGCACCGTTCTAAGCGCTGGGGAGGTCGCAAGGTGATCAGGTTCTCCCACGGGGAGCTTAGTCTTAATCTCCTCAAAGCCCTACTGAGAGCTCACCTCCTCCAGGAGGCCTTCCCAGACTTAGCCCCCTCTTTCCTCTCCCCCTCCTCCCCTCCCCATCCCCCTGCCTTACCTCTTTCTCCTTCCCACAGCACCTGTATATATATGTATATATATATATATATATATATATATATATATATATATATATACTGCATCAGCCTTCTCTCTGATCTCTCATCCTCGTGTCTCTCCCCACTTCAATCCATACTTCATGCTGCTGCCCGGATTGTCTTTGTCCAGAAACGCTCTGGGCATGTTACTACCCTCCTCAAAAATCTCCAGTGGCTACCAATCAATCTGCGCATCAGGCAGAAACTCCTCACCCTGGGCTTCAAGGCTCTCCATCACCTCGCCCCTTCCTACCTTACCTCCCTTCTCTCCTTCTACAGCCCAGCCCGCACCCTCCGCTCCTCTGCCGCTAATCTCCTCACCGTACCTCGTTCTCTCCTGTCCCGCCATCGACCCCCGGCCCACGCCATCCCCCGGGCCTGGAATGCCCTCCCTCTGCCCATCCTCCAAGCTAGCTCTCTTCCTCCCTTCAAGGCCCTACTGAGAACTCACCTCCTCCAGGAGGACTTCCCAGACTAAGCCCCTTCCTTCCTCTCCCCCTCGTCCCCCTCTCCACCCCCCATCTTACCTCCTTCCCTTCCCCACAGCACCTGTATATATGTATATATGTTTGTACATATTTGTTACTCTATTTATTTATTTATTTATTTATTTTACTTGTATATATCTGTTCTATTTATTTTATTTTGTTAGTATGTTTGGTTTTGTTCTCTGTCTCCCCCTTTTAGACTGTGAGCTCACTGTTGGGTAGGGACTGTCTCTATATGTTGCCAACTTGTACTTCTCAAGCGCTTAGTACAGTGTTCTGCACACAGTAAGCGCTCAATAAATGCGGTCGATGATGATATATATATATATATATATACATGTTTGTACATATTTATTATTCTACTTATTTTTTGATTTTACTTGTACATATCTATTCTATGTATTTTATTTTTTTAATGTTTTGTTTTGTTGTCTGTCTCCCCCTTCTAGCCTGTGAGCCCTCTGTTGTGTAGGGACCGTCTCTATATGTTGCCAACTTTGACTTCCCAAGCGCTTAGTACAGTGCTGTCCACACAGTAAGCGCTCAATGAATCCAATTGAATGAATGAATGAAAGAGGGGTCTCTGGGCTGGTAGACAGGTGGACTAGGGCCGGGAGGCATAGGGGTACCTGAGCCGGGGGACAAGGGGACCACGGCTAAGAGTAAGAGAGGAACCAGGGGTGAGAGGCGGGGGGGGACCAGGGCCGGGAGGTAGATGTGGACCATGGCGGAGAGGCAGAGGGGAATCAAGGCTAAGAGACAGAGGGATACCTGGATCCGGAGACGGGACCAGGGCTGGGAGGTAAGGGGACCTTCTAGACTGTGAGTCCTCTGTTGGGTAGGGCCCATCTCTATATGTTGCTAACTTGATAACTTGCACACAGTAAGCGCTCAATAAATACAATTGAATGAATGAATGAATGAGCCAGGGCCGGGAGGTCCAAGTCGACCAGGGCTGGGAAGAACCGCAGCACCATGCCGGTAGGTAGACAGGGATCAGGTCCTGGTGGAAGATATGTTCCAAGGCAGGGATGTAGAGGGGACCTAGGGCTGGAGGGAGAAGGGGACCAGGGCCACGAGGCAGAGGGGTACTAGGGCCGGGGGACAGCGGAACCAGGGCCAGGAGATAGAGGGGACCCAGGGCCAGGAACGAGAGAGTGACCAGGGCCTGGAGGTAGAGGGAGACCAGGGCCGAGAGATGCGGGGGAGGGGGAACAGGTCTGGGAGGCAGAAGGGTACCAGGGCCAGGAGGTAGAGTGCTACCTAGGTCCGGAAACGGGAACCAGGGCCTGGAGGTAGAGGGGACCCAGGGCCAGGACGGAGAGAAGGGCCAGGGCCAGGAGGTTGAGGGAGACCAGGGCCCGGAGGTAAAAGGCGACAAAGGATGGGAAGAACTGCGGTATCCTGCCAGTAGGCAGGGAGGGATTAAGTCCGGGTGGAAGATGTGGACCGAGGCTAGGAGGTAGAGGTGAACTAGGGCCGGAGAGAGAAGGGGACAAGAGTCAAAAGGTTGGGGGGGGGGGCAGAGCCAGATAATAAAGTGGGACCAGGGCTGAAAGGCAGCGAGGGACAAGGGCCGGGAGGCAGAGGGGGACCAGGGCTGAAAGGCAGCGAGGGACAAGGGCCGGGAGGCAGAGGGGGACCAGGGCCAGGAGACAGAGGGGTACCTGGTCCGGGAGACGGGTGAACAGTGTCGGGAGGCAGAGGAGAGGAGGACCAGGGTCGGGATGCAGAGGGGGCCCAGGGCCCGGTGGCAGAAGGGGACCAGGGCTCGGAGGCAGAGGGGAAGCAGGGCCAGGAGGCTGAGGGGCTCCTGGGCCAAGAAGCAGAGGGGGACCAGGGCCAGGAAGCAGAGGGGTTCCTGGGCCGGGAGGCAGAGGGGGATCAGGGCCGATAACCTGGGAAGACCAGGGTATGGAGGCAGAGGCGGACCTGGGCTGGGAGGCAGATGGGGAACAGGGCGGGTAGGCAGAGGAGGACCAGAGGCAGGAGGCAGAGGGGTACCTAGGCCAGGAGACAGGGGGACCAGAACCGGGAGGCAGAGGGGTACCTGGGGCGGGAGGCAGAGGGAACAGGGCAGGGAGGCAGAGGGGTCCCTGGGCCACGAGACAGGGGTCCAGGACCAAGAGAGGAAGGGGGCAAGGACCAGGAAGCAGCGGGGTGCCTGGGCCGGGAGGCAGGGGGATGATGGCCAGGAGGCAGAGGGGGACCAGGGCCGGGAGATGGGCAGCAGGGTCAGGTGGTATATGGGACCCAGGCCTGGGATGGAGAGGGGGACCCGGGGCTTGTGGCAAAGGGGGACCAGGGTAGGTATTCAGAAGGGGACCAGGGCAAGAAGGCAGAGGGTTAGCTGGGCCAGGAGACAGGGGAACAGGGCCAGGACTCAGGGGGGTAACTGGGCCGAGAGACGGGGGAGCAGGGCCTGGAGGCAGAGGGGCACCAAGACCTGGAGCCATAGGGGGGACCAGTATCAGAAGGCAGGGGGGTACCTGGGCCTGGAGGCAGAGTGTGACCTGGGCCAGGGAGCAGAGGGGTACCTGGGCTAGGAGGCTAAGGGTGACGAGGGCGGAAAAGTGGGGCGACAAGGGCAGGGAGGCAGAGGTGGACCAGTGCCGGGAGGCCGAGGTAGATCAGGGCCTGGAGACAGAGAGGGACCACGGCTAGGAGGCAGAGGGGTACCTGGACCAGGAAATGGGGACCAGAGCCGGGAGGTATAGGTGATCCAGGGCCAGGACTGAGAGAGGAATCGGGGCATGAAGGTTGAGGGAGATCAGGGCCTGGAGGCAGAGAGGGACCAGGACTAGGAGGCAGAGGGGTACCTGGGCTCGGAGACATAGGTACCAGGGCGGTTAGGCAGTGGGGTACCTGGGCCAAGAGACGAGGGACCAGGGCCGGGAGGCAGAAGATGACCAGGGCCAGGAGTGAGAGGCTTACCTTGGCCGGGAGGTAGCGAGGGACCATGGCCGATATGTCGGGGGGACCAGAGCCGGGAGGCAGAGGGGGACCAGGGCCAGTAGGCAGAGTGGAACTTGGGCCAGGAGACTGGGGGACCTGGGCCCGGAGGTAGAGGGGACCAGGGCCTGCAGGTCGACAGTGACCAGGGCCTGCAGGTCTAGAGAGTGCAGGGCCGGGAGGCAGATGGGGACTGAAAGCAGTGGGGGACCCCACTGCCTGGGCCGGGAAGCAGAGGGGTATCTGGGTCCGGAGACAGGAGGAACAGGGCTGAGAAACAGGGGGACCAGGGCCGAGAGGCAGGGGGTGACCAGGTCATAGACGTCGAGGCGGACCAGGGCCGGGAGGTATAGGGGTACCTGGGCCGGGAGGCAGAGGGGGACCAGGGCAGAGAAACAGGGGTGAGATCTACATCTCTGCCCCTGCTCTCTCCCCCTCTCTCCAGGCTCGCATCTCCTCCTGTCTTCAGGACATCTCCATCGGATATCTGCCCGCCACCTCAAACTCAACATGTCCAAGACTGAACTCCTTGTCTTCCCTCCCAAACCTTGCCCTCTCCCTGACTTTCCCATCTCTCTTGACGGCACTACCATCCTTCCCGTCTCACAGGCCCGCAACCTTGGTGCCATCCTCGACTCCGCTCTCTCGTTCACCCCTCACATCCAAGCCGTCACCAAAACCTGCCGGTCTCAGCTCCGCAACATTGCCAAGATCCACCCTTTCCTCTCCATCCACACCGCTACCCTTCTCGTTCAAGCTCTCATCCTATCCTGTCTGGAATACTGCATCAGCCTTCTCTCTGATCTCCCATCCTCGTGTCTCTCCCCACTTCAATCCATACTTCATGCTGCTGCCCGGATTGTCTTTGTCCAGAAACGCTCTGGGCATATTACTCCCCTCCTCAAAAATCTCCAGTGGCAACCAATCAATCTGCGCATCAGGCAGAACCTCCTCAACCTGGGCTTCAAGGCTGTCCATCACCTCGCCCCCTCCTACCTCACCTCCCTTCTCTCCTTCTACAGCCCAGCCCGCACCCTCCGCTCCTCTGCTGCTAATCCCCTCACCGTACCTCGTTCTCGCCTGTCCCGCCATCGACCCCCGGCCCACGTCATCCCCCGGGCCTGGAATGCCCTCCCTCTGCCTATCCGCCAAGCTAGCTCTCTTCCTCCCTTCAAGGCCCTACTGAGAGCTCACCTGCTCCAGGAGACCTTCCAAGACTGAGCCCCTTCCTTCCTCTCCCCCTCGTCCCCCTCTCCATCCCCCGCATCTTACCTCCTTCCCTTCCCCACAGCACCTGTATATATGCATATATGTTTGTACATATTTATTACTCTATTTATTTTACTTGTACATATCTATTCTATTTATTAGTATGTTTGGTTTTGTTCTCTGTCTCCCCTTTTTAGACTGTGAGCCCACTGTTGGGTAGGGACTGTCTCTGTATGTTGCCAACTTGTACTTCCCAAGCGCTTAGTACAGTGCTCTGCACACAGTAAGCGCTCAATAAATACGATTGATGATGATTATAAGGGCAGGGAGGCAGAGGCGAACCAGGGCTTGGATGCAGAGGGGCACTAGGGCTGGGAGGCCTAGGGGAACTAGGGCCTGGAGGCAGAGAGGGACCAGGGCTAGGAGGCACAGGTGTTCCTGGGTCTGGAGACGGGGACCAGGCCCAGGAGGTAGAGGGGACCCAGGGCCGGGATGGAGAGAGACCCAAAGGCCTGAAGGTAGAAGGAGACCAGGGCTGGGAGGGTGGCAGTGTGGCGGAAGGGGACCAGGGCCAGGAGGCAGAGGGGGACTATGGCAAGGAGGAATGGGATACCCGGGCCGGTAGGCTGGTGGGGACCAGAGCCGAGAAGTGGTAGGGACCGGGGCACAGAGGCATAGGGGGACCAGTGCCGAGAGGCAGAGGGGGACCAGGGCTAGGGGGCAGAGGGGCACCAGGGCTAGGAGGCAGAGGGGTACCTGGGCCAGTAGAGAGGGGGACCAGGGACGGAAGGTAGAGGTGACCTAGGGCCGTGACGGAGAAAGACCCAAGGCTCTGGAGGTAGAAGAAGAACAGGGCCAGGAGGCAGACGGGTACCTTTGCCGGGAGACAAGGGGACCAGGGTAGGGAGGTAGAGGGGACCCAGGGCCGGGACGGAGAGAGCCCCAAGGGACTGGAGGTAGAAGACCAGGGCCGGTAGACAGAGGGGAGCCAGGGCCGGGAGGGAGAGGGGTACGTGGGCCTAAAGACAGGGAGACCCGGCCAGGGAGGCCGAGAGGTACCTGGGTTAGAAGACAAGGGGACCAGGGCCGGGTGGTTTAGGGGACCCAGGGCCATGACGGAGAGAGACCAAAGAACCTGGAAGTAAAAGGAGAGCAGGGCCGGGAGGCATAGAATGAGGAGGGCTGGGAGGTAGCCGAGGACCAGGTCAGGGTGGCAGAGAGGGACCCGGGACGGGAGGCGAAGGGGTACCTGGCATAAGAAACAAGGGGATCAGGGCAGGGAGGTAGAGGGGTACCTGGGCCGGGTGACAAGGTGATCAGGGCCGGGTTGTAGAGGGGACCAAAGTCCGGGATGGAGAGAGGGACGAGGGCCTGGAGAGAGGGAAGAGGTCCGGGAAGCAGAGGGGGACCAGTGCCAGGAGGCAGAGGGGGACCAGGGCCAGGAGGCAGAGGGGGACCAGTTCCCGGAGGCAGAAGGGGACCAGTGCAAGGAGGCAGAGGGGTACCTGGTCTAGAAGGCAGAGGGGGACCAGGATCAAGAATCAGGGGGGACCAGGGCAGGGAGGCGATTCTTGTAGCCGTCATCTACCGCCCTCCGGGCCCCACTTCCAACTTCTTTAACGACTTTGACCCCTTCGTCACATTCCTTCTCTCCTTCTCCATGCCCACTCTGATCCTCGGAGACTTCAATATCCACATGGATATCCCTAACGACTCCTCTGCCGCCCGCCTTCTATCTCTCCTTGACGCTGCTAACCTCTTCCTCCACCCCACCTCACCCACTCACCAACTTGGTCATACCCTCGACCTCATCATCTCCTACCGCTGCACTGTGTCCACCCTCACCAACTCTGTGATCCCTCTCTCTGATCATAATCTTCTCACCTGCCTCCTCACTCACACTCCTTTCCCCTGTAAATCCGTATTACTCCCTCACAGAGATCTCCGCTCTCTGGACCCCACCCATCTTTCGGAGCGCCTCACACCCCACCTCGCTGCCCTCTCCTCTCTACCCAGTCTTGATGATCAGATTACTGCTCTCAACTCTACCCTTTCTACTCAGCTAGACTCGCTCGCTCCCCTTTCCCTTCGCCGTTCTCGCACCACTAACCCACAGCCCTGGATAACTGCCACTGTCCGCCTCCTTCGCTCTTATGCTCGAGCTGCCGAACGCTGCTGGCGAAAGTCTAAACACCATGCCAACCTCGTTCACTTCAAGTTTATCCTTTCCTGCCTTAACGCAGCCCTCTCTTCTGCCAGACAAAACTATTTCTCCTCCCTTATTGACACCCATGCCCATCACCCCCGCCAGCTCTTCCGTACATTCAACTCCCTTCTCAGGCCCCCGGTTCCTCCCCCTCCTCCTTCCCTCACCCCCAACGATCTGGCCTCCTACTTCATTAACAAAATTAAATCCATCAGGTCCGACCTCCCCAAAGTCTCTTCCCCCCTTTCTCCAACCCCCCGGCTCTCAACACTCTCTGCTACTCTCCCATCCTTCCCAGCGGTATCCTCAGAGGAACTCTCCTCCCTCCTCTCAAGTGCTACTCCGGCCACCTGTGCTTATGACCCCATTCCCTCTCATCTTATGAAATCTCTCGCTCCATCCCTTCTCCCCTCCTTAACTTCCATCTTCAACCGCTCACCCTCCACTGGTTCCTTCCCCTCTGCCTTCAAACATGCCCATGTCTCTCCCATCCTAAAAAAACCCTCTCTTGACCCCACCTCACCTTCTAGTTATCGTCCCATATCCCTCCTACCATTCCTTTCCAAACTCCTTGAACGAGTTGTCTACACGCGCTGCCTAGAATTCCTCAACAACAACTCTCTCCTCGACCCCCTCCAGTCTGGCTTCTGTCCCCTTCATTCCACGGAAACTGCGCTCTCAAAGGTCACCAATGACCTCCTGCTTGCCAAATCCAACGGCTCATACTCTGTCCTAATCCTCCTCGACCTCTCAGCTGCCTTTGACACTGTGGACCACCCCCTTCTCCTCAACACGTTATCTGACCTTGGCTTCACAGACTCCGTCCTCTCCTGGTTCTCCTCTTATCTCTCCGGTCGTTCTTTCTCAGTCTCTTTTGCAGGCTCCTCCTCCCCCTCCCATCCTCTTACTGTGGGGGTTCCCCAAGGTTCAGTGCTTGGTCCCCTTATGTTCTCAATATACACTCACTCCCTTGGTGACCTCATTCACTCCCACGGCTTCAACTATCATCTCTACGCTGATGACACCCAGATTTACATCTCTGCCCCTGCTCTCTCCCCCTCCCTCCAGGCTCGCATCTCCTCCTGCCTTCAGGACATCTCCATCTGGATGTCCGCCCGCCACCTAAAGCTCAACATGTCGAAGACTGAGCTCCTTGTCTTCCCTCCCAAACCTTGTCCTCTCTCTGACTTTCCCATCTCTGTTGACGGCACTACCATCCTTCCCGTCTCACAAGCCCGCAACCTTGGTGTCATCCTCGACTCCGCTCTCTCATTCACCCCTCACATCCAAGCCGTCACCAAAACCTGCCGGTCTCAGCTCCGCAACATTGCCAAGATCCGCCCTTTCCTCTCCATCCAAACTGCTACCCTGCTGATTCAAGCTCTCATCCTATCCCGTCTGGACTACTGCACTAGCCTTCTCTCTGATCTCCCATCCTCGTGTCTCTCTCCACTTCAATCCATACTTCATGCTGCTGCCCGGATTATCTTTGTCCAGAAACGCTCTGGACATATTACTCCCCTCCTCAAAAACCTCCAATGGCTACCGATCAATCTGCGCATCAGGCAGAAACTCCTCACCCTGGGCTTCAAGGCTCTCCATCACCTCGCCCCCTCCTACCTCACCTCCCTTCTCTCCTTCTACTGCCCAGCCCGCACCCTCCGCTCCTCCACCACTAATCTCCTCACTGTACCTCGCTCTCGCCTGTCCCGCCATCGACCCCCGGCCCACGTCATCCCCCGGGCCTGGAATGCCCTCCCTCTGCCCATCCGCCAAGCTAGCTCTCTTCCTCCCTTCAAGGCCCTGCTGAGAGCTCACCTCCTCCAGGAGGCCTTCCCAGACTGAGCCCCTTCTTTCTTGTCCCCCTCGTCCCCCTCTCCATCCCCCCATCTTACCTCCTTCCCTTCCCCACAGCACCTGTATATATGTATATATGGTTGTACATATTTATTACTCTATTTATTTATTTATTTATTTATTTTACTTGTACATTTCTAGCCTACTTATTCTATTTTGTTGGTATGTTTGGTTCTGTTCTCTGTCTCCCCCTTTTAGACTGTGAGCCCACTGTTGGGCAGGGACTGTCTCTATGTGATGCCAATTTGTACTTCCCAAGCGCTTAGTACAGTGCTCTGCACATAGTAAGCGCTCAATAAATACGACTGATTGATTGATTGATTGGAGGCCGAAAGGGAGCAGGGACGGGAGGCAGAAGGGGACCAGTGCAAGGAGGCAGAGGGGTACCTGGTCTAGAAGGCAGAGGGGGACCAGGATCAAGAATCAGGGGGGATCAGGGCAGGGAGGCAGAAGGGGAGCAGGGACGGGAGGCAGAGGGGGACCAGGCCTAGGAGGCAGAGGGGTACCTGGGCCGGGAGAAAAGGGACCAGGGACGGGAGACGGAGGGGGTCCAGGGCCGGGTGGCAGAGAGCTACCTGGGTTGGAAGGCTGAAGGAGATCAGGGCCGGGAACCAGGGGGACCAGGTAGGGAGGTAGAGGGGGAGCAGGTCCGGGAGGCATAGGGGGACCAGGGCAGGGTGGCAGAGGGGGAACTGGCTAGGTTGGTATAGGGGGACCCGGGCTGGGAGGAAAAGAGGTACTTCGGATGGGAAATAGAGGGACCAGGGCAGGGAGGTAGATGGGTACCTGGGCTGGCAGACAGGGGGACCAGGGCTGGGAGGCAGAGGGGACCCAAGTTTGGGATAGAGAGAGGGACCAGGGCCTGGAGGAAGGAGACTAGGACCAGGACGTACAGAGGGACACTCAATCCCCTTTTTGCAGATGGGGTAACTGAGGCACTGAGAGGTCAGGTGACTTCCCCAAGATCACACAGCAGACATATGGTGGAAGCGGGATGAAAACCTATTTCCTTCTGACTCTCAGGTCCGTCTTCTATTCTCTTTCTTGGCAACAAGATAAAGTACCCATCCCATTTAATCTTTGTAGGTTCAGGTCTCTGCTTTCTCAGACCTCCGCCGTCAGTACCAGACAGATTAGGTGTGTAGGGCAGGCCTTGCACTGCCTCAGTTTCCGTCTCGGTGGCACTGACTGGGCCTCAGAAAGTTAGAGGGCAGAACACAGGGAGGCTGGCCTTGGGGCCTAGGTCAAGCCCGTGGCGTAGTGGAAAGCACGTTTTGCTGGGTTCTTATCCTGGTTCTGCCCATAACCTGCTGGGTGACCTTGGCTGAGTCACTTAACTTCTCTGGACCTCTTTGTCTTACCTGTAAAACGGGGATAAAAATGTCTCCCTCCCCTTGTTTCACAGAGATGTTGGGAGGATAAAATGAGACAACTGACCTGAAAGTGCTTCAGAAAAGTAAAAGTGCTATAGTATTATTATTATCATCATCGTGGTATTTGTTGAGCCTGTATTATGTGTCAGTCACTATTCTAAGTACTGGGGCGTATTTAATCAGGCTGAACACAATCCCAATCACAATGGGGCTCATAGTCTAAGCGGGACTTGATCTCCATTTTACAGTAAAGGAAATCAAAGCATAGTGTAGTTAAGTGACTTGCTCAAGGTGTCAAAGCAAGCATCTGGAAGGGCTGGGATTACAGCCCAGGTTCTCTGACTCCCTGGGCCTCGCTCTTTCCACTAGCCCATGCTGCTTCTAAGAAAAGTATTCTTATCTTGTCTTATGCCAACGAGTCATTTCTGACCCATAACGACCCCGCGGACGCATCTCTCCCAGAACACCCCACTCTCCACCTGCGGTCATTCTGGCTTAGTTTTCTTTGCAAAGATAAGGAAGTGGTTTACCATTGCCTTCTTCTGCGCGATCAACCTGCGTCTCCGCCCTTGACTCCCGTACATATTTACTATTCTATTTATTTTATTTTGTTAATATGTGTTGTTTGGTTGTCTGTCTCCCCCTTCTAGACGGTGAGCCCACTATTGGGTAGGGACCGTCTATATATGTTACCAACTTGTACTTCCCAAGAGCTTAGTACAGTGCTCTGCACACAGTAAGCACTCAATAAATACGATTGAATGAATGAATGAATAGGCTAGAGAGAGGAACCAGGGCCTGGAGGAAGGAGACCAGGACAAGGACGTACAGAGGGGGACCAGGTCTGGGAGGCAGAGGGGGACCAGTGCCAGGAGGCAGAGGGGGATCACTGCCAGGACGCAGAGGGGGACCACTGACAGGAGGCAGAGGGGTACCTGGGCCCGGAGACGGGGGAACAGGGCCGGGAGTCAGAAGGCAACCAGTGTCAGGAGGTATAGGGGTACCTTGCCGGGAGGCAGAGGGGGACTACGGCCGAGAAGCAGGGGGGACCAGGGCAGGGAGGCAAAGGGGTCCAGGGCCGGAGGCAGAGTGCGACGACGGCAGGGTGGCAGAGGGGGATCAGCCCTAGGAGGCAGAGTGTACTTGGGCTGGGAGAAGGGGGACCAGGGCCGGGAAGCAGAGGGGAGTCCAGGGCCAGGAGACAGAGGGGGTCCATGGCCAGGAGGCAGAGGGGTACCTGGTCCTGGAGGCAGAGGGATACCTGGGTCTGAAGACAGGGGGGACGAGGCTCGAGAAACAGGGGGGACCAGGGCATGGTGGTAGAGGGGGAGCAAGGCCGGGAGGCAGAGGGGGACCAGGACCGAGAGGCAGAGGGGGTCCAGGGCAGAGAGGCAGAGGGAGTCCAGGGCCAAGTGGCAAGGGGACCCAGGGCAGAGAGGCAGAGGGGGACCAGGGGTGGGAGGCAGAGGTGGTCCAGGGCGAGGAAGCAGAGGGGGACCAAGTCCAGGAAACAGAGCGGTACGTGGGTTGGGAGACAAGGGGACCAGGGCCCGGAGGCAGAAGGGACCCCGGGACGGGACGGCGAGTGACCCAAGGGCCTGTAATTAGAAGGAGACCAGGGTCGGGAGGGACACAGGGACCAGGGCCAGGTGACAGAGGGGGACCAGGGCAGGGCGGAAGGAGGGGACCAAAGCCGGGAGGCAGAGGGGTCCCTGGGCTGGGAGATGGGGTCCTGGGCCGGGAGACAGAGGGGGACCAGGACTGGGAGGTAGAGGGGACCCTGGGCTGGGATGAAGAGAGACCCAAGGGCCTGAAAGTAGAGGGAGAACAGGACCAGGAGGCACAGAAGGTCCAGAGCCGGGAAGTAGAGGAGGACCAGGGCCAGGAGGCAGAGGGGTACCTGGGCTGGGAGACAGGTGGACCAGGACAGGGAGGCAGGGGGGTACCTGGGCCGGGATACAAGGGGACCAGGGCCGAGAGTCAGAGGGGGACCAGGACCAAGAGTCAAAGGGCGACCAGGGATGAGAGGCAGGAGGGGACCAGGGCGGAAAGGCAGAGGAGGACCAGGGCTGGGAGGCAGAAGGGGACCAGGATGGGGAGGCAGAGGGGGACCAGGGCTTGGAGATAGAGGGGAACCCGGGTTGGGACGAAGAGATACCCAAGGGCCTTGAGGGAGAAGGAGACCAGAACCTTGAGGCACAAAGGGTCCAGGGCTGGGAGGCAGAGGGGTACCAGGGCAGGGCGGCAGATGTGGACCAGGTCAAGGAGGCTGAATCGTTCCTGGGCTGGGAGACAAGGCAACCAGGGCCTGGAGGTATAGGGGACCCAGGGCCAGGATGGAGAGAGACCCAAGTGCCTGGAGGTAGAAAGAGACCAGGGTCTGGATGCACAGAGGGTCCAGGGCCGGGAAGCCGCGGAGGACCAGGGCAGGGCAGCAGAGGGGTGCCAGAGCTAGGAGGCAGTGGGGTAAGTGGGTTATGATACAAAGGGACCAGGACAGGAAGGCGGAGGGGTACCTTGGCCAGGAGATGGGGGACCAGAACCGGGAGGTAGTGGGAGACCAGGGCTGAGGGGCGGGGCGGATTGGGGCAGGGAGGCATGGGGGACGAGGGCCGGAAAGTAGAGAGGACCCTGGGCTGGAACGGAGAGAGTCCCAAGGTCCCGAACGCAGAAGCAAAACAGGTCCAGGAGGCACTTTGGGACGAGGGCAGGGAGGAAGAGGGGTACCAGGGCAGGGTGGTAGAGGGGAACCAGGGCCAGGAGGCAGAGAGGTACCTGGGCCAGGAGTCGGGGAAACAGGGCCAGCAGGTAGAGGGGCCCCAGGGCCGGGATGGAGAGAGACCCGAGGGCCTGGAGGTAGAAGGAGACAAGGGCCGGGAGGCACAGCGCTACCAGGGCTGGGAGGCAGAAGGTGACCAGGGAAACCCGGAAAAAGGGGACCATGGCCAGGAGGCAGAAGGTTACCTCTGCTGGGAGACAGGGGGCCAGGGTCGGGAGGACGAGGGGGAACAGGTCAGGGAGGCAGAGGGTTACCTGGGTCGAGAGGCAGAAGAGGACCACGGCTGAGAGGCAGAGGGGTACCAGGGCCGAGACGCAGTGGGAGGCCAGTGCCAGGAGGCAGAGGTGCACCCGGACTGGGAGACGGGGTACAGGGATGGGAGGCAATAGGGGCCAGTGCCAGGAGGCACTGTGGTACTTGGGCCGGGAGGCAGACGGGGACCAGGGCTAGGAAGGGGAGAGAGCACAGGGCCTGGAGGTAGAGGGAGACCAGGGCCGGGAGGCACAGAGAGACCAGGGCTGGGATGCCGAGGGGGACCAGGACTGGGAGGCAGAGGGAGACCAGGGCCAGGAGGCAGAGGAGTACCTTGGCCGGGAGGCAGGGGGACCAATGCTGGGGGGCAGAGGGGTACCAAGGCCGGCAGTCAGGGGGACCAGGGCCAGGCGGAAGAGGGGGACCAGAGCCAAGAAATGGGGGGGGACCAGGGCAGGGAGGCAGAGAGGGACCAGGGCCAGGAGGCAGAGGGATACCTGGGCCCGGAGACAGGGTGACCATGGCCAGGAGGCAGAGGGGCACCTGGACCAGGAAGCAGTGGGGTACATGTGCCAGTAGGCAGAGGGGGACCAGGGCTGAGAGGCGGGAAGGACCAGGGTAGGGAAGCAGAAGAGGACCAGGACTGAGAGGCAGAGGGGGGCCTGGGTTGGGAGTCAGAAGGTGACCAGGGCCAGGAGGCTGAGGGGTAAATGGACAGGGAAACAAAGGGACCAGGTCCGGGAGATAATGGGGTACCTGGGCCGGAGGTCATGGGGACCAGTGCCGGTTGGTAGAGGGGAACCAGCGCTGTGAAGGGGAGGGACAAGGCCCTGGAGGTAGGGGGGGCACCAGGGCAGGGAGGCTGAGGGGGACCAGGGCAAGGAGGCAGAGGTGTACCTGGTTCGGGAGTCAGAAGGTGACCAGGGCAAGCGGGCCGAGGAGTACCTGGACCGGGTAACAAAGGGACAAGGGCCGGGAGGTAATGGGATACCTGGGCCGGAGATCATGGGGACCAGGGCCGGTTGGTAGAGGGGAACAAGGGCTGTGAAGGAGAGGGACCAGGCCATGAAGGTAGAGGGGCACCGGGGCAGGGAGGCAGAGGGGGACCAGGGCCAGGAGTCAGAGGGATACCTGGGCCGGGAGACGGGGTTCACGGCCGGAAGGCAGAGGGGTTCCTGGGCCGGCAGTCAGGTGGACCAGGGCCGAGTGGTAGTAGGGGACCAGGGAAGGGAGGCAGAGGGGGACCAGGGCCGGGAGACAGGGGGACAAGAGCCGGAAGGTAGAGGGGTACCTGGGTCCGGAGTAGGCCGACCAGGGAAGCAGAGGTGGACTACGGCCAGGATACAGCTGCGTACCTTGGCCGGGAGGCAGAGGGGTACAGGTGCTAAGAATCTGGGGGGACTAGGGCAGGAAAGCAGAGGAGGACAAGAGCCAGGAGGCAGAGGGGTACCTGGACTGGGAAACGGGGACCAGGGCTGGGCGGTAGAGGGGTACCTGTGCCGGGAGATAGGGGGATCACAGCCAGAAGGTATAGGGGACCCAGGGCCGGGAACAAGAGAGGGACCAGGGCCTGGAGGTAGAAGGTGACCAGGGTGGAAAGACAAGGAAGGACCAGGGGCGGGAGGCAGAGGGGGACCAGGGCGGGGATGCAGAGGGCTACCGGGTCCGGAGACAGGGGGCCAGGGCCTGAGGTTAGAGGGGACCCAGGGCTGGGACAGAGAGAAGGGCCAGGGCCAGGAGGTAAAGGGAGATGAGGGCTGGCAGACACGGGGGGACCTGAGCTGGTAGGCAGAGGGACCAGTTCCGGGCGAAAGATCGGGACCAAGGCGGGGAGGTAGAGGGGAACTAGGGCCGGAGGGAGAAGGGGACCAGGGCCGGAAGGTCGCGAGGGGGCACCAGGGTCAGAGAGTAAACTGGGACCAGGGCTGAAAGGCTAGGAGGGGAAAAGGGCCAGGAGGAAGAGGGGGACCAGGACCGTGAAGCCGAGGTGGGGGGAACAGGGCAGAGTGCCAGAGCGGAACCAGGACCAGGAGGCAGAGGGGGACCATGGCCAGTAGGCAGAGGGGGACCAGGGACGGGAGGCAGAGGTATACCTGGGCCAGGAGACATTGGTATGAGGGCCGGGAAGTAGGGGGTGCTCAGGGAAGGGATGGAGACAGACCCAAGGACCTGGAGGTAGACGGAGACCAAGGCCGGGAGGCACAGAGGGACCTGGTCCCGGAGGTGGAGGGGGACGATGACAGGGTGGCCGAGGGGAATCAGGGCCAAGAGGCAGAGGGGTACCTGGGCCAGGAGGGAGGGGTGACTAGAGCAGAGAGGCATAGGGGTACCTGGGCCGGGAGACAGGGGGACCAGGGCCAGAAGGTAGAGGGGACCCAGGGCCGGGACAGAGATAGGCCCAAGGGCCTGGAAGTAGAGGGAGACTAGTGACGGGCGGCCCAGAGGTACAGGGCCTGGACGCACAAAGGAACCTGAGCCAGGAGGCAGATGGAGACCAGGGCCAAAAGGCAGAGGGGTACCTGAGTCAGGAGACCCGGGGACCACGGTGTGGAGGTAGAGAGGTACCTGGGCCGGAAGATGGGGACTAGGACTTGGAGGAACTAGGCCAGGAGACGAGGGGACCAGGGCCGAGAGGTAGGAGGTACCCAGGGCTGGGACGGAGAAAGGCCCAAGGGCCCGGAGGTAGAAGGAGACCAGGGCAGGGAGGCAAAGCGGGACCAGGACCTGGAGGCATAAGGGTAACTGAGCCAGGAGACCGAGGGACCACGGTCTGGAGGTAGAGAGGTAACTGGGCTGGGAGATGGGGACTAGGGCCTGTAGGGACTAGGCCAGGAGACCGGGGGACCAGGGCCGAGATGTAGGGGGTGCCCAGGGCTGGGACAGAGGAAGACCCAAGGGTCTGGAGGGAGAATGAGACTAGGGCTGGGAGGCTCAGAGGGGTCAGGGCCGGGAGGCAGACGGGGAGCAGGGCAGGGAGGCAGAAGGGGACCAGGGCCAGGACGTATAAGGCTACATGTGCCGGGAGTCAGGGGGACAAGGGTAGGGAGGCAGAGAGGTACCTGGGCCGGGAGACGGGGGGATCAGGGTCGGAAGGTAGAGAAGTACCTTGGCCAGGAGGTAGAGGGGACTCAAGGCCGGATGGAGAGAGCCTCAAGGGCTTGGAGGTAGAGGGGGACCAGGGCCAGGGGGCACCGAGTGACCAGGGCCAGGAGACACCAAGGGACCAGGGCAGGGAGGCAGAGAGGGACCAGGGTCAGGAGACAGAGGGGTACTCGGTCCTGGTGGCAGAGGGGTACCTGAGTGGGGAAACAGGGGGACCAGGACTGGGAGGCAGTGGGGCACCTGGGCTGGGAGATGGGGTTCTGGGACGGGAGGCAGAGGGAGGCCAGGGCCGGGAGGGAGAGTGGATCGTGGTCCAGGACGGAGTGAGACCCAAGGACCTGTAGGTAGTAAGTAGACCAGGGATGGGAAGCACAGAGGGAACAGGTTCAAGAGGCATAGGAAGACCATGGCAGGGCGGCAGAGGGGGACCAGGGCCAGGAGGCTGAGGGGTACGTGGGTTGGGAAACAGGGGGACCTAGGCCAGAAGTTAGAGTGGACCCCGGGACGGGACGGTGAGTGACCCAAGGTCCTGGAGGTAGAAGGAGACTAGGGTTGGGAGGTACAGAGGGACCAGTGCCGGGAGGCAGAGGGGGACTATGTGGCCAATTGTACTTCCCAAGCGCTTAGTACAGTGCTCTGCACGCAGTAAGCGCTCAATAAATACGATTGAATGAATAATGAATGACTAGGTCAGGGCAGTAGAGGGGGACCAGGGCCGGGAGGCAGTGGGGCACCTGAGCTGGGAGACGGGGCACTTGGCTGGGAGGCAGAGGGGGCCCAGGGCCAGGAGGCACTGGGGTACCTGGGCGCCGTGGCAGAGGGGGACTAGGGCTGAGAGGCCGGTGGGACCATAGCCGGGAGGCAGAGTGGGACCAGTACTGGGAGGCAGAGGGGGCCCAGGGCCAAGAGCAGGGGGGACCAGGGCAGGGAAGAAGAAGGGGACCAGGGTCAGGAGGCAGAGGGGGACTAGGGCAGGAAAGCAGAGAGGGACCAGGGACAGGAGGCAGAAGGGGACCAGGGCCAGGAGGCAGAGGGGTACCTGGGCCTGGAGACAGGAGGACCGGGGCCTGGAGGGAGAGGGGTACGTGGGACTGGAAACAGGGGGACCAGACCTGGGAGGACCAGGTCTCAGGGCCAGTACAGAGAGAGACTGAAGGGCCTGGAGGCAGAGGAGACCAGGGCCGGAAGGCAGAGTGGGACCAGGGCAGGGCGGCTGAGGGGGACCAGGATCGGGAGGCAGCGAGGTACCTGGGCTGGGAGGCTGAGGATGACTTGGGCCATGAGTTGGGGGGGGGGACCAGGGCAAGGGGGCAGAGGGGGACCAGTACCGAGAGGTAGAGGGGAACCAGGGCAGGGAGGCAGAGTGGTCCAGGCCAGGAGGCAGAGGGGTATCTGGACCGGGAAACAGGAGGACCAGGGCTTGGTGGTAGAGTGATACCTGTTGCAGAAGACATGGGGACCTGGGCCGGTTGGTAGAGGGGATCCAGGGCCGGGAAGGAATGATGGTCCAGGGCCTGGAGGTAGGGGAAGACCAGGGCCGGGAAACACAGAGTGCCAGAGCCGGGAGGCAGAGGGCGACCAGGGTGGAGAAGCATAGGGGGACCAGGGCTAGGAGGCAGAGGGGTACCTAGTCCGGGAGACAGGGGGAACAGGCCCAAGCAGAAGAGTGGGACCAGGTCAGGGAAGCAGAGGGGGACTAGTGCCAGGAGGTAGATGGGTACCTGGGCTGGGAGGTAGAAGGGGACCAGGACCAGGAGTCATCGGGGTACCTGAGCCGGGAGGCAGATGGGGACAAGCGCTGAGTGGCGCTAGGGACCAGGGCAGGGAGAGAGAAGGAGACTAGGACTGTGAGGCAGAGGGGAACCAGGGCAGAGTGTCAGAGGGGTACCCCGTCTCTGGGCTGGGAGACGGGGTCCCGGTGTGATAGCCTGAAGGAGACCTGGTCCAAGAGGCAGTGGGGTATCTTGTCCGGGAGGCAGAGGGAGACCAGAGATGAGAAGCCTTGGGGACAAGGGCAGGGGGGCAGAGGGGTACCAGGACTGGAAGGCAGAGGGTTACCTGGGCTGGAAAGGCAGAGGGGTACCTGGGCCGAAGCACGGGTGGGGACTAGGGCGGGGAGACAGAGATGGACCTTCGTGGGAGACTGGAGGACCAGGGCCGACACAGAGAGAGACCAAAGGGCCTGGAGGTAGAAGGAGACCAGAGCCGGTAATAGCAGAAGCACCAGGGCCAGTTGACAAAGGGGACCCAGGGCTGGACAGCAGAAGGGGGCCAGGGCCAGGAGGCAGAAGCGTACCTGGGCCTGGAGATGGGGACCAGGGCCGGGAGGTAGAGGGGACCCAGGGCCAGGAGGGAGAGAGACCCTAGTGCCTGAAGGTAGAAGGAGACCACGGACGGGAGACACAGAGCGACCAGTGTCTTGAGGCAGAGGCTGACCAGGGCCAGGAGGCAGAGGGGTACGTGGGCCGGGAGACAGGGGGACAAGGGCAGGGAGGCAGAGGGTAACCAGGGTTGGGAGGCAGAGTGGGATCAGGGCCACGAGGCAGGGGGTTACCCGGTTCGGAAGACAGGGGGGATCAGGTCTGGGAGGCAGAGGCGTACCTGATTGGGAAGACAGGTAGACCAGGTCCGGGAGGCAGGGGGACGTGGTCCTAGGCCACGAGGAAGAGGGGACCCAGGCAGGTTGGAGAGAGGGGCCAGGGCCTGAAGGTTGAGGGAGGCCAATGCTGATGGCAGAGTGGGAGCAGGGCAGGGTGGCAGTGGGGAGACCAGGACTGAGAAGCCGGGGGAGACAAGGGCCTGGATGTAGGGAGGGTCAGGGCTAGGAGGCAGAGGGGTACCTGCTCCAGGACACGGGGGATCAGGGCCGGAAAGCAGAGGGGGGCCAGGGCCGGGAGGCAGAGGGAGACCAGGGCTAGTAGACAGGGGACCAGGGCCGGGTGGCAGAATGGTACCTGGGCCAGGAGACAGGGGGAATAGGGTCTGGAGGCTGAGGGGAAGCAGGACCAGGAGGCAGAGGGGGACCAGGGCCAGGAAACTGGGACCCGGGCCCGCAGGTGGGGCGGTACCTCTGCTTCCCTACACTTGTCCCCCTGGCTTCTCGGTTGTAAAGGGGAACTAGTCAGAGGGGGATCAGGGACGAGAGTCACTGGTGGACCAAGCCAGCCTGGCAGAGGGGTACCAGGGCTGGGAGGCAGAGGGGGACCAGGACCGAGAAGCGGGGGGGACAAGGGCAGGGAGACAGAAGGGTGCCTGGGCCAGGAGGCAGAGTGGTACCAGAGCCGAGAAGTGGCGGGGACCAGGGCAGGTAAGCAGAAGGGTATCTGCGCTGAGAGACAAGACCTAGGCCGGGAAGAAGAGGGTCCTGGGGCCGGGACGGAGAGAGGGGCCAGGGCCTGGAAGTAGAGTAGGAAAAGGGGGACCAAGGCCCGGAGGTAGAGGGGACCCATGGCCGGGATGGAGAGAGACCCAGTGACCTGGAGGTAGACGGAGACCAGGGCCCAGAGGCTCAAAGTGGCCAGGGCCGGGAAGCAGAGTGTGACCAGGACCTGGCAACAGAGGGGAACCAGGGTCGGGAGGCAGAAGGGTACCTCGGCCTGTAGACGGGGTACCTAGGCTGGTAGGTAGAGGGAATCCAGGGCCGGGGCGGAGAGATGGGCCAGGGCCTGGAGGAAGATGGAGACCAGGGCTAGCAGGTACAAAGAGATCAGTGTCGGGAAACACAGGGGGACCAGGGCCGAGAGTTACGAGGCGACGAGGGCTGGGTGTGACCAGGGCACCAGTGCCGGTAGTCAGAGGGCGACCAGGTCTTAGCAGAAGATGGGGACCAGGTCAGGGAGGTAAGTTGGACCTAGGGCCGGGGAGAGAAGGGGACCGGGGCTATAAAGTAAGGTGGGACCAGTGCTGAAAGGCAGAGGGGGACCAGGGCCAGGAGGCAGAGGGGACCATGGCCAGGAGCCAAAAGTGTACACTGGCCAGGAGACAGGGGATGAGGGCCGGTTGATAGAGGGGACGCAGGGCCTCGAAGGAGAGAGACCCAAGTGCCTGGAGGTAGAAGGAGACCAGGGCCGGGAGGCAGAGAGGGACCAGGGCCGGGAGGCAGAGAATGACCTGGGCTGGGAGGCACAGAGGGACCTGGTCAGGGAGGCAGATGGGGACCAGGGCAGGGAGGCAGAGGGGGACCAGGGCCAGGAGGCAGAGGGTTACCTGGGTCGGGAAATGGGGGACCAGGGCAGGATGGCAAAGAGATACTTGGGCCAGGAGACGGGGGACTAGGGCCGGGAGGTAGAGGGGACACAGGCGCGGGACAGAGAGAGACCCTAGGGGCTGGAGGTAGAAGGAGACCAGGGCAGGGAGGCACAGAATGATCAGGGCCAGGAGACAGAGGGGGATCAGGGCAGGCTGGCAGAGTGGGACCAGGGCCAGCAGGTAGAAGGGTACCTGGGCTGGGAGACAGGGAGACCAGGGCTGGGAGGCAGAGGTGTACCTGAGCCGGGAGGCAGAGGGGGACGAGGGCAGGCTGGCAGAGTGGGACCAGGGCCACGAGGCAGAAGGGTACCTGGGCCGGGAGACAGGGTGACCAGGGCCGGGAGGCAGAGGGAGACCTGGACCGGGGAACATGGGGACCAGGGCCTGGAGGCAGAGGGGTACCAGGGTCGGGAGACAGGGGGATCAGGGCCAGTTGGTGGAGGGGATCCAGGGCCGGGAAGGAGAGACACCCAAGGGCTTGTAGGTAGAGGGAGTCTAGGTCCAGGAGTCAGAGAGGGACCTGGGCCTGGAGGCAAAGGGGGACCAGGTCCGGTAGCTACAAGGCGATGAGGGCTGGGAAGACCCGGGTCACCAATGCCGCTAGGCAGAGAGGGACTAGGTCCGGGCGGAAGATGGGAAGTAAGGCGGGGAGGTAGAGGGGACCTAGGGCTGGAGGGAGAAGGGGACCAGGGACGGAAGGTTGGCAGGGGGACCAGGGTCAGAAAGTAAAGTGGGGTCAGGGCTGAAAGTCAGAGAGGTCCAGGCCCGAGAGGCTGGGGGAACCAAGGCAGGGAGGCATATGGGGACCAGGGCCAGGAGGTAGAAGCGTACCTGGGCAGGGAGACGGGGGGACAAGTGCCGAGGGCTAGAGGGTACTCAGGGAGGGCAGGGACGGAGAGAGACCTAAGGGGCTAGAGGTAGAAGGAGATCAGGCCCAGGAGGCAGAGGGGGACCAGGGCAGGGCGTCAGAGCGGGAACAGGGCCAGAAGACAGAGGGAAACCGGGGCCGCGAGGCAAAGGGGGAACTCGGCTGAGAATTGGGAGGGACCAGGGCAGAGAGGCAGAAGGGGACCAGGGCCAGGAGACCGAAGGGGACCAGGGATGGGAGGCAAGGGGGACCATGGCTGGGAGACAGATGGGGATCCGGGCAGGGAGGCAGTAGGGTACCTTGGCCGGGAGGCAGAGGGGGACAGGGCCTGGAGGCATAGTGATACCAGGGCAGGTATTCAGAGGGGTACCAGGGCCAGAAGGCAGAAGGGTACCTTGACCGTGATACAGGGGGATCAAGCCTGAGGGTCAGAGGGTTAACTTGGCCGATAGATGAGGGAGCAGGGCAGGCAGGCAGAGGGTGACCAGGGCCAGGAGGCTGTGGCGTACCTGGGCCGGGAGGTAGAGAGGGACCTGGGCCTAGAGGTGGGGGTGTTCAGGGCCAAGAGGCAGAGGGGGACGAAGGCCTGGAAGCCTAGTGGCACCAGGACAGGTAGGCAGAGGTGCACCAGGGCCAGAAGGCAGAGGGGTACCTGGGCCGGGTGACAGGGGGACCTGGTCTGGGAGGCAAAGGGGTACCAGGGCCGAGAAGCAGGGCTGGACCAGGGAATGGAGGCAGAGGAGGACCAGGGTAGGAAGACAGAAGGGGACCAGGGTCGGGAGGTATTGGGGTATCTGGACCGGGAGACAGGTGGACCAGTGCCAAGAGGTAGAGGGGACCAAGGCCCGGGATGGAGAGAGACTCAAGGGCTTGGAGGTAGAAGGAGACCAGGTCCGGGCTTCACAGAGGTACCAGGGACGGGAAGCAGGGGGTAACTGGGTCAGGAGACATGGGGACGACGGCCAGGAGGCAGAGTTGTACCAGGCCGGGAGATGGGCAGCAGGGCCGGGTTGTATATGGGACCCAGGGCTGGGGCGGAGAAGGGGACCCGGGCCTGGAGACAGAGGGGGACCAGGGCCTGGAACTATAGGGGGCCCAAGGTTAAAAGGCAGGGAGGTACCTGGCCCGGGAGGCAGAGGGTGACCTGGGCCAGGAAGCAGAGGGGTACCTGAGCCGGGAGGCAAAGGGGGACCACCTCAGAACAGCAGGGGCGACAAGGGCAGTTAGGCAGAGGGGGACAAGGTCCGGGAAGCCGAGGAAGACCAGGGCCTGGAGGCGGAGAACGACCAGGGCTAGGAGGCAGAGGGGTACCTGGACAAGGAAACAGAGGGACCAGGGCCAGGATGTAGGCGTGACCCAGGGCTGGGTCAGAGAGAGGGACCAGGGCATGGAGTTTGAGGGAGGCCAGGGCTGGATAGCATAGGGGAATCAGGGCTGGAAGCCAGATGGGGATCAGGGTGGGGAGACAGAGGGGGACCAGGGCCAGGAGGCAGTGGGGTACCTGGGCCGTGAGGCAAAGTGGGACCAGGGTCGAGAAGCAGGGTCGAAAATGGCAGGGAGGCAGAGGGGTACCAGGGTTGGGAGGCTGAGGAGCACCAGGGCCAGGAGGCAGAGGGGGACCAGGGCCAGGAGGCACAAGGGTACCTGGGCCGGGAAGTAGGAACGCCGGCTGGGAGGCAGAGGGGGACCAGGGCAGGTAGGCAGAGGGGTACCTGGGCCGGCAGGTAGGGGGACCAAGGCAGGGAGGCAGAGGGGTACCTGGGCCAAGAGGCAGGGGGACCAGAACCGAGAGGCAGAGGGGGACCAAGGCTGAGTGGCGACGGGGGCCAGGGACCGGGAAGCAGTAGTGAGCCTGGGCCAGGATACAGGGGGACCACGGCCTAGAGGCAGAGGGGGAACAGGGCTAGGAAACGGGCAGCAGGGTCGGGTGGTATATCGGGCCCAAGGCTGGGACAGAGAGGGGGACACAGGCCTGGAGGCAGAGGGGGACCCGGTCCTGGAGGCATAGTGGGAACAAGGCAGGTAGGAAGAGGGGGACCAGGGCCAGGAGACAGAAGGGTACCTGGGCCGGGAGATGGGGACCACGGCCGGGAGGCAGAGGGGGACCAGGGCTGGGAGGCAGATGGCGACCAGGGCAGGTAGGCAGAGGGGCACCAGGGCCAGGAGGCAGAGAGGTATCTGGGCCGGAGTCGGGGGACAAGGGCGGGGAGGCAGTGGGGGGACCACGGCCGGGAGGCAGAGGGGTACCTGGGCCAGGAGGCAGGGGAACCAGGGCAGGAGACAGAGGGGTACCTGGAGCGGGAAGCAGGGGGATCAGGGCAGGGAGGCAGAGGGGTACCTGGGCCAGACCCAGGGGGGCCAGAGCCGAGAGGCAGCGGGGAACCAGGGCTGAGTGGAGACGGGGGGCAGGGACCGGGAATCAGAAGGGAGCCTGGGGAAGGAGATAGGGGGACCACGGCTTAGAGGCAGAGGGGGACCACGACCAGGAGACGGGCAGCAGGGCCGGGTGGTATATCGGACCCAGGGCTGGGACCGAGACGGGCACCTAGGCTTGGAGGCAGAGGGGGACCCGGTCCTGGAGGCATAGTGGGATCAGGGCAGGTAGGAAGAGGGGGACCAGGGCCAGAAGGCAGATGGGTACCTGGGCCGGGAGACAGGGGAACCTGGGCTGGAAGGCAGAGGGGTACCTGGACCAGGAGACAGCGGGAACAGTGCTGAATGGCAGAGGGGTACCTGGACCAGGAGACAGCGGGAACAGTGCTGAATGGCAGAGGGGGACCAGGGCCAGGAGGCAGATGGGGACCAGGACGGTTAGGCAGAGGGAGACCAGGGTAGGGAAGCAGAGGGGTATCAAGCGTATTTATTTAGCGCTTACTGTGTGCAGAGCACTGTACGGGGACCAGGACCGATAGGCAGAGGGGACCCAGGGCCGGGAAGCAGACTAATCCAAGGTTCTGGACGCAGAGGGGGACCAGGGCCGAGAGGCGGGAGAGCAAGACAGGGAGGCAGAGGGAGACCAGGGCCAGGAGGCAGAGACGGGTACCTTGGTTGGGAGACATGGGGACCAGGTCTGGGAGATAGAAGGGACCCCGGGACAGGACTGTGAGTCACCCGAGGGCCTGCAGGTAGAAGGAGATCAGGGCTGGGAGGCAGAGGGGGACCAGGGCAGGGCAGCAGAGGGGGACCAGGACCGAGAGGCAGGGGGTACCTGGGCTGGGAGACGGGGTCCTGGGCCGGGAGACAGGGGGACCAGGGCCGGGATGCAGAGGGGTACCAAGCCAGGGAGACGGGTTTCCAGAGGGGGAAAAGGGGCCAGGTTGGCAGAGGGGACCCAGGGCTGGGAATGAGAGAGACCCAAGGGCCTGGAGGTTGAGGGAAATTAGGGCCGTGTGGCAGAGAGACCAGGGCCGTGAGGCAAGAGGGACCAGGGCTGGGAGGCAGAAGGGTACCTGGGCCAGGATACAGGGGGACCATGGGCGGGAGGTCGAGGGGTACCTAGGCTGGGAGACAGGTTACCAGAGGGCGAAAAGGGGCCAGGATGCGGCCAGAAGGCGGCGGAGTACCTAGGCCGGGTGTCAGAGGGGGAACCGGGCCGAGAGGCAACGGTGACCAGGGCAGGGAGGCAGGGAGGCAGAGAGCCACCACTGCCGGGAGGCAGAGGGGGACCAGGGCCGTGAGTCAGAGGGGGTCCAGGGACGGGAGGTAGAGGTAGACCATGGCCGGGAAGCAGAGGGTTACCTGGAGCGGGAAACAGGGGGACCAGCTCCGGGAGGTAGAGGGGTACCTGGACCAGGAGACAGGGAGACCAGAGCGGGCAGATAGAGGGGACCCAGAGCAGTGACGGAGAGAAGGACCAGGGCCTGGAGGTAGAGGGAGAATAGTGCTGTGAAGCACAGAGAGACTTGGGCCGGGCGGCAGAATGGATCCAAGGCGGGGACGCAGAGGGGGACCAGGGCCAGGAGGCAGAGGGTTCCCTAGTCCAGGAGATGGGTGACCAGGGCCAGGAGGTAAGGGTGATCCAGGGCCGGGATGGGGAGGGACCCACGGGCCTTGATGTAGAAGGAGACCTGGGCCGGGAGGCAGATGGGGAGCCGGGCCACGAGGCAGAAGTGTACCTGGACCGGGAGAGACAGGGACCAGGGCCTGGGGCCAGAGGGGTACCTGGAGGCAGAGGGCTAACTATGCTTGGAGATGGGGTGCCAGGGCTGGGAGGCAGAGTGGGACCAGGGCCAGGAGCCAGAGGGGGACCACGGCCAGGAGGCAGAAGTGTACCTGGGCTGGCAGTCAGGAGAACCATGCTCGGGAGGCAGAGGGGTACCTAGACCAGAGGATGGGGTACCAGATGGGGAATAGGGGCCAGGGTGCAGCCAGGAGGATACAGGGTACCTATGCCGGGACTCAGAGAAGGAATCGGGCTGAGAGATGGGGGAGACCAGGGCAGGGAGGTAGAGGGTGAACAGGGCTGGGTGGCAGAGGGGGACCAGGGCTGGGAGTCAGAGGGGGACCAGGGCTGGGAGGCTGAAGTGGACTATGGCCGGGAGGCAGAGGTGGACCATGGCAGGGAGGCAGAGGTGGACCATGGCCGGGAGGCATTGGGTACCTGGACCGGGAAACAGGGGGACCAGTGCCGGGAGGTAGAGGGGTACCTGGGTCAGGAGACAGGGGGACCAGAGTGAGCAGGCAGAGGGGACCCAGAGCTGCATTGGAGAGAACGACCAGGGCCTTGAGGTCGAGGGAGTCCTGGGCCGGGAGGCAGGGAGAAGGAAGACAGGTAGACCAGGTCAGAGAGGCAAGGGGACCTGGGCCGCGAGGTAGAGGGGACTCAGGCGGGATGGAGAGAGGGGCCAGGACCTGGAGTTAGAGGGAGACCAGTGCTGGCAGGCACAGGGGAACCAGGGACTGGAGGCAGAGGGGGACCAGGGCCGGGGGGCAGAGTGGTCCCTGGGCCGGAAGACAGGGGGGACCAAGCCCGAGAGGCTGAGGGGGACCAGGGCCGAGAGGCAGGGGTGGGTCAGAGCAGGGCGGCAGGGGGGGACAGGGACCGGGAGGCAGAGGGGTGCCTGGGCCAGGAAACGGGGACCACGACCAGGAGGCCAGGAGGCAAAAACTCCTCACCCTAGGCTTCAAGGCTCTCCATCACCTCGCTCCCTCCTACCTCACCTCCCTTCTCTCCTTCTCCAGCCTAGCCCGCACCCTCCGCTCCTCTGCCGCTAATCTCCTCAATGTGCCTCGTTCTCGCCTGTCCCGCCATTGACCCCCAGCCCACGTCATCCCCCTGGCCTGGAATGCCCTCCCTCCGCACATCCGCCAAGCCAGCTCTCTTCCTCCCTTCAAAGCCCTACTGAGAGCTCACCTCGTCCAGGAGGCCTTCCCAGACTTAGCCCTCTCCTTCCTCTCTCCCTCCTTCCTCTCCCCATCACCCCCGCCTTATCTCTTTCTCCTCCCCACACCACCTGTATATATGTATATATGTTTGTACGTATTTATTACTCTATTTTATTTGTACATATTTATTCGATTTATTTTATTTTGTTAAAATGTTTTGTTCTGTTGTCTGTCTCCCCCTTCTAGACAGTGAGCCCGCTGTTGGGTAGGGACCGTCTCTATATGTTGCCAACTTGTACTTCAAAAGCGCTTAGGACGGTGCTCTGCACACAGTCTGCACTCAATAAATACGATTGAATGAATGAATGAGGCAGAGGGGGACCAGGGTCGGGAGACGGGCGGCAGGGCTGGGTTGTATATCTGACCCGGGGCTGGGATGGAGAGGGGGACACGGGCCTGGAGGCAGAGGGGTACCAGGGCCTGGAGGCATAGTGGGACCAGGGCAGGTAAGCAGCGGGGGACCAGGGCCAAAGGGCAGAGGGGTAACTGGGTCGGGAGACTGGCGGATTAGGTCCAGGAGGCAGAGGGGAACCTAGGCCAGGAGGCAGGCGGCCCAGGGCCGAAAGGCAGAGTGGAACCAGACTGAGATGCAGGTGGGAACCAGGGTAGGGAGGCAATGGGGGACCAGGACCACGAGTCATAGGCGGGCCAGGGCGGGGAGGCAGAGGGGGACCAGGGCCGGGAGGCAGAGTGGGAACAGGGCTGGGAGGCAGAGGGGTACCTGGGTCGGGGCACAGGCGGACCAGGGCCGCAGATAGAGGGGAACAACGGCCGGGCCGGAGAGAGACCCAAGGGCCTGGATGTAGAAGGAGACCAGAACTGGGAAGCACAGAGAGACCAGGGCCGGGAGCCAGAGGGAGACCGGAGCAGGGCGGCAGAGGGGGACCAGGGCAAGGAGAGCTGAATGATCCCTGGGCCGGGAGACAAGGCGACCAGGGCCTGGAGGTAGAGGGGATCCAGGGCTGGGGAGGAGAGAGACCCAAGGCCTGGAGGTGGAAGGAGACCAGGTTCTGGTGGCACAGCAGGTCCAGGTCCGGGAGGCAGAAGGGGACCAGGGCAGGGCGGCAGAGGGGTATCAGGGCCAGGAGGCAGTGGGGTACCTGGGCCATGACACAGAGCGACCGGAACAGTGGGGCAGAAGGGTACCTTGACCAAGAGACAGGGGAACAGGGATGGGAGGTAGTGGGGGACCAGGGCTGAGAGGTGGGGTGGACTGGGGCAGGGAGGCATAGGGGAACAAGGGCCTGGAGGTAGAGGGAACCCTGTGCAGGGACGGAGAGAGACCCGAGGTCCTGAAGGTAGAAGAAAAACAGGTCCGGGAGGCATTTATTGACGAGGGCTCGGAGGAAGAAGGGGACCAGGGCTGGGAGGTAGAGGGAACCCAGGGCCCTGGCGGAAAGAGACCCAAGGGCCTGGAGGTAGAGGAAGACGAGGGTCGGGAGGCACAGAGCTACCAGGGCCGCGAGGTAGAGGTGGACCAGGGCAATGTGGCAGAAGGCGACCATGGCCAGGAGGCAGAGGGTTACTTGGGCTGGGAAACGGGGGATCAGGGCCTGGAGGAAGAGGGGGACCAGGGCCGGGAGTTAGAGGGGTACCTGGGCCAGAAGACAGGTGGACCAGGGCAGGGAGGCAGAGGGGTACCTGGGCCCAAAGACAGAGGAACCAGGGTCAGAAGGCAGAGCGGGACCAGGGCAGGGCGGCAGAGTGGTACCAGGGCCGTGACACAGAGGGACTAGGTCAGGAAAGCAGAGGGGTACTTTGGCCAGGAGACAGAGGAATCAGGGTCGGGAGGTAGAGTGCAACCAGGGCTGAGAGGCGGTGCGGACTTGGGCAGGGAGGCATGGGGGACCAGGGCTAGGAGGTAGAAGGGATTCTGGGCTAGGGCGGAGAGAGACCCATGGTCTTGAAGGTAGAAGAAAAATAGGTCAGGAAGGCACTTAGGGACGAGGGCCAGGAGGAAGAGGAGGACTAGGGCAGGGTGGCATAGGGTGACCAGGATCAGGAGGCAGAGGGGTACCTGGGCCAGGAGACGGGGGACCAGGGCCTGGAGGTAGAAGGAGACCAGGGCAGGAAGGCACAGAGCTACCAGGGCCGGGAAGCAGAGGAGGTCCAGGTCAACGCGGCAGGAGGGGACCATGACCGGTAGTAAGAGCATTACCTGGGCCGGGAGACAGGGGGACCAGGGCCGGGAGGCAGAGGGGTATCTGGGCCTGCAGACAGAGTGACCAGGGCCGATAGGCAGAGGAAGACCACGTCCGAGAGCAGAGGGGAACCAGGGACGAGACACAGGGTGGGGATCAGGGCCAGGAGGCAGAGGGGCACCTTGGCTGGGAGACGGGATCCAGGACTGGGAGGCAGAGGGGGACCAGGGCCAGGAAGCAGTGCGGTACCTGGGCCGGGAGGCAGAGGGGGATTAGGGCTGAGAGGCGGGAGGTATCAGGGCAGAGAGGCAGAGAGGGACCAGGACTGGGAGGCAGAGGGGGACCTGGGCCAGGAGACGGGGGACCAGGACCTGGAGGTAGAAGGGTGCCTGGACCCGGAAACAAAGGTACCGGGGATAGGAGGTAGTGGAGTACCTGGACCAGAAGTCTTGGGGACCAGGGATGGTTGGTAGAGGGGAACGCGAGCTGAGAAGGGGAGAGGGCCCAAGGCCTGCAGGCAGAGGGAGACCAGGGCCTGGAGGCACAGATGGACCAGGACTGGGAGACAGAGGGGGACCAAGGCCAGGAGGCAGAGGGGTACCTGGGCCGGCAGTCAGGGGGACCAGGGCCGAGCAACAGAGGGAGACCAGGGCCTAGAGGCAGGGGGACCAGGGCCAGGAGGCAGCGGGGTACCTTGGCCGGGAGACAGGGGAACAAGGGCCGGGGGGTAGAGGGGTTACCTGGGCCAGGAGACCCGGGTAGCAAGGTCGATAGGTAGAAGGGTACTTGGGACCATAGACAGAGGGACCAGGGCCAAGAGGCAGAGGGGGACCACAGTCGAGGCAGAGGGGTACCAGGGCCGAGACACAGGGGGAACCCGAGCCGGGAGGCAGAGGGGCACCTGGGCTGGGAGACGGGGTTCAGGGCTGGGAGGCAGAGGGGTACCTGGGCTTGGAGATGGGGGACCAGGATCGGGAAGCAGAAGAGACGAGGACTGGGAGGCAGAGGGGGACCAGGGCCAGGAGGCAGAGGGGTACCTGGGCTGGGAGATGGGGGACCAAGTTCGGGAAGCAGAGGGGACGAGGACCGGGAGGCAGAGGGGCACCATGGCCCGCAAACGGGGACCAGGGCCGGGAGGCTGAGGGGGACCAGGGCCAGGAGGCAAAGGGGTACCTGGGCCCAGAGGCAAAGGGGGACCAGGCCCAAGAAGCGGGGGGGGTACCAGGGTCGGGCGCAGAGGGGCCGGGAGACGGGGACGAGGGCCGGGAAGCGGTGGGGACAAGGTCAGGGAGGCAGAGGGGGGTCAGGGCCGGGAGAAAGAGGGGGACCAGGGCCGTTAGACAGAGGTACCAGGACCGGGAGGCAGAGCGTTAACTGGGCTGGGAGACGGGGAGGAGTACTGGGAGTCAGAGGGGTACCTGTTCCCGGAGACAGTGGGATTACTGCTGAGAAGCAGAGGGGAACCAGGGCCGAGAGCCGGGGGGTCACCAGGTCAGAGAGGCAGAGGAGGACCATGGCCGGGAAGCAGAGGGAGACAAGGACGTGAACGCAGAGGGGGAATAGGTCCGAGAGACCGAGTGGGACCAGGGCTGGGATGCAGAGGGGGACCAGAGAGGGAAACGGGGATCAGGCTGGCAGGCAGAGGGGTATCTCCCTGCCCTTGTCTCCCCCTGCTTCTCGGAAGCAAAGGAGAATTAGAGCCGAAAGTCATAGGGGGACCAGGGACATGTGTCAGGGGGTGACCAAGGCAGGGAGGCAGAGGGGGACCAGGGTGGGGAGGCAGAGGGGGACCATGGCCAGGATTTAGAAGGGTACCTGGGCCAGGAGACCGGGGAAACAGGGCCCGGAGGTTGAAGGGATGCAGGGCTGGGAGGCAGAGGGGGACCCGGACAGGCCGGCACTGGGGGACCAGGGCCAGGAGGCAGAGGGGTACCTGAGCTGGGAGACGGGGGACCAGGGCCGGAAGAAAGAGGGGGACCAAGGCCAGGGGCAGAGCGGTACCTGGGCCGGAAGGCAAAGAGCGACCAGGGCCCCGAAGTGGAGACCAGGACCGGCAAGCAGAGGGGTTTCTCTGCCTCCCTGCCCTTATCCCCCTGCTTCCTGGAACTAAAGGTAAACTAAGGCTAGTAGGCTCAGGGGAACCAGGGATGGGAGGCAGAGAGGGACCAGGGAAGGGTGGTAGGGGGATCCGGGCCAAGAAGAAGGGGGGCCCAGGGCAGGGAGGTAGAGAAGGACCCGGGATGGGTGGCAGGGGGTGACCTGGGCAGGGAGTTAGAAGGGGACCAGGGCCAGGAGCCAGAGGGGTACGTGGGCCGAGAGGAAAAAGCGGACCAGAGTCGAAAGGCTGGGGCGACAAGGGCAGGCAGGCAGAGACAGGCTCTGGAGACAGGGGGACCAGGGCCAGGAGGTAGAGGGGACCCAGGGCCAGGACGGAGGGAGACCCAATGGCCTGGAGGTAGAAGACCAGGGCCGGGAGGCACAGAGGGGGACCAGGAAAGGGCGGCAGAGGGGGACCAGTACCAGGAGGCATAGGCTAAGTGGGCCGGGAGGCAGAGGGGGAGCAGGGCTGAGAGACGGGGGTACTGGGGCAGGAAGGCATAGCAGGACGATGGCCGGGAGGCAGAGGGGGACCAAGCTAGGGAGGCATGGGGGACCAGGGCCAGGAGGAAGAGGGGTATCTGGGGCGGGAGACAGGGGGACAAGGGCCGGCAAGTAGAGGGTACCCAGGGCCGTGACGGAGAGAGACCCAAGAACCTGGAACTAGATAGAGAGCAGGGCTGGGAGGCAGCGGAGGACCAGGGCAGGGTGGCAGTGGGGGACCAGTGCCAGGCGGCAGAGGGGTACCTGTGCCGGGAGAAGGGGGACCGGGGTCGGGAGACAGAGGGGATCCAGGGCCAGGATTCAGAGGGTTACCTGGTCCAGGAAGCAGAGGGGTAGCTGGTCCAGGAGGCAGAGGGGTACCTGGTCCAGGAGGCAGAGGGGTACCTGGGCTAGGAGGTAGAGGGGTACCTGGTCCGGAAGGCAGAGGGGTAACTGGGCTGGAAGGCAGAGGGGGTCCAGGGCCAAGAAACAGAGGGGGGGGACTAGGGCAGGGAGATAGAGGGGGAGCAGGGCCGGGAGGCAGAGGGAGACCAAGGAAGGGCGGTAAAGGGTAACCAGGTCCCAGAGGCATTGGGGGTCCAGGGCTGAGAGTCAGGGAGAACGAGGACAGGGATGCATAGGGGGACCAGGGATGGGAGGCAGAGGTAGTCCAGGATGGGGAAGCAGAGGAGGACCAGCGCCAGGAAACAGAGATGGGTACAATTGTTG
Source organism: Tachyglossus aculeatus (assembly GCF_015852505.1). Classification (NCBI taxonomy): domain Eukaryota; kingdom Metazoa; phylum Chordata; class Mammalia; order Monotremata; family Tachyglossidae; genus Tachyglossus; species Tachyglossus aculeatus. Next base: position 80,106 of record NW_024044853.1, on the reverse strand, counting down.
GGAGACAAGGGGACCAGGTCTGGGAGGTAGAAGGGACCCCGGGACAGGACGGTGAGTGATCCGAGGGCCTGCAGGTAGAAGGAGACCAGGGCTGGGAAGCAGAGGGGGACCAGGGCAGGGCAACAGAGAGGGACCAGGACAGGGCAGCAGAGGAGTACCAGGGCCGAGAGGCAGGGGGTACCTGGGCTGGGAGACCGGGTCCTGGGCCGGGAGGCATAGGGGGACCAAGTCCTCGTGGCGAGGGGGACCAGAACCGGGAGGCAGAGCGGAACCTGGGCTGGGAGACAGGGGGACCAGAGCCGGGAGGTAGAGAGGAACCCACGGCAGGGACGGAGAGAGACACAAGAGTGTGAAGGTAGAAGGAGACCAGGACCAGGAGGCACAGAGGTACCATGCTGGGAGGCAAAGGGGGACCAGGGGCTGGAGGCAGAGGAGGACCAAGGCCAGGAAGCAGAGGGGTACCTGTGCTGGGAGACAGGTGGACCAGGACAGGGAGTACGAGGGGTATCTGGACCAGTGGACAAGGGGACCAGGTCCAAGATTCAGAGGGGGACCAGGGCTGGGGGGCAATGGGGGGACCAGGGCCAGAAGGCAGAGGAGTACCTGGCTGGGAGGCATAGGGTGACCAAGGTCTGGTGGCAGAGGGGTACCAGAGCCAGGAGGCAGAGTGGTACCTGGGCCGGGAGACAGAGGCACCAGGGCTGAGAGACACAGCGGTACCACGGCCGAGAGGCAGAGGGGGACCAGGGCCTGGAGACAGTGAGGGACAAGGGCTAGGAGGCAGAGGGCTTCCTGTACCGGGAAACAGGGGGACTAGGGCCGGGAGGTAGGGGGGACCCTGTGCCAGGACAGAGAGAGGGACCAGGGTCTGGAGGTTGAGGGAGACCAGGGCCGGGAAGCACAGAGGGATCAGGGCAAGGTGGCAGAGGGGGATCAGGGCGGGGAGGCAGAGGGGGACCAGGGACAAGAGACAGATGGTACCTGGGCCGGGAGACAGTGGGACCAGGGCCGGGATTCAGAGGGGTACCTGGGCTGGGAGACAGGAGGACTGGGGCTGAGAAGCAGAGTAGGACCGGGGCTGAGAAGCAGAGGAGAAGCAGGCCCGAGAGGCAGAGGGGGACCAGGGTAGGGAGGCAGAGGGGTACCTGGGCCAGAAGACGGGGACCAGGGCCTAGAGGCAGAGGGGAACAAGGGCAGGGAGGCAGAGGCAGATGGGGACCAGAGCGGGTAGGCAGAGGAGGACCAGAGCCTGGAGGCAGAGGGGTACCTAGGTCGGGAGGTAGAGGGGACCCAGGGCCGGGACAGAGACTCACCTAAGGGCCTGGAGGTAGAAGGAAATCAAGGCCGGGGATCAGGGCTAGGATGCAGAAGGGTAAGTGGGCCTGGAGATGGGAGACCAGGGCTGGAAGGCAGAGGGTGACCTAGGCCAGGAGGCAGAGGGGTACCTGGGCAGGGAGGCAAAGGGGGACCGGGGTCGTAATGTGCATGTGGAGGGGCCAAGAGCAGTGAGGCAGAGGAGGACCAGGTTTGGGAGGCCGTTGGGAACTAGGCCAGGTAGGCAGAGGGGGACTAGGTCCAGGAGTCAGAGGGGTACTTGGGTCGGGAGTTGGGGGACCAGGGCCTGGAGGCAGAGGGGGACCAGGGCCATGAGCCAGAGCGGTACCTGGGACGAGTGGGAAAAGGGGACCAGAGTTGAAAAGCGGGGACGACAGGGGCAGGGAGGCAGAGACGGACCAGGGCCCGGTGACCGAGGAGTACCAGGGCCGGGAGGCAGATGGGTACCAGGGCAGGTAGGCAGAGGGCGATCAGAGCCAGAAGGCAAATGGGTACCTGGGCCAGAAGGCAGGGGGACCAGGGCAGGGAGGCAGAGTGGGACAAGGGCAGAGCGGCAAAGGGGGACCAGGTCAGGGCAGCAGAGGGGAACAGGGCCAGGAGGCAGAGGGGTACCTGGGCTGGGAGACAGGTGGATCAGGGCAGGGGCAGGGGGCACAGGGGGACCAGGTTTGGGAGGCATAGGGTGACTATGGCATGGCGGCAGGGGGGACCAGTGCTAGGAGGCAGAGGGGAACCAGGGCCAGGAGGCAGAGGGGTTCCTGGGCCGGGATGCAGAGGGGATTCTGGGACGATAATGGGGGGGGACCAGGGTATGGAGGCAGAGGGGTACCTGGGGGCCAGAAGACAGGGGGACCAGGGATGCGAGGTAGAGGGGTCCCAGGGCCGATATGGAGAGAGACCCAAGGGCCTGAGGGTAGAGAGAGACCAGGACCAGGAGGCACAGAGGGACCAGGGCCGGGAGGCAGAGGGGGATCAGGGTCAGGAGTCAGAGCAGGAGCATGGTCTGGTGGCAGAGGGGTACCTGGGTTTGGAGACAGGTGGATCAGGGCAGGGGGCACAGAGGGACCAGGTTCGGGAGGAATAGGGAGACCATGGCAGGGCGGCAGAGGGGGACCAGGGCTAGGACTTAGAGGGGTACCTGAGCCGGGAGACAGAGGGACCAGGGATTGGAGGTAGAAGGGACCCAGGGCCGAGATGGAGAGAGACCCAAGGGCCTGAAGGTAGAGGGAGACTAGGACCAGGAGTCACAGAAGGTCCAGGGCCAAGAGGCATGGAGGAACCAGGGCTGGGAGGCAGACGGTGATCAGGGCCAGGAGACAGGGGGGTACCTGGGTTTGGAGACGGAGTTCAGAGCTGGGAGGCAGACGGGGACCAGGGTTGAGAGGCGGGAGGGACCAGGGCAGGGACGCAGAGGGGGACCAGGACTGGGAGGCAGAGGGGGACCTGGGTCAGGAGTCAGAGAGTGACCAGGCTGGGGGGCTGGGGGGTACCTGGACCGGGAAACAAAGGGACCAAGTCCAGGAGGTAGTGGGGTACTTGGGCCGGAGGTGATGGGAACCAGGGCCGTGTGGTAGAGGGGAACCAGGGCTGTTAAGGAGAGGGACCAGGCCTTAGAGTTAGAGGGGCACTGGGGCAGGGAGGCAGAGGGGGACCAGGGCCAGGAGCAGAGAGGTACCTGGACCGGGACACGGGGTCCACGGCCGGGAGGCAGAAAGGTACCTGGGCCGGCAGTCAGGGTGACCAGGGCCAAGCGGCAGTGGGGGACCAGTTCCGAGAGACGGTGGGGGGGGACCAGGGCAGGGAGACAGAGGGGGACCAAGGCCAGGAGACAGGGGGACCAGAGCCGGAAGGTAAAGCGGTACCTGGGCCGGATGAAGGCCGACCAGGGCCAGGAGGCAGAGGCGGACCAGGGCCAGTAGGCAGCAGGGTACCTGAGCCGGGAGGCAGAAGGGTACAGTTGCTGAGAAGTTGGGGGGACCAGGACAGGGAGGCAGAGGGGGACCAGGGCCGCGAAGCAGAGGGGTACCTGGGCCAGGAGGCAGAGGAGTACAGGTACGGTGCTGGGAAGTAGGGAGCACGAAAGCAGGGAGGCCGAGAGGGACCAGTGCCAGAAGGCAGAGGGGTACCTGGACTGGGAAATGGGGACCAGGGCCGGGAGGCAGAGGGGCACAGGCGCTGGGAATTCGGGGGCACCAGAGCAGGGAGGCAGAGGGGTACCAGGGCCAGGAGGCAGAGAGGTGCCTGGACTGAGAAATGGGGACCAGGCCTAGTAGGTAGAGGGGATCCAGGGCCCGGACCGAGAGAGCGGCACGGGGGCACCAGGGCCAGGAGGCTGAAGGGTTCCTGGGCCAAGAGACAGAGGGGGATCAGGGCCAGGAGGCAGAGGGTTTCCTGGGCCAGGAGGCAGAGGAGGATCAGGGCCGATAATCAGGGGGGACCTGGGTATGGAGGGAGAGGGCTACCTGGGCCGGGAGACAGGGGAACAAGGGCCGCGAGGTAGAAGGGCCCCAGGGCCGGAATGGAGAGAGACCCAAGGGCCTGAGGGTAGAGAGAGACCAGGACCAGGAAGCACAGAGAGGCCAAGGGCAAGAGGCTGAGGGGGAATCAGGGCCAGGAGTCAGAGGAAGACCAAGGCTAGGAGGCAGAGTGGTACCTAGGCTGGGTGATGGGGGACCAGGGCCGAGAGGCGGGGGGTACCAGGATCGAGGTGAAGGGGGAGACTAGGGCCAGGAGTCAGAGGTGGACCAGGGTGGGGAGGCAGAGGAGAACCAGGGCCAAGAGGCAGAGGGGGACAACAGCCGGCAGGCAGAGGTATACCTGCACTGGGAAACAGGGGGACCAGGGCAGGGAGGTAGGGGGGCACCTAGGCCAGGAGAATGCCAACCAGTGCCGGGAGGCAGAGGGGTACCAGGTCCAAGAGGCAGAGGGGCACTTGGGCCGGTAGAGAGGGTACCAGGGCCAGGAGGGAGAGGGGAACCAGGGCCAGGATTCAGGGGTGTACCTGGGCCGGAAGGTAAAGGGGGAACAGGCAGGGCCGAGAAGTGGTGGGGGATAAGGGCAGGGATGCAGAGGGGGACCAGGGCCTGGAGACAGAGGGGTACCAGGGCCAGGAGAAGGGGGACCAGGGTCAGGAGGCAGATGGAGACTAGGGTCGGGAGGCAGTGGGGGACCAGAGTCGGGAAGCTGCGGGGTACCTGGGCCCGAAGGCAGAGGGGTACACGTGCTGAGATACGGGGGTTGGGGGGGGACCAGGTCAGAGAGGAAGAATGGCACCAGGGCCAGGAGGCAGAGGTGTACCTGGACTAGGAAATGGGGACCAGGAACGGGAGGTAGAGGGGTACTTGGGCCGGGAAACAGGAGGACCACGGCCAGAATGTATAGGGGACCCAGTGCCAGGAACGAGAGAGGGACCAGGTCCTGGAGGTAGAGGGTGACCAGGGCGGAAAGACAGGGAGGGCCCAGGGCCGGGAGACAGAGGGGGATCAGTGACAGGGGGCAGAGGGGTGCCGGGTCCGGAGACAGGGAGCCAGAACCTGAAGGTAGAGGGGACCCAGGGCCGGGACGGAAAGAAGGGCCTGGGCCAGGAGGTAGAGGGAGACGAGGGCCGGCAGGCACAGGGGGACCTGAGCCAGTAGGCAGAGGGACAAGTTCCGGGCGAAAGATGGGGACTAAGACAGGGAGGTAGAGGGGAACTAGGGCCGGAGGGAGAAGGCGACCAGAGCCGGAAGGTCCGGGAGGACCAGGGCCAGAGAGTAAAGTGGGACCAGGGCTGAAAGGCGGGGTGGGGGGGGAGGGGACAAGGGCAGGGACGAAGTGGGGGGCCAGGACCAGGAGGCAGAGGGTTACCTGGACAAGTAGGCAGAGGGGGACGAGGGCCGGGAAACAGAGGGATACCTGGGCCGGGAGACATTGGTACCAGGGCCGAGAAGTAAAGGGGACCAAGGGCTGGGACGGCGAGAGAACCAAGGGCCTGGAGTTAGAGGGAGACCAGGGCCGGGAGCACAGAGGGAACAGGGTCAGGATGCACAGACGGACCAGGTCCGGGAGGTAGAGGGGGACCAAGGCAGGGTGGCCGAGGGGGAGCGGGGCCAGGAGGCAGAGGGGTACCTGGGCCGGGAGGGCGAGGGGGATCAGATCAGGGAGGCATAGGGGTACCTGGGACGGGGGACAGGAGGACCAGGGCCAGAAGGTAGAGGTGACCCAGGGCTGGGACAGAGAGAGGCCCAAGGGTCTGAAAGTAGAGGGAGACTAGGGCTGGGAGGCCCAGAGCTACCAGGGCCTGGGTGCAGAGAGGGACTTGGGCCGGGAGGCAGATGGTGACCAGGGCCGGGATGCAGAGGGGTACCTGGGCCAGGAGACCGGGGGACCACGGTGTGGAGTAAGTGATGTACCTGGTTCTGGAGACAGGGGTCTAGGGCCTGGAGGGACTAGGGAGGGACCAGGGCCGAGAGGTAGAGGGTACCCAGGACTGGCACGGAGAAAGATTCAAGGACCTGGAGGTAGAAGGAGATCAGAGAAGGGAGGCACAGAGGAGCCAGGGCTGGGTGGCAGACGGGGAGCAAGGCAGGGCTGCAGAAGGGGACTAGAGTCCGGAGGTATAAGGGTACCTGTGCCAGGAGAAGGGGTACCAGAGTCGGAAAGCAGAGGGGAACCCGGGCGGGGATGCAGAGGGGTACCATGGCCGGTAGACAGGGGGACCAGGGCCGGGTAGCAGAGGGGTACCTGTGTCGGGAACAGAGGGACCAGGGCCGGGAGAAAGAGGGGTACGTTTCCCGGGATACAGGGGGACCAGGGCCTGGAGGCAGAGTGTTACCTGGGCCGGGAGATAGGGGGACTAGGGTCTGGAGGCAGAGGGGGACCAGGGCCGGGAGGCAGAGGAGTATCTGGGTCTGGAGTTAAGGGGACCAGGGCCAGGACGGAGAGAGATCCAAGGGCCTGGAGGTAGAAGGAGACCAGGGCCGGGAGGAAGTGGGGGACCAGGGCTAGGCATCAGAGGGGGACCAGGGCCAGGAGGCAGAGGGGGACAAGTGTTAGGAGGCAGAGAGGTACCTGGGCCGGGAGGCCTAGGGGTACCTGGGCCGGAAGGCAGAGTGGGACCAGGGCCGAGAAGCAGGGGGAAGCAAGGCAGGGAGTCAGAGGGGCACCAGGGCCCGAAGGCAGAGGTGTTCCTGGGCTCGGAGACGGGGGACCAGGCCTGAAAGGTAGAGGGGACCCAGGTCCAGGACGGAGAGGGACCCAAGGGCCTGGATGTAGAAGGAGAACAGGGCCGGGAGGTAGAGGATGACCCGGGTCGGGAGGTATAGGGGGACCAGGGCCCGAAGGCAGAGGGTTTCCAGGGCTGGAAACATGGGGAGCAGGCATGGGAGGCAGAGGGTGACCCGGGCCGGGAGGTATAGCGGGACCAGGGCCCGAAGACAGAGGGTTACTAGGGCTGGAAACAGGGGGAGCAGGCATGGGAGACAGAGGGGGACTGGAGTAGGGCGGCACAGTGGGACCAGGGCATGGAGGGTGAATGGTCCCTGGGCTGGGAGACAAGGTCACCAGGGCCTGGAGGTAGAGGAGATCCATGGCTGGGGAGGAGAGAGACCCAAGTGCCTGGAGGTAGAGAGGAGCCACGGCCGGGGAGGAGAGAGACCAAAGGGCCTGTAGGTAGAAGGAGTCCAGGGACTGGAGGCACAGAGGGTCCAAGGCCGGGAGGCAGAGGGGGACTAGGAAAGGGCGGCAGAGGGTTACCAAGACCAGGAGACAGGGGACCAGGGATGGGAGGTAGTGGGGAACCAGGGCTGAGAGGTTGGGTGGACTGGGGCAGGGACGCATGGTGAGGTAGATGGGACCCTGGGCCGGGACGGAGAGATAACCAAATTCCTCAAGATAGAAGAAAAACAGGTCCGGGAGACACTTAGGGATGAGAGCCAGGAGGAAGATGCGGACCAGGGCTGGGAGGTAGAGGGGACCCAGGGCCAGGACGGAGAGAGAGCCAAGGGCCTGGAGTTAGAAGGTGACCAGGTCAGGGGGGCAGAGATGGACCAGGGCAATGCGGCAGAAGGCGACCATGGCCAGGAGGCAGAGGGTTACTTGAACCGGGAGATGAGGGATAAAGGCTGGGAGGAAGAGGGGGACCAAGGTCTGGAGGCAGAGGGGGCCCAGGGCCAGGAGGCAGAGGGGTATCTGGACCGGGGGACAGGTGGACCAGGGCAGTGAGGCAGAGGGTTACCTGGACCCGGAGACAGAGAAACCAGGGTCGGGAGACAGAGGGGGACCAGGGCAGGGCGGCAGAGTGGTTCCAGGGCTATGACAGAGAGGGACCAGAACAGGGAGGCAGAGGGTTACCTTGGCCAGGTGACGGGGGACCAGGTCTGGGAGGTAGTGGGGGACCAGGACTGAGAGGCAGTGCGGACTGGGGCAGGGAGGCATAGAGAGACCAGGGCCAGAAGGTAGAGGTGTCCCTGGGCCTGGACGGTGAGAGACCCAGGGGTTTGAAGGTAGAAGAAAAACAGGTCAGGGAAGCACTTAGGGACGAGGGCCGGGAGGAAGAAGGGGACCAGGGCAGGGTGGCTTAGGGGGACCAGCGCCAGGAGGCAGAGGGATACCTGGGCCAGGAGATGGGGGACCAGGACCTGGAGGTAGAAGGAGACCAGGGCCGGGAGGCACAGAGCTACCAGGGCCGGCAGGCAGAGGAGGTCCAGGGCAACGAGGCAGGAGGGGACCAGGGCCGGGAGACAGGAGACCAGGGCCAATAGGCAGAGGAGAGGAGGACCAGTGCAGGGACGCAGATGGAGACCAGGACTGCGAGGCAGAGGGGTCTTGGGTCAGTAGTCAGAGGGTGATCACGGCCTGGAGGGAGAGAGGTACCTGGACCGAGAAACAAAGGGACTAGGGCCAGGAGGTAATGGGCTACCTGGGCCGGAGGTCATGGGGACCAGGACCAGTTGGTAGAGGGGAACAGGGCTGTGAAGTAGTGGGCCCAGGCCCTGGAGGTAGAGGGGCACCAGGGCGGGGAGGGATAGGGGGACCAGGGCTAGGAGGCAGAGGGGTACCTGGGCCGGGAGACAGGGGATCCATGGCCCGGAGGCAGAGGGGTACCTGGGCCGGCAGTCAGGGGGACCAGGGCTGAGTGGCAGAGGAGAACCAGAGCCGAGTGGCAGAGGGGAACCAGGGCCGAGAGGCGGGGGAGACCAGGGCCGGGAGGCAGAGCGGGACTAGGGCCGGGAGGAAGAGTGGTACCTGGGCCGGGAGACAGGGAAAGCAGAGCTGGAAGGCAGTGGGGGACCTGGCCCGGGAGGCTGAGCGTGACCAGGGCCGGGAAGCATACGGATACCTGGGCTGGGAGATATTGGTACCAGGGCCGGGAAGTAGAGAAGACCCAGGGCCTGGAGGTAGAGGGAGACCAGGGCCGGGAAGCACAGAGGGAACAGGGCCCAGAGACAGAGGGAGATCACGACAGGGCGGAAGAAGGGGACCAAGCCCAGAAGGCAGAGGGATACATGGGCTGGGAGGCAGAGGGTTACCTCGGCTGGGAGACAGAAGGGGTCCAGGGCAGGGGTGCAGAGGGGTACCTAGGCCAGGAGACGGGGACCAATGTTGGAATGTAGAGGGGACCCAGGACCGGGACGGAGAGAGACCCAAGGGCCTGGAAGTAGAGGAAAACTGGGGCCGGGACGCACAGAGGGACCTGGGCCGGGTGGCTGATGGGGACCGCAGCCACAAGGCAGAGGGGTACCTGGGCCAGGAGACCGGGGGACCAGGGCCGGGAGGCAGAGAGGAAGCGGGGCTGGATGATAGGGGTATCAGGGCCGTAAGGCGGGGGGACCCAGGCGGGGTGGCCGAGGGGGCCAGGGCCAGGAGGTAGAGAGGTACCTGGACCTGGAGGTAGAGGGAGATCAGGGCTAGTAGGCAGAGAGGGACCAGAGCCGAGAGTTAGAGGGGGACCAGGGCAGGGCAGCAGAGGTAGATCAGGTCCAGGAGGCAGAGGGGTACCTGGACCGGACTGCAGAGGGCGACCAGGGCCGCTAAGCAGGAGGAACAATGCAGGGAGGAAAAGGGGAAGCAAGGCTGGGGGGCAGATGGGAGACGAGGGACAGGAGGCAGAGGAAGACCAGAGCAACGAAGCAGAGGGGTACCAGGGCCGGGAGATGGGGGACCAGGGCCGGGAGGCAGAGGGGTGCCTGGGTGGGGGAACTGGGGACCAGGGCCGGGGAGCAGAGGGTTACCTGGACGGGAGAACGGGGGACCAGGACCGGGTGGTAGGGGGGACGCAGGGACGGGACGGTGAGTTGCCCAAGTGTCTGGAGATAGACGTAGACTAGGACCGGGAGGCAGAGGGGGACCAGGGCCAAGAGGAGCAGGGGACCAGGGCAGGCAGGCAGAGGTGGACCCGGTCCGGGAGGCAGGGAGGGACCTGAGCAGGGAGGCGGAGGGGGACCAGGGCCATTAGGCAGAGGGGTACTTGGGCCAGGAGATGGGGAGACAAGGGCCGACAGGTAGAGGAGACCGAGTTTTGGGACGGAGAGAGACCCAAGGGATTGGAGGTAGAACGAGACCAGAGCCAGGAGGCACAGAGGGACCAGAGCCCGGAGGTAGAGGGGTAGCTGGGCTAGGAAACAGCGGGACCAGTGCCGAGAAGTAGGGGGAACCAGAGCAGGGAGGTAGAGGGGGACCAGGGCAGGGAGGCAGAGGGGACCCAGGGCCGGGAGGCAGAGGGGGCCCAGGGCCGGGAGGCAGAGGGGTATCTGGGCCAGGAAGCAGCGGGACCAGTGCCAAGAACTAGGAGGGACCAGAACATGGAGGTAGAGGGGGACCAGGGCCGGGAGGCAGAAGAGGACCAGGTCCAGGAGGCAAAGGATACCTGGACCAGGTAACAGTGGGACCAAGGCCGGAAGGTAGAGAGGTACCTGGGCGCGGAGGTAGACGGAACCAGGGGCCGGGACGGAGAGAGACACTAGGGCCTGCAGATCTATCTGTTCCTGGGAGACCAGGAACAGGAGGCACAGAGGGTCCAGGGCTGGGCGCCGTAGCGGGACCAGGGCCTGGAGGCAGAGAGCTACCTGGGCTGGGAGACAGGGGGAGCAGGACCTGAAGGCAGAGGGGTACCTGGGCCGGGAGACAGGGGGACCACGTCTGAGTGGCAGAGGGGGACCAGGGCCAAGAGGCAGAGGGGGACCAGGGCTGAGACGCAGAGGGGGACCAGGGCCGGGAGGCAGAGGGGGACCAGAGCCGGGAGGTAGAGGGGAATCAGGTCCGGGACAGAGAGAGACTCAAGGGCCTGGAAGTAGAAAGAGACAAGGGCCGAAAGGCACAAAGGGACCAAGGCCGGGAGGCAGAGGGCAACCGGGGCTGGGCGGCAGAGGAAGACCAGGTACAGGAGGCAGAGGGGTTCCTGGGTCGGGAGACGGGGGACCAGGGTCGGGAGGTAAAGTTGAACCAGCTCCGCGACGGAGAGAGACCCAAGGGCCTGGAAGTAGAAGGAGACAAGGGCAGGGAGGCAAAGGGGAACCAGCTCCGGGACGGACAGACACCCAAGGGCCTGAAAGTAGAAGGAGACAAGGCCCGGGAGGCACAGAGGGACCAGGCCCACGGGGCAGAAGGGAACCAGGGCTGGGCGGCAAAAGGGGACCAGGGCCAGGAGGCAGAGGGGGACCAGGGCCAGGAGGCAGAAGGGAATACGGGCCGAGAAGTGGGGGTGACCAGGGCAGGAAGGCATATGGGACCTGGGCCGGGAGGCAGAGCGGTACCTGGGTCGGGAGAGAGGGGGACCAGGGCCGAGAGGTAGAGGGGAACCAGGGCCAGGAGGCAGAGGGGTACCTGGTTCTGGAGACATTGGGACTACGGCCGGGAGGTAGAGGGAACCCAGGGCCGGGACGGAGAGACACCGAAGGATCAGGAGGTAGAGGGAACCCAGGGCCGGGAGGCAGAGGGGACCAGGGCCGGGAGGTAGAGGGGGACCAGGGCCAAGAGGCAGAGGGATACCCGGGCCAGCAGGCAAAGGGAGACCAGGGCCTGGAGGCAAAGGGGTATCTGGGTCAGGAGATAGGGGGACCCGGGCCGGGAGGTAGAGGGGACCCAGGGCCAGGACAGAGAGTGACCCAAGGGCCTGTAGGTAGAAGGAGACAAGGGCCGGAAGGCACAGGGGGAGACAGAGGGGTAGCAGGGCTGGGCGGCAGAAGGGGACGTGGACCAGGAGAAAGAGGGGTACCTGGGCCGGCAGGCAGAGGGTAACCAGGGCCGAGAGGCAGAGGGGTACCAGAGCCGAGGCGGAGGGTGGGACCAGGGACGGGAGGCAAATGGGGACAAGTGCTGGGCGGCAGAGGGGGACCAGGTTCAGGATGCTGAGGGGTACCTGGGACGGGAGGCAGAGGGTGACCAGGCCCGGGAGGCAGAGGGGTAGCTGGGTCAGGAGGCAGGGGGACCAGTGCTGGGAGGTAGAGGGGAACCAAGGCCAGGAGGCAGAGGTGTACCTGGGTCTCGAGATAGGGGGACCAGGGCCGGGAGTTAGAGGGGACCCAGGGCCAGGATGGAGAGTGACCCAAGGGGATCTAGATAGAAGGAGACAAGGGCCGGGAGGCACAGAGGGACCAGGGCCGGGAGACAGAGGGGGAGCAGGTCTAGGCGGCAAAGGGGTCCTGGGCCAGGAGAAAGAGGGGTAACTGGGCCGGCGGGCACAGGGTAACCAGGGCCGAGGGGTCATGGCCGAGGCGCAGGGTGGGACCAGGGACGGGAGGCAAAGGGGGACCAGGACTGGGCAGCAGAGGGGGATCAGGGCCAGGAGGCTGAGAAGTACCTGGGCCGGAAGGCAGAGGGGGACCTGGGCCAGGGTGCTAAGGGGTTCAGCGCTTAGAACAGTGCTTTGCACATACTAAGCGCTTAATAAATGCTATTATTATTATTATTATTATTATTATTACCTGGGCTGAGAGATGGGGGAACAGGTCTGGGAGTCAGAGGGAGATCAGGGTCGATAAGCAGGGGTGACCAGGGTATGCAGGCAGAGGCAGAACAGGGCAGGGAGGCAGATGGGCCCCAGAGCCAGGAGGCAGATTTGGACCAGGGCAAGGATGCAGAGGGGGACCTGAGTCCGGAGACAGGGGACCAGGGCCGGGAGGGAGAGAAGGGGCAGGGCCAGGAGGTAGAGGGAGATGAAGGCTGGCAGGGAAGGGGGACCAGGGCCGGGAGGTACAAGGCGACGATGGCTGGGAAGAACCGCGCACCATGCCAGTAACAATAATAATAATAATAATAATAATAATAATAATAATAATAATAATAATAATAGCATTTATTAAGCATTTACTATGTGCAAAGCACTGTTCTAAACACTGGGAAGGTTACAAGGTGATCAGGTTGTCCCACGTGGGGCTCACAGTCTTAATCCTCACCTTACAGTTGAGGTATCTGAGGCACAGAGAGGTTAAGTGACTTGCCCAAAGTCACACAGCTGACAGTTGGCAGAGCCGGGATTCAAACCCATGACCTCTGACTCCAAAGCCCATGCTCTTTCCACTGAGCCACGAGAGGTACGAGATCTGGGCGGCAGATGGGGACCAATGCAAAGAGGTAGAGGGGAAATAGGGCCAGACGGAGAGGGAAACCAGGGCCGGAAGGTCTGGGGGGACGAAGTCCACAAAGTAAAGTGGGACCAGGGCTGAAAGGCATAGGGGGACTAGTTCAGGGAGGGAGAGGGGGACCAGGGCCGGGAAGCAGAGGTATACCTACACCGAGATACAGGGGGACCAGGACCGGGTGTTGGAGGGGTATCAGGGCTGGAAGACAGGGGGACCAGGGTCGGGAGGTAGAGGGGACCCAGAGCCGGGAACAAGGGAGTCACTAGGGCCTGGAGGTATAGTGAGACGGGGAAGAGAGGCAGGGGTCGACCTGGGTCGGGAGGCAGATGTGGACCAGTGAGGGGAGGCAGAACAGGACCTGGGCCAGGAGGTTGAGGGGTACGTGGGTCCGGAGACAGGGGGACCAGTGCCTGGAGGTAGAGCGGACCCAGGGTCTGGACGGAGAGAAGGGCCAGGGCCCGGAAGTAGAGGGTAATGAGGGCTGGCAGGCACAGGGGGACCAGGGCTGGAAGGCAGAGGGGCACCAGGGACCGGAGGTAAAAGGCGACAAGGGCTGGGTAGAACCGGGACTTAATGCCGGTAGACAGAGAGTGACCAGGTCTGGGCGGAAGATGTGAACCAAGGTAGGGAGGTAGAGGTGAACGAGGGCCAGAGGGAACCAGAGTCAAAAAGTCACGTGGGACCATGGTTGAAAGGCAGAGGGGGGCAAGGGCCGGGAGGCGGAGGGGGACCAGAGCTGAGAAGTGCGGGAGGGCCAGGACATGGCGTCAGAGCGGGACCAGGACCGGGAGGCAGAGGGCTACCTGGGCCTGGAGCCAGAGGGGGACCAGGGCCAAGAAGCTGGGGGGACCCGGGCAGAGGGAGACTAGGGCCGGGAGGTAGAGGGGGATCAGAGCTGGGACGTAGCCCTATACCCGTTCCTGGTACCTGGGCCGGGAGACATTGATACCAGGGACGGGAAGTAGAGCGGTACCTGGGCCGTGAGACAGGGGGACCAGTGTCGGGAGGTAGGGGGATACCCATTGCTGGGAAATAGAGAGGCCCAAGGGCCTGGAGGTAGAGCGAGACCAGGGCCGGGAGTTCTTCAAGTCCTCTAGACTGTGAGCCCGTTGTCGGGTAGGGTCTGTCTCTGTATGCTGCTGACTTCTACTTTCTAAGAGTTTAGTACAGTGTTTTGTACACAATAAGCGTTCAATAAATACGATTGAATGAATGAATGAATGAAAGGCAGAGGGGTCCCACGGCCGAGACACGGGGGGACCAAGTCCGGTAGGCAAAGGGGCACCTGGGCTGCAAGACGGGGTTCAGGCCTGTGAGGCTGAGGGAGACCAGGGCCAGGATTCAGTGGGGTACACGGGCCGGGAGGCAGAGGAGGACCAGGGATGAGAGGTGGGAGCGACCAGGGCACGGACGCCGTGGGGGACCGGCAATGGGAAACAAAGGGGGACCTAGGTCGGGTGGCAGAAGGTGACTAGGGCCATGAGGCAGAGGTGTACCTGGACCGGGAAACAAATGGATAAGGGTCGGGAGGTAGTGGGGTACCTGTGCCAAAGGTCATGGGGATTAGGGCCGGTTGGTAGAGGGGGACCAGGGCTGGTTGGTAGAAGAGAACCAGTGCAGTGAAGGAGAGGGACCAGGTCCAGGAGGTAGAGGAGGACCAGGGCGGAAAGCAGAGGGGGACCAGGTCCAGGAGGCAGAGGGGTACCTGGGCTGGGAGATGGGGGACCAAGTTCGGGAAGCAGAGGGGACGAGGACCGGAAGGCAGAGGGACACCATGGCCCGCAAATGGGGACCAGAGCCGGGAGGCCGAGGAGGACCAGGGCCAGGAGGCAAAGGGGTACCTGGGCCCAGAGACAAAGGGGGACCAGGCCCAAGAAGCGGGGGGGGTACCAGGGTCGGGGCGCAGAGGGGCCGGGAGACGGGGACGAGGGCCGAGAAGTGGTGGGGACAAGGTCAGGGAGGCAGAGGGGGCTCAGGGCAGGGAGAAAGAGGGGGACCAGGGACGTTAGACAGAGGTACCAGGACCGAGAGACAGAGGGCTACCTAGGCTGGGAGACGGGGACCAGTGCTTGGAGTCAGAGGGGTACCTGTGCCCGGAGACAGTGGGATTAGGGCTGAGAAACAGAGGGGAACCAGGGCCTAGAGGCTGGGGTAGGGGGTGACCAGATCAGAGAGGCAGATGCAGAGCAGGGCCTGGAAGCAAAGGAGGACCAGGACATAAACGCAGAGGGTGACCAGGGCAGGGAGATAGAGTGGGACCAGGGCTGGGAGGCAGAGGGGGAATGGAGCAGGGAAACGGGGATCAGGCTGGCAGGCAGAGTGGTATCTCCCTGCCCTTGTCCCCGCACGCTTCTCGGAAGTAAAGGAGAACTAGGGCCGAAGGTCAGAGGGGGACCAGGGACGTGTGTCAGGGGTGACCAAGGCAGGGAGGTAGAAGGGGACCAGGACCGGGAGGCAGAGTGAGACCAGGGTGGGGAGGCAGAGGGGGACCATGGCCAGGATTTAGAAGGGTACCTGGGCCAGGAGACCGGGGAAACAGGGCCCGGAGGTTGAGGGGATGTGGGGCTGGGAGGCAGAGGGGGACTTGGGCAGGCCGGCCGGGAGGCAGAGGGGAACCAGGGTCAGGAGGCACTGTGGTACTTGGGCCGGGAGGCAGACAAGGACCAGGGCCGAGAGGCGGGAGGTACCAGGGCAGGGAGGTAGAAGGGGACCAGGACTGTGAGGCAAAGGGGTACCTGGACCGGGAAACAAAGAGAACAGGGCTGGGAGGTAGTGGGTTACCTGGACCGGAAGTTATGGGGGCCAGGGCCGGTTGGTAGAGGGGAACCAGGGCTGAGATGGAGGGAGGGCCCAGGGCCTGGAGGTAGAGGGAGATCAGGGCCGGGAGGCACAGAGGGACCAGGGCAGGGAGGCAGAGGGGTACCAGGGCCAGGAGGCAGAGGGGTAACAGGGCCAGGAGGCAGAGGGGTACCGGGGCCGGGAGACAGAAGGACCCGGGCCGGTATGTAGAGTGGACCCAGGGACAGGCCCGAGAAAGCGTCCAGTGCCTGGAGGTAGAGGGAGACCTGGCCTGACAGGCAGAGGGAGACCATGGCTGGCAGGCTCAGGGGGACAAGGGCCCGGAGGCAGAGGGGCACCAGGGCCAGGAGGCTGAAGCATTCCCGGGCCAAGAGGCAGAGGGGTTCCTGGGCCGGGAGGCAGAGGGGGATCAGAGCCAATAAACAGGGGGACCAGGGTATGGAGGCAGAGGGGTACCTGGGCCGTGAGACAGAGGGACCAGGGCCGCGAGGTAGAGGGGTCCCAGGGCCTGAATGGAGAGACACCCAAGGGCCTGAGGGTAGAGAGAAAGACCAGGACAAGGAGGCACAGAGGGACCAGGGACGGGAGGCAGATGGGGATCAGGGCCAGAATACACAGGGGTACCTGGGCTGGGAGACAGGTGGACCAAGGGAGGGAGGCAGAGGGGTACCTGGGCCGGGTGATAGGGGGACCAGGGCCGAGAGGCAGGGTAGGGGTGTGGGGACCAGGCCTGAGGGGCAGTGGGGAACTAGGGCCCAGAGGCAGAGGTGGAACAGGGTAGGGAGGCAGAGTGAAACCAGGGCCAAGAGGCAGAGGGGGACCATGGCCGTCAGGCAGAGGTAAAACTGCACTGGGAAACAGGGCCGTGAGGTAGTGGGGTATCTGGGCCGGGAGACGGGGGACCAGGGCCGGAAGCTAGAGGGGTACCTAGGCCAGGAGAAGGCTGACCAGGGCCAGGAGGCAGAGGGGAATCTGGGTCGGTAGACAGGGTACCAGGGCCGGAAGGCAAAGGGGGAACGGGGCCGAGAAACCGTGGTGACAAGGGCAGGGAGACAGAGGAGTACCAGGGCCTGGAGACAGAGGGAGACCAAGGCCAGGTGACAGAGGGGTACCTGGGCCAGGAGACAGGGGACCAAGGTCAGGAGGCAGAGGGGGACCAGGGCTAGGAGGCTGCAGGGTACCTGGGCCGGGAGGCAGAGGGGTACGGGTGCTGAGAAGCTGGGGGACCAGGGCAGAGAGGCAGAGGGGCACCAGGGCCAGGGACAGCGTTTTACCTGGACTGGGAAACGGGGACCAAGGCCGGGAGGTACAGGGGTACCTGGAACAGTAGGCAGAGGGGTACCTGAGCAGGGAGGCAGAGGGATACCTGAGTCAGGAGACATTGGTACCAGGGCCGAGAAGTAGAGGGGACCTAGGGCCGGGATGGAGAAAGACCCAAGGACTTGGAGGTAGAGGGAGACCGGGGCCGGGAGGCACAGAGGGAAGAGGGCCGGGAGGCACAGAGGGACCAGGTCCCGGAGTTTGAGGCTGACCAAGGCAGGGTGGCTGAGGGGGACCAGGGCCATGAGGCAGAGGGGTACCTGGGCCGGGAGGGAGAAGGGGACCGGGTCCGAGAGGTGGGGGGAATCCAGGACTGGGAGGAAGAGGGGGACAAGGGCTGGGAGGAAGAGGGGGACCAAGGCCAGGAGGCAGAGGGGCAGGAGAGTCGGGAAACAGGGGGACGAATGTCAGGAGGCAGAGAGGTAGCTGGGATGGAAGGCAGAGGGGGACCAGTGCCGAGAAACGGGGGACCAGGGCAGGGAGGTAGAGGGGGAACATGGATGGGAGGCAGAGGGTGTCCTGGGCGGTGAAGCAGAGGGCGCCCAAGGCCAGGAAGCAGAGGGGTACGTGGGTCGGGAGACAAGGGGACCAGGGCCGCGAGGTAGAAGGCACCCCAGTACGGGACGGTGTGTGACCCAAAGGCCTGGAGGTAGAAGGAGACGAGGCCTGGGAGGCACAGAGGGACCAGGGCCAGGAGGCAGAGGGGGACCAGGGAAGACTGGGAGAGGGGGACCAGGGCCGGGTGGCAGATGGGTACCTGGGCCCGGAAACGGGGACCAGGACAGGGAGGCACTGGGGCACCTGGGCTGGGAAACGGTGTCCTGGGCCGGGAGGCAGAAGAAGACCAGGGCCGGGAGGTAGAGGGGACCCCGCGCCGAGACTGAGTGAGACCCAAGGGCCTTGAGGTAATAAGGAGATCAGGGGTGGGAGGCACCGAGGGACCAGTTTCAGGAGGCATAGATAGACCATGGCAGGGCAGCAGAAGGGGTCCAGGGCTAGGATGCAGAGGGGTACCTGGGCCGGGAGGCAGGGGCGGATCAGGGCAGGGCAGCAGAGAGGGACCAGTGCCGGGATGCAGAGGCGTATCTGGGCTGGGAGACGGGGTCCTTGACTACGAGGCAGAGGTTGACCAGGGCCAGGAGGCAGTGGGGTACCTGGGTTCGGAGGCAGAGTGGGACCAGGGCCAAGAGGCCAGGGGGACCAGGGCAGGGAGGCAGAGGGGGACCAGTACCGGGAGGCAGAGGGGGACCAGGGCTGAGATCCGCGGGGACCAGGGCAGGGTGCAAGAAGGGTATCAGGGCCTGGAGGCAGAGGGGTACCTGGGCCAAGAAACAGGAGGACCAGGGCCTGGAGGCAGAGGGGTACCTGGGCCAGGAAACAGGAGGACCAGGGCCTGGAAATAGAGGTGTACCTGGGTCTGGAGACAGACCCAGGGAGGTACAGGGGACTCAGGGCCAGGACAGAGAGAGACCCAATGGCCTGGAGGTAGAAGGAGACAAGGTCCGGGAGGCACAGAGGGACCAGGGCCTGGAGCCCTGGGCCAGGCCACGGAGGAAAAGGGGGACCATGGCAGGGTGGCAGAGTGAGACAAGAGCCAGGAGGCAGAGGGTTACCTAGACCAGGAAGCAGAGGGGTACCAGGGCCGGTAGGCAGAGGGGTACTCGGGCCAGGAGGCAAGGGGACAAAGGCCTGGAGGTAGAGGGCACCCAGGCCCGGGACGGATTGAGACCCAAGGGCCTGGACGTAGAGGGAGATTTGGGCTGAGAGGCACAGAGCGAACAGGGCCAGGAGGCAGAGGGGGACCTGAGCCGGGAGGCAACGGGACTAGGGCCGAGAGGTGGGGGGAACCAAGATAAGGAGGCAGAGGGTGACCAGGGCCTGGAGGCACAGGAGGACCAGGATGGGGAGGCAGAGGGGGGAATGAAGGCCCAGAGGCAGAGGTGGTACCTGGGCCGAGAGACAGGTGGACCAGGGCCTGGATGCAGAGGGGAACGAGTTCGGAGAGGCGGGGGGGACCAGGACAGACAGAGGGGGACCAGAGACGGGAGGTAGAAGGGGATCAGGGTGGAGAGGCAGAGGAGGAGCAGGGTCGGGAGGTAGTGGGGTACCTGGGCGGGTAGACAGTTGGACCAGAGCCTGGAGGCAGAGGAAGCCAAGGGTCGGGATGGAGAGAGACCCCAGGGCCTGGAGGCAGAAGGAGACCAAGGCCGGGAAGGACAGAGGGACCAGGTCTGGGAGGCAGAGGAGTACCTTGGCCAGGATACAGGAGGCCGACGGCCAGGAGGCAGAGGCGTACTAGGCCAGGAGATGGGCAGCAGGGCTGGTATGTATATGGCTGGGATGTATATGGCTGAGAACCGGGCCTGGAGGCAGAGGAGGAGCAGGGCCAGAAGGCCGAAGGATACCTGGGCTGGGAGATGAGGGACCAGGGCTGGGAGGCAGAGGGTGACCTGGGCCAGGAGACAGAAGGACCATGGTCGGGAGGCAAAGGGGCACCAGGGCGAAAAAGCGGGGCGACGAGGGCAGGGAAGCAGAGGGGGACCAGCGCCGGAAGGCCGAAGGGGACCAGAGCCTGGAGGCAGAGAGGATAAGGGCTAAGAGGCAGGGGGGTACCCGGCCCGGGAAACCGGGACCAGAGCCTGGAGGTAGAGGTGACCCTGGGCCGTGACAGACAGAGGGTCCAGGGCCTGGAGGTTGAGGGAGACCAGGGCCGGGAGACACAGAGGTACCAGACCCGGGATGCAAATAGGGATCAGGGTCGGGAGGCAGAGGGGGACCAAGGCCAGGCGGCAGAGGAGAACCTGGGCGGGGAGACAGTGGGACCATGACCCGGAGGCAGAGGGGTAAGTGGGCCGAGAGACGGGGGACCAGGGCCGTGAGGCAGAGGGTGACCAGGTCCAGGAGGTAGAGGCGTACCCGGGTCAGGAGGTAGAGCAGGACCATGGCCAAAAAGTAGTGTGGATTGGGATCGGGAGGCATAGGGGGACCTGGGCCGGGAGACAGGGGGACCAGGGCCGGGAGGTAGATGGGACCAGGGCCGGGAGGCAAATGGGGACCAGGGCGGGGAGGCAGAGGGGGACCAGGGCCAGGAAGCATAGGGGTACTTGGGCCGGGAGACCAGGGGACAGGTCCTGGAGGCAGAGGGCTACCTGGGCCAAAGGAACTGAGGACCAGGGCCGAGAGTCACGGGGCGACCAGGTCATAAATGCAGAGGTGGACCAGGGCCGGGAGGCAGAGGGGTACCTGGGCCGGGAGACCGGGTACCAGGACCAGGGGATAGAGGAGACCTAGGCCGGAATGGAGAGAGGGATCAGGGCCTGGAGGTCCAGGGAGACCAGGGCCGGGAGGCACAGAAGGACCAGGGCCAGGAGGCAGACGGGGATCAGGGCAGGGCGGCAGGCGGGGACCAGGGCCAGAAATCATAGGGGTACCTGGGCCGGGAGACCGGGTACCAGGACCGGGGGTTAGAGGGGACCTAGGCCGGAATGGAGAGAGGGACCAGGGCCTGGAGGCAGACGGGGATCAGGGCAGGGCGGCAGGTGGGGACCAGGGCCAGGAATCATAGGGGTACCTCGGCCGGGAAACAGGGGACCAGGGCCGGGAGGCAGAGAGGTACCTGGGCCGGGAGACAGGAATATCAGGGCTGAGAAGCAGAGGGGGACCAGGGCTGAGAAGCAGAGGGGGACCAGGGCAGAGAGGCACGGGACGACCAGGTCATAGACGAAGAAGCGGACCAGGGCCGGGAGACAGAGGGGTACCTGTTCCAGGAGGCAAAGGGGGACCGGGGCGGAGACTCGGGGCTGACAAGGGCAGGGAGGCAGAGGGGGATCAGGGCAAGGAGGCAGAGGGGGACCAGGGCGGGTAGGCAGAGTGGACCAGGGCCAGGAGGCAAATGGCTACCTAGGCCGGGAGGCAGGGGGACGACGACCGGGAGGTAGAGGGGACCCTGGGCCTGGACGGAGACTCACTCAAGGGCCTGGAGCTAGAAGGAAACCAAGGCCGGGAGGCCCTGAGGGACAAGGGCCAGAGCTACTACGTCCAAGAGGCAGAGGGGGACCAGGGCAGGATGGTGAGGGGAGACCAGGGCCAGGAGGCAGAGGGGTACCTAGGCCTGGAGGCAAAGAGGGACCAGAGTCGAGAAGCGAGGGGGGTACAAGGACAGGGAGGCAGAGGGGGACCAGGGCCAGGATGCCGAGGTGGACTGTACCGTGGCAGACTCCCCCTAGGCTTTAGGATAGTGCTCCTAGACCTGCATTGGCCACTCACAGTGGCAGGATTTTTCTAGGTTAAGGGATCATCATCATCATCATCATCATCATCATCATCAATCGTATTTATTGAGCTCTTACTGTGTGCAGAGCACTGTACTAAGCGCTTGGGAAGTACAAATTGGCAACATATAGAGACAGTCCCTACCCAACAGTGGGCTCACAGTCTAAAAGGGGGAGACAGAGAACAAAACCAAACATACTAACAAAATAAAATAAATAGAATAGATATGTACAAGTTAAATAAATAAATAAGTAGAGTAATAAATATGTAGAAACATATATACATATATACAGGTGCTGTGGGGAAGGGAAGGAGGTAAGATGGGGGGATGGAGGGGGGACGAGGGGGAGAGGAAGGAAGGGGCTCAGTCTGGGAAGGACTCCTGGAGGAGGTGAGCTCTCAGTAGGGCCTTGAAGGGAGGAAGAGAGCTAGCTTGGCGGATGGGCAGAGGAAGGGCATTCCAGGCACGGGGGATGACGTGGTCCGGGGGTCGATGGCGGGACAGGCAAGAACGAGGTACAGTGAGGAGATTAGCAGCAGAGGAGCGGAGGGTGCGGGCTGGGCTGTAGAAGGAGAGAAGGGAGGTGAGGTAGGAGGAGGTGATGGAGAGCCTTGAAGCCCAGGGCGAGGAGTTTCTTCCTGATGCACAGATTGATTGATAGCCACTGGAGATTTTTGAGCAGGGGAGTAATATGCCCAGAGCGTTTCTGGACAAAGATAATCCGGGCAGCAGCATGAAGTATGGATTGAAGTGGGGAGAGACACGAGGATGGGAGATCAGAGAGAAGGCTGATGCTGTAGTCCAGACGGTGTCTGGATGGTGTTCTTAGGTCAGCTGAGACCTCTCTCAGTGGTAGGCTACCGGGAAGGTGTCTCTAGGCCCATTGAGGAAGCTCACAATGGCAGACTCCCACTCAGCTGACAGACGGAGTCCTAGGGTCTGAGGCCTGCTGAGAAAGCTTGCATGTCAAATTATTCTTAAGCTGGGGGATAGTATTCTACACCAGCTGAGGCTGCTCACAGCAGAAGACTCTAGCCAGGGTGGGGGAACAATATCCCTGAGACCGCTGAGGCCCTTTACAGTGGCAGACTCTTTCGTGGATGAGGAAGTGTTGTTCTGAGGCTCATTGAGGTCTCTCCAAGCTGCAGACTATCCCTATGCTGGCGAACTGTGCCCCTAGGCAAGCTGCGGCTGTTTACAGTGGCTGACCCCTGATCAGCAGGGGGAAAGTATGCATAGGCCCCCTAGATTGTGGAGATTATCCCTAGATCCACTGAGGTCACTACCAGTGGAAGACGCCCCCTATGTTGGGGATGGTGTGCGTAGGCCCTCTGTGGCCATTCAAAGGAGCAAATTCCCCCAAGACTGGGGAAAGGTAGGCCTAGGCTCACTGAGGCCACTCACAGTTGTAGACTCATCCTTAGGCTGAAGGAGCATGTCCCAGTACATCTGAGGCCACTCACCATGGAAGATTCCCCTTAGTCTGGGACATTGTGACCCTAGACCTGCTGAGGCTGCTCACAGCAGCAGACTCCACATAGACGGGGGGGATTGTGCACTAAGGCCCACTGAGGTCACTCACAGTAGCAGACTATCCCTAGCCTGGAGGAAGCTGGCTTTATGCCTGAGGCCTGCTGAGGACACTCAGAGCAGCAGACTCCTTCTTGGCTCATGGAGGGTGTCCCTAGACACGGTACGGCCACTCACAACCACAGACTACCCCTAGGCTGGGAAAGAGTGTCCTATCATCATCGTAAGCCACTCAAAGCTACAGACTACCCCTAGGCTGGAGGTTGGTATCACTAGGCCTGTTGCAACGACTCACAATGGCAGATTACCCCTTGTTTGAGGGAGGTCCTCCAGGACCTTTTAAACTGCCCCCAGTGGCAGATACCCCTAGGATGAGGGATGGTGTCCCTAGGGCTGCTGTGGCATCTCATAAAGTCAGACTCTCCACAGGCTAAAGTGATGCATTTAGGCCCACTGAGGAAGCTTAGAGTGACAGATTCCATAATTGCTCAGCGAGGTTGTCTCTTGGCTCGCTGCAGCCACTCACACCTGCAGACTCTCCCAAGACTGGTGGAGGGTGACCCTCGGTCTGTTTAATTTGCTCACAGCTGCAGAATTCCCCTCAGCCTGGGCAGGATATGCCTAGGAGGATGGTTCTTTTATTTCCAAAGAGGTCTTCACTGTGGGAATGCCCTCCCTAGGTTGGGGACCATGGCTCTAGCCCCAGCGAAGCCACTCACAGTGGCAGACTCCCCCTATGCTAGGTGACGGTGCTCTTGGGCCTTTGAGGCTGATCAGAGTGGCAGACGTCACCTAATGCAGGGGACAGCTGAGTAAAGCTGCATACAGTGGAAGACGTCCCCTCAACTAGGGGATGGTGCCTTAAGGACTGCTGAGAACTCTGATAGAGCCAGACGTCCCCTAAGCTGGAGGACAGTGACCTTAAGCCTGCTTAATTCGCTCACAGTAGCAGACTTCCCCTAGGGAGGGGTATGGCTACTCTAGGCTGCTGAGGCTGCTCAAAGCGGCAGATTTCTCCTTGCCTGGGGAATGGTGTCCCAAGGGCAGTTGCCTGTCTACTTATTTTCTTTTGTTGTCTGTCTCCCTTTTCTATAGTGTGAGCCCGTTCTTGGGTGTCTGTTGCTGAATTGTATTTTCCAAGCACTTAGTACAGTGCTCTGCACACAGTAAGCACTCAATAAATATGATTGAAGGAATGAATGAATGAATGCTCACAGCAGTAAACATCCCCTAGGCTGAGGTACAGTGCAACTAGGAACTCAGAGGTCACTGACAGGGGCAGATTGCCCCTAGATTGGTGACAGTGCCGCTGAGGCCATTCACATTGGCAGACGCTCCCTAGGGTTGGGGACTATGCAGCTAGGACCATTAAGGCTGCTCAGAGTGAAAGACACCGCCTAGGTTGGGGACTGTTCTTCTATGCCCTCACATGATGCTGTCAGCAGCAGACTCCCTCTGGTATGGGGAATGGAGCCCTAAGCCAGCTGTGACCCTCACAGTAGAAGACTCCTCCTAAGTTTAGGGACAGCGCCTTTAATTCCTCTAAGGTTGCTTATAGAGTCAGACTCTCCCTAGGCCGGGGAACAGTATCCCTAGATGTGCTTAGCCCACTCAGAATGGTAGACGCCCCCTAACCTGAAGGACAGGCCAGGGAACAGTATCCCTAGATGTACTTAGTCCACTCAAAATGGTAGACGCCCCGTAACCTGATGGACAGTGCCTCTAGGTCCTCTGAGGTTGCCAACAGTGTAAAACTTCCCATAGGCTGGGAGATGCTGACCCTACGACAGCTAAGGCTACTCATAGCAGCAGACTCCGCATATGCAGAGGGAGAGTGCCAATAGGCTTTTTAAGGACAATCAAAGTGGCAGACTTCCTCTAGGCTGGAGGATGGTGCACCTAGGTTTCCTGAGGTGGTTCACAGAGGGAGACTCCCCTCAGATGTGGAATCATGCTCTTAGGCCCAGTTAGGCCACCGACAGGAGCAACTCCTCCTAGGTTGGGCTTCTTTCAGTGATAGACTTTCCTTAGGCTCAGGGACAGGGCTCGTAGGTGACAGCAGCAGATGCTTCCTAGACTTGGAAAAGGTGTCCCTAGGCCCATTGAGGCACCTTACATTGGCAGACCTCACCTCAGGTCGGGGAGGGTGTCCTGAGGCCCCCTGAGGCAGCTCACATTGGCAAATTACCCTTAGGCTTTGAGACAGTGCTCCTAGGGAGGTCCGTTGAGGCTGCGCTGAGTGGAATACACTGCTAGGCTGGGGGAACATCTCCCAAGACCTGCTGAAACTCCTCAAAATTGCAGTGCACCGCTAAACTGAGGAATGGTGCCTATAGGCCCATAGAGACTAGTCACAGTGACATTCTCCAACTATGCTGGAAAAGGTGCTCCTAGAAACAATAAGGGCACACAAAGTGGCATACTCCCCCTATAGTGGACGATGGTTCCTCTCATCGGTCCGAGGTCACTCATAGAGACTGACCCTCCCTAGGATGGTGACAGTGCCCCTAGGGATCTTAAGTCTGCTCACATTGGCAGACAACCCCTAGACTTGTGGACAGTGACCTTAGGCCAACTGAGGCTTGTCAGATTGGCACACTCTCACTTTACTGAAGGATGTACCGTTAAGCCCACTGAGACTGCTCACACTGGTTAGATTCCCCCAAGGCTTGTGGAAGGTGTACCTAGGGCCATTGAGGTTGCTCACACCTGCGTACTTTCACTTGGGTGCAGGGTAAGCCCACTGTTGGGTAGGGACCGCCTCTATATGATGCCAACTTGTACTCTCCAAGCGTATAGTACAGTGCTCTGCACACAGTAAGCGCTCAATAAATACGAATGAATGAATGAATGACCGTGCCCCTGTGCCCACTGAGTTCACTCACAGTGGCAGACTCCCCTTTGATAGGAGGAGTGTGACCCTAGGCTCTCTGCATAGAGAAATGCACAGTGGAAGACTTCTCCTAGCCTGGGTATGGTGCCTCTAGTCCCTCTGAGGCATCCCATAGGATGGGAGGCATTGCCCTTAGAACTGCTGAGGCTGCTTACAGAGGCAGATTCCCGCTAGTCTGAGGAATGGTGCCTCAAGGCTAGCTGCAGCCAATCACAGCAGTAGACTCCTGATAGACTGTGTGACCATGTCCCTAGGCATGTTCAGGTCACTAACAGTGACAGAATCCTCCTAGGCTGGGGAGGGTGTCCCTAGGCCCATTGAGACTTCTCAAAGTGACACAATCCCCCTAGGCTCGGGGACGGTGCCTCCATGACCACTGAGGATGCTCAGAGCAGTGAACTCCCACTCAGCTGAGTGATGGTGCCCCTGGGCCTGCTGAGGCCACACAGCATCAGACTCCCACTCGGCTGGTGCTCACAGGATCAGGATTCCCCCTTGTTTTGGAGATAGTATCCCTACTCCCATGGAGAAAGTTTTTAGCTGCTGGCTCCTGGAAGCCTGGAAGACAGTATCCCTTGATCTTATGAGGATGTTCAAAGCCACCGACTCTCCCTAGGCTGAGGGATATTGTTACTAGGCCTACTAAGGCCATTCATAGTGGCAAACACCCTCTAGGCTGGGGGAGGGTGCAGATAGGCCCACTGATGATTCTTAGGCCTACTGATGATTCTCACAGTGGCAGTCTTTCTCCCAGGCAAGGGAGAGTATGTCGCTGGAGAAGCCTCAACTTGGCCTAGGTATACGCACCTACATTCACGGGATTTCATTTGCTGTGAGAACCTTCAGTAGACCTAGGGACACCCTCCCACAGACTAGGGGGTGTCTGCCACCATGAGCAGCCTCAGCTGTCCAAGGTGAACTGTCTCACCGCCTACTGCGTTTCTGAAACAATGAGAGTCCTCAGAGGGTCTAGGGGAAATGACGCAGACTAGGGAGAGTCTGTTACTGTGAGCAGCTGTTATGGAGTGCCTGACGGAAAGCATATGTAGTGAACGAAGAGGCACCACTCCAGCAGTATAAAGGGGAGCCTGTCACAATGAGCAGCATCAATGGACCAAATGGCACTGACTTCAACCTAGGGTAGCCTAGCCTAGGCTGTAAGTGGCCTCAGAGGGCCTAGGGGCACGGTCCATGAGGCGAGGGAGAGTCTGCTGCTGTTAAGGACCTTAGAAGGCCTAGGGGCACCGTTCCCAGACTAGGAGGAGTCTGGCACCTTCCTACCATTCTGTGGCAGACCTAACATCTGGGCCTAGGTAGTAAGCCAGGCCCCCCGGCCTTCCGTGCTCACAGGAAGACCTAAAAGGAGCAATGAAGGAAGTCAGACAGCTAGATAAATAACTTGGCGCTGTTCTGAGAATTGCCTTGGGAACGTGCTGATCTAGGCATGAGCTCAGCCTTGCGGATAAGCTCAGCCTTGCGGATAAGCTCAGTCTTGCTGATGAGCTCAGTCTTGCTGATAAGCTCAGCCTTGCTGTTAAGCTTGCAGTCATCCGCCTGTTCCCTGACTCTCTTGAGGCTCCTCACTGTATAAAATCCTCCACGGTGTGCTGAATAAACAGTCTCCTTGTCCACCTTGAGACTCGCTTGGCCTGTGTTCTTCCATTGCGCGTGCCTGTCTCCCCGCTGCGCCGGGTGCTTGGAGGCAAACGGCAGAAAATGTCGCCCGAACAGGAACATGAACCCGGGACCCTCAGACTCAGCACCGCAACCCTCACGGAACAACTCACCACTGCGCAGTGACTCACCAAAGAACGGAAAAGGTGAAGGCATTTAAGTTTACTTTCGTTTTCAAACACCAGGCTTACTACAGGGAAGAAAATGGGACAGATTCAATTCCGCTCCCGGGATCACTATATTCAGTTGTTAAAAGATGTAGTGAAGGATCGTGGGCTAATTATAACCACTGCCCAGATTGAACAATTTTTGGAATGCGTGGAAAAATGCTGCCCTTGGTTTCCAAAGGAAGGAATAGTGGATTTAGAACGATGGGAAATAGTGGGAAGGCAGATGAGTTCCAGACTACGAGAAGAAGGACCCCATGCTTTTCCTATCGCTGCGTTCTCCATATGGAACGTATTAAAGATTTGTTTTACTCCTGAACAAAAAATTCCCTTGAAAGAAAAGTTGGCGGGGATAGATATAGCCTCCGGCCCGGACGAAGCTATGATTTGTCCGGACCCCCCCTTGCCTCCCCCGCCTTAATCTGCACTGATAGACTGTAATCCCGAGCAATGGCCGAAAGGAAAGTGGAATCCTTTCACTGAGACAGCTCCTTCCGCACCACCACCTCCACCACCCCCTCCATGGGTCCCGAAACCAGCACTAACACCTCTGCAGCGAGCGATGGGGGCTGCTAAGGAAGGGGGAGAGGAGATACCTACTGAATTATTGATGGATTTCCCTGTGATGGAGCAACCTGACCCTGCTAATCCTGGTCAGTTAATACGTACCCACGAACTCTTGAATTTCAAATTATTAAAAGAAGTGAAACAGGGTGCTGCGACATATGGACCCACGGCTCCTTATGTACTGGCATTCATAGAAAGTATTGCTTCCTCGATCCTTTGCCCGTATGATTGGCAAACCTTAGCCAAGACTGTCCTGGATGGGTGGGACTATTTGCTTTGGAAGGTGGAATTTTTTTATTTGTGCGCGGAACAAGCGCGTCGCAATGATCGCGCCCGACCTCCAGTTCAAATCACTTTCGGGATGCTTACAGAGACTGTGCCTTTTGCGGACACTGCCATTCAATTAACTTACACTCTGCAAGCATATCAACAAATAATGATAGCCGGGAAAGCTGCACGGCAAAAGCTCCCGGCGAAAGGAGAACAAAACTCCAGTTTTACAAAAATATTACAAGGACCGACAGAACCATTTGAACAATTTGTCAGCCGCCTGACGATGGATACCCAGCGCAGCGTCAGTGATAATGCGGCGGGAGTTATTTTATGAAGACAGCTGGCTTATGACAACGCTAACCAAGACTGCAAGCGTGCTTAGCTGGGAGCAAACGGACCTTGTCCATTACTGGCATGGTACGCCGATGTCAGGATGTAGGGACAGCCTCTTTAAATGCTAATCTAATGGCCACAGCAATGCAAAGACAACCTAAGGTAGACTTGGCGTGCTTCCGCTGTGGAAAGAGTGGACATATTGCGAAGGATTTTTGTAGCTCACGACAGAACTCTTCCAGACCGCTACCAGCCTCAGTATGCCCAAAATGCAAAAGAGGACGCCACTGGGCTTCTGAATGCCGCTCGATGTTCTCAAATAATGGCAGCCCTGTGCCGGGAAGCGGACACAGGGGTCGGCCCCAGGCCCCAACAACAATAGGGGCAGCGATCTCTCTGCAGTGCGCAGCTGTTCCGAAGGAACAGGCTCTGACTTCTCCCAACAAATGTCCACCATCGGCGAATTGCAGCGAGCCACTAGCGGCTCCGCTGGCCTCGACCTCCCCGTGGTGGGACATTTGATTATAACCTCTGAAATGGGGGTTCAACGAATCCCCACGGGGGTTGCTGGCCCTCTCCCAAAGAGTACTGTGGGACTCATCCTGGGCCGTAGCGGACTAACCCAAAAGTGGTTGATTGTCTTGCCGGGAGTGGTGGATGAGGACTATCTGGGGGAATTAGCTGTTTTGGCATACAGTCTTCGGGTTGTGCAACTCCCTGAATGTTCACGCATTGCTCAATTGGTGATCTTTCCTTTTTACGCTTTAGGCTCCGTTCGGACCAAGGATCCTCGGGGGTCAAAGCGTTTTGGCAGCTCCGGCATAGGAGCTTATTGGTCCGCTGTTATTGGGCAAAACCGGCCGAGATTGATAGTCCGTTTGAATGGACGAGACTTTATTGGTTTAGTAGACACTGGTGCTGACCGTTCGGTCCTAACAAAAAGGGACTGGCCCCCGGCATGGCCACTGCAAACCGGGGCTGCCCCGTTAGAAGGCATCGGAGAGGTTACCCTCCCCTCTCAAAGTGCCGCTTACCTACACTGGGAGCTTGATAGCCGATCAGTATACATTCAACCATATGTGTTAGATCGCCTCCCCATTAATTTATGGGGACGTGATCTTTTAGGACAAATGGGGGCCGTAATTACGACCGACAATTGTCACCCATGTAATTCACAGCGCCCTTTTCCTTCGCGTCCACTGCAAAGGTCGGGGTCAACCGCCCAACCGCCCAACGAATAACGTTGGCTTCTGATACACCAGTATGGGTGGAACAGTGGCCGCTACCAACCCCGAAATTGGCTGCTTTACAAGTGATAGTCGCGGAACAATTAGCGGTGGGGCATGTTGAACCCTCCGATAGCCCTTGGAATTTCCCTGTCTTTGTGATAAAAAAGCGTTCGGGGGCCTGGAGGATGTTGACTGATCTCAGAGAAATCAATAAGACGATGCAGCCGATGGGAGCACTGCAACCTGGGCTCCCGAACCCGGCTATGATCCCTAGGAATTGGCCGATATTAGTAGTAGATATTCAGGATTGTTTTTCTCTATTCCGCTCCACCCGGACGATCGTATTCGATTTGCGTTTTCAGTCCCTGTGGACAACAGGACTCAACCTACTGCGCGATATCATTGGACGGTCCTCCCCCAGGGAATGAAAAATAGCCCCACAATGTGCCAGACCTACGTTGCGCTTCTGATAGCGCCGCTCCGCGTTAATTATCCTGAGGCATATATTATTCACTATATGGATGACATATTATGTGCTTGCGCCACCGCAGCCCAACTACACAACTTACGACCTGCTCTTCTGGAGGCTCTAGAATCTGGAGGGCTGCGGGTTGCACCCGAGAAAGTCCAGACAAAGCCCCCGATCGTCTATCTGGGACATATTTTGACAGATCGGACAGTGTCCCCTGTGACCCTTACCTTGGATGTTTCAAAATTAAAAACGTTTAATGATTTCCAAAAATTACTGGGGAAATTAAACTGGGTGCGCCCATATTTTGGAATCTCCACCGATCAATTATATCACCTTTTTGCTACCTTGCGAGGAGCCCCGGAGCTCTCTTCCCCCCGCTCCCTTTCACCACAAGCCACCCGGGAGTTAGAGCAGGTAGTCAAAAAATTGGCGCAGGCTACGGTGGACTGTGTCACCCCAGGGATACCCTTATTCGCCGTTGTCGTTCCCACTTCTGTCATGCCTACAGGGGTTATATGTCAAGAACAACAATTGGTTGAGTGGATGCATTTGCCCACTCAGGCCCGCCGCTCTGTTTCCCCATATCCTACTTTGGTAGCCCAGTTATTGGGTCGTTTAATTTGGCGCATTACCATCCGTTCTGGGATTGGACCTTCTGCATTATACCAACCATATACTTCAGATCAACTTGCCCCACTTCTTGGCAACGATCCCGATTGGCAGATCCTTTTAGCAATGCATACCGGGGCTTGGGTTACTGGTCTCCCAGATATTCCACGATTAAAGGTTTTCTCACCTTTTGCATGGGTATTCCCCTGCATCACCGTTCCGGACCCAATACCGGGGGCTACCACAGTTTTTACAGATGGAACGAAAGACCAAGCCGCCTATTATTGTCCTCCGGACACTTCCCGCGTTATCCCCACTCTGTCCCATTCCGCTCAACACGCGGAACTTGTAGCTGTGACGTCAGTCCTTCGCGATTTCCCTCAATCACTTAATATTATCTCAGGTAGCCGGTATGCATGCTTTGTTACTCTTCGCATTGAGACTGCAGCGCTCCGGTTTTCCGAGGCAGCCATTTTTCCTTTGTTCCAGGAACTTCAAGCAACGATTCGCACTCGTTCTCATCGTTTTTATATTTCTCGTATTAGGGCGCATTCGTCCCTCCCCGGACCATTGGTTGAAGGTAATGCTTGTGCGGACCTACTTACTAGGGAAATTGCTAGCGCACCAAGGGCGATTATTTTTGTTGCACCACTGTTTGCTCCGGCTCTTCTCCCTTTAGACGCTACAGCCGAAGCCTCGCAAGCCCACCAGGCGCTTCCACGAAGTGGCGGGAATGTTGCGCCGTCAATTTGGCATTTCTCGGGAAAGCGCTCGGGCTATTATGAAAGCTTGTACCTCCTGTGTTACTACATTACCTGCGGCCTCTGAAGCCACGAATCCCCGTGGTCTTCCGCCAAGAAAGCTGTGGCAAATGGACGTCACGCATTACCCTCCCTTTTGAAGATTGGCTTTTGTTCATGTTAGTGTTGATACCTGTACATTGTTTACTCTTGCATCGGCTCACACTGGTGAATCAGCCAAACATGTTATGAATCATTTATTTCTTGCTTTTGCCTTTATGGGAATTCCACAGGTATTGAAAACCGACAATGGCCTCGCCTACACTTCTAAGGCGTTCCGGTCTTTCTGTAATATTTTTGCTATCCGCCATGTTACGGGTATTCCATACAATCCCACGGGTCAAGCCATTGTCGAAAACCGGCATCGTTGGCTCAAAGCCTTTTTGGAAAAACAAAAAGGGGGAGATGAACTCACCCCTCCCCATAGACGATTACAATCCGCCATATATACCCTTAATATTTTAACTATGGATGACAAAGGTCTCACCACTGCTGAAAAATGGGGTGGCAGGGACACTAAAGAACACCCCGAAAGAGTAAAATGGAAGGACCCTCTCACGCGCCAGTGGCGAGGGTAACATGGCGAGGGTAACATGGGGCCGAGGGTATGCTTGTGTCTTTCTAGAAACTGAGGACCGCCCGATCTGTATAGCCACAAAGAACATACGTCGCGTCCTTTCTACAGCACGTCCTCCCTCACCCTGCATACCTCAGGAGCTGACAGAGAACCAGGATACAGACTTCGCGACTCTTCCTCTGGAGGATCAGCAGCAAAGTTCCTAAAAATGATGATCGCTTTCCTGATTCTCGCCTCCTCCACTGTTGTGATTACTGAGGACTATTGGACTTTTGTTCCGTACCCTCCGTGGGTGCGGCCAGTTACGTGGCAGGACCCGGTGGGAAATATTCTCATTAATGCTTCTGACTTGTAGGGGGGGATGCGATTCCATGGGAAGGACCAGGAGAAGAGGCACTTGTCAATGTCTCCCTCCTTGCTACTCGCACTCAACTTTCTTTTCAACGTTGTGATTATCGTTACCCTCATATCTGTGTGACCCCATATTATTATAATGCCATGTTTCCCGGGTTTTCGTGGTCCGTGATCCGAAATCGGCTCCAAGGAGCATGGCATTCTTCGAATGTCTCCCTTGATTTGTCACATCTTGCCTCACTCTCCGATGCTATGCAACAGATGAAGGGATATTGCTTCACCGATCATTTCTGCCCTTGAGGCGGTTAATCCTTTTAATTGGCTCTCAATGCTGCTTCATAGTCTCCCAGATATTATTTTGGTGATCTTGGCCCTGTTTTGCCTGCCCTGCTTTGCCCGATGGCTATCTGTCTTCCTTCACCCGCTTCTTACTCAACTCCATGCTTTGCAATTGTTTCAAAAACAAAAACGGGGACATGTGGCAGACCTAACATCTGGGCCTAGGTGGTAAGCCAGGCCGCCCGGCCTTTCGTGCTCACAGGAGGAAGACCTAAAAAGAGCAGTGAAGGAAGTCAGGCTGCTAGATAAATAGCTTGGCGCTGTTCTGAGAATTGCCTTGGGAACGTGCCGATCTAGGCATGAGCTCAGCCTTGCTGATAAGCTCAGCCTTGCTGATAAGCTTGCAGTCATCCGCCTGTCCCCTGACTCCCTTGAGGCTCCTCACTGTATAAAATCCTCCACGGTGTGCTGAATAAACAGTCTCCTTGTCCACCTTGAGACTCGCCTGGCCCGTGTTCTTCCATTGCGCGTGCCCGTCTCCCCGCTGCGCCGGACGCGTGGAGGCAGACGGCAACACCATTCCTTTCTAAACTCTTTAAACTAGTTAGCTACACCCACAGTCTCCAATTCCTCTCCTCCAATTCTCTCAATGACCTCCTCCAATCTGGCTTCTGTCCCCTTCACTTCACAGAAACTCCCCTCTCAAACGTTAACAATGATCCCCTTCTTTGCAAATCCAAGGAGCTCTCTACTCCATCCTAATCCTCCTCGACGTTTCAGCTGCCTCAACATTGTCTACCACTTCCTTCTCCTGGAAACGTTATCGAACGTCGGCTTCATTGACATTGTACTCTCCTGATGCTCGTCTTATTACTCTGGCCGTTAATTCTCTTTCTCCTTCATGGGCTTCTCCTCTGTCTCCAACCCCCTAACTGTGGAAGTCCCTCAAGATTCTGCTCTGGGTCCTATTTTATTCTCTGTCTACACCCACTCACTTGGAGAATTCATTTGTTCTCATGGCTTCAATTACCACCTCTATGCGGATGATACCTAAATCTACATCTTCATCCCTGCTCTCTCTTCCTCTCTGTAGTCTCGTATTTCCTCCTACCTTCAAGACATCTCTACCTGGGTGCCCTACCATCACCTGAAGCCCAACATGCCTAAAAGTGAACTTTTTATCTTCCAACTTAAACCCTGTCCTCCCGCTCACTTTCCCATCTCTGTAGATGACACTACCATTCTACCTGTCTCACAAGTCCATAACCTTGCTATTATTCTTGACTCCTCTCTATTTCTACCCACATATTCAAATCCATCACTAAATCCTGTCAGTCCCATCTTCACAACATCACTAAAATCTGCCCAGTCCTCTCCATCCAAACTGATGCCATGTTAATACAGTCACTCATCCTATCCTTCCTGGATCACTTCATCAGCCTCCTTCCTGCCCTCCCAGCCTCCTGTGTCTGCCCACTCCGGTCCATTCTTCACTCTGCTGTCCAAACATTTTTCAACAAAAACGTTCAGACATGTTTCCCCAGTCCTCATGAAACTCCAATGGTTGACCATCCACCTCCACGTCAAACAAAAATACCTCATCATTGGCTGCAAAACACTCATTTACCTTACCCTCTCCTACTTCACTTCGCTCCTCTAATGCCAAGCTTCCACTTTGCCATGATTTCATCTATCTTGCCACCGATTCCTCGTCCATGTCCTGCCTCTGACCAGGATTGTCCTCCTTCCTCATAACCGACAGGCAATTACTCTCCCCTACTTCAAAGCCTATTGAATGCATGTCTCCTCCAAGAAACCTTCCCTGACTAAGCCCCCTTTCTTATTCGCCCACTCCCTTCTGCATCACCCTGAATTGCTCCCCGTGTTCTTCTCCACTCACAGCCTCATAGCACTTATGTACATATCTGTAATTTATTAATTTATATTAATGTCTGTCTTACCCCATGCCCCATCTAGACTGTAAGCTCATTCTGGAAGGGAATGTGTCTGTTCATTGTTGTATTGCACTCTTCCAAGTGCTCACTACAGTGTTCTGCACACAGTAAGCACTCAATAAATGCAATTAAATGAATGAATGAATGCCTCTGTGAACCACCTAAGTGGTCCTGTGTGCACCACCCCCATCCTAGGAGTAGTCTGCTGCTGTAAGTGGCCTCAGCAAGTCCAGGGACACCGTCCCTAAGCTGAGGAGGAGTCTGCCGCTATGAGCAGCCTCAGAGGGCCTACTACGGTCAGCACCCTCAGCTAGCCTAGGAGTGTTATTTTGTGGCCTGATGGTCTCTACAGCTATGGGCAGCTGGAACAGGTCAAAGGACACTATTCCCCAGCCTAAAGGGAGTCTGTTCTGTGAGCGACCTCAGCTAGCCTAGTAGCACGCTCTTCCAGCTGAGGGGTAGTATTTCACTGTGAGTGGACTCAGCAGACCTAGAGACACCATCCTCCGGCCTAGGAGACGTCTACTACAGAGAGAAGGCACAGTGTGTGTAGGGGGACTATTCCCCAGCTCAGAGTATGTCTGCCACTGTAAGCAGCCTCAGCAGGCCCATGGACATGCTCCCACAGTTGGGGGGTGTCTGTCACTGTTATAAACTGCAGCAGGCCTATGGACACACTTTCTCAGACCAGGGAGAGCCTGAAGCTGTGAGCAGCTGCAGCGGGTGTAGGGGCACCATACCCCAGCCTAGGGAATGTTTGCCACAAGGAGCATATAGAGAGAAAATGGGGACATCCCCCTCCCGCCAATTCTGGGGGAGTCTGCAGCTGTACGACCTCAGTAGGCCAAATGGCACCATCCTCCAGCCTAGTTCCCTGTGGTCTGACGCTTTGAGATGCCTGAGCAGGCCACTGTCACCATCCGCCAGTAGAAGGCCAGTCTTCCTCTGTGAGTGACCTGAGTCTATCAGTCAGTCAAACATGTTTATTGAGCATTTACTAGCTGTAGAGCACTGTGCTTTGTGCTTGGGAGAGTATAATATGAAAGACACATTCTCTGCCCACAACGTGCTAACAGTCTAGAGGGGGAGACAGCCAGTAGTTTAAATAAATAAATTACAGATAAGTACATTACTGCTGTGGGGATGGTAGTGTGGAGTGAATAAAGGGAGTACGTCAAGGTGACATGGAAGGGAGTGAAAGAAAAGGAAAAGATGGCTTAGTTTAGGAAGGCCTCTTGGGGGAGAAGTGCCTTCAGTAAGACTTTGAAGGGTCCCAAGTAATTGTCTGTCAAATATGAAAAGGGAGGGCATTTCAGGCCAGAGGTAGGATGTGGGCAAGAGATTGGCAGCAAGAGAGATGAGACTGAGGTACAGTGAAGTGATTAGAATTAGAGGAGTGCAGTGGGCGGTCTGGATTGAAGTAGCAGAGTAGAAAGGTGAGGTAGGAGAGAGTAAGTTGTCTGAGTGTTTTAAAACCAATGGTCAGAAGTTTATGTTTGATTTGGAGGTGGATAGACAACCACTGGAGGTGCTTGAGGAGAGGGGAAATGCAGGCCAAGCTAGGATTAAGGTTAGGTGTAGGGTTAGAGTATGGTTAGGGTTAGGTTAGGCACTTTGGCTATGGCAAGGATTATTTATACGGTTAGTGTTAGGGTTTGGTTTAGGGATAGGGTAATGGTTAAGTTTAGGACTAATATTTAGAGAACTAATGTTAGGCCAGGTTCATTCATTCAATCATATTTATTGAGCACTTACTGTGTGCAGAACACTGTACTAGGCGCTTTGAAAGTACAATTCAGCAACAGAGAAAGTTCCTGCCCACAAAAGGCTCACAGTCAAAAAGGGGGAAGACAGATATCAAAATAAGTAAACAAACATCAATATAAATAAATAGAATTATAGATATACATATATACACTGGTGCCGTGGTGTCAGGAGGGGGGTAGAGCAAAGGGGGAAAGTCAGGGTGATGGGGGGAGCTGAGGAAAAGGGGAGCTTAGTCTGGGAAGGCCTTCTGGAGGAGGTGAGCCTTCAATAGGGCTTTGAAGAGGGGAGGTGTGATTGTTTGGCGGACTGGAGGAGGGAGGACATTCCAGGCCAGAGGTAGGACGTGGACCAGGGGTCAGCAGTGGAACAGGTGAGAATGAAGCACAGTGAGAAGATTAACATGAGAAGAGGGGGTATGCGGGCTGGGATATAGGAGGAGAGAAGGGAGGTGAGGTATGGGGGGCAAGGTGATGGAGAGCTTTGAAGCCAATAGTGAGAAGTTTTTGCTTGATACAGAGATTGATAGGTAAATACTGAAGATTTTTGAGGAGAGGGGTGACATGCCCAGAACGTTTCCATATAAAGATGATCCGCCCAGCAGAGTGAAGTATAGGCTGAAATGGAGAGAGACAGGAGGTTTGGAGATTAGAAAGGATGCTGATGCAGTAATCCAGTTGGAATAGGATGAGTGATTGTACTAACTTGGCCGCGGTTTGGATGGAGAAGGAAGGGCGCATCTTGGCGACATTGTGAAGTTGAGATCTGCAGATTTTGGTGACGGACAGGATATGTGGGGTGAATGAGAGAGTGGAGTCAAAGATGACACTAAGGTTGCAGGCTTGTGAAACAGGAAGGATGGTAGTGCTGTCCACAGTGTAAGGGAGAGGACAGGGTTTCAGAGGGAAGATAAGGAACTCTGTCTTGGACATGTTGTGCTTTAGTTGACGCGAGGACATCCAGGCAAAGATGACCTGAAAGCAAGAGGAGATGCAAACCTGGAGGGAGGGAGAGATGATAGGGGAGGAGATATAGATTTGAGTGTCATCTGCATAGAGATGATAGTTGAAGCCATGGGAGTGAATGAGTTCACCAAGGGAGTGAATGTAAATGGAGACTATAAGGGGACCAAGAACTGACGCTTGAGGAACCCCTACAGTTAGGGGATGGGAGATGGAAGAGAAGCCCGTTAAGGAGACTGGGGATGAACAGCCAGAGAGATAAGAGGAGAACCAGGAGAGGACAGAGTCAGTGAAGCCAAGGCTGGATAATGTGTTGAAGAGAAGGAGATGGTCAACAGTGTCAAAGGCAGCTGAGAGGTCGAGGAGGATTAGGATGGAGTAGAAGCCTTTGGATTTGGCAAGAAGGAGGTCATTGGAGACCATTGAGAGGGCGGTGTCAGTGGAGTGGAGGGGACGGAAGCCAGATAGCAGGGGCGGGGGGGCAGGAGAGAGTTGGAGTTGAGGAATTCAAGGTAGCAAGTGTAGGCGACTCACTCTAGGAGTTTAGAAAGGAAGGGTAGGAGGGAGAACGCTAACTGAAGGGAGCAGTGAGGTCAAGAGAAGGTTATTTTAGGATGGGGAGACGTGGGCATATTTAAAGGCAGATGGGAAGAAGCCATTGGAGCCTGAGAAGTTGAAGATGAAAGATAAGGAGGGGAGGAGTGAAGGGGAGAGAGTTTTAATAAGGTGGGAGGGAAAGGCATCTGAAGCGCATGTGGAGGAGGCGGTAATTGAGAGGAAGCAAGAGATCGCCTCTGAAGACACTGCTGGGAAGGATAGGAAAGTAGAAGAGGGGGTCGATAAGGGTCGGGAGGTGGAGGATGGGGACGGGTGATTTGAGGGACCTCAGATGCCACGGTTTTAATTTTCCTAATTATGTAAGTGGCCAGATGGTTGGCGGTGAGGGATGGGGTAGGGGGAGGAACAGGGGACCTGAGGAGGGAGTTAAGTGTCCGAAACAGCTGACGAGGGTGATGGGCATGGGTGTCAATAAGGGAAAAGAAATAGTTTTGCTGGGCAGAAGAGAGGGGCAGTTAAGGAAAGAAAGGACTGACTTAAAGTGGACAAGATTGGGCTGGTGCTTAGATTTCTGCCAGCAGCGGTCAGCTTCTAGAGCATAAGAGTGAAGGAGACAGACAATGGAGGTGATCCACGGCTGTGGGCTAGTCGTGCAAGAGTGATGAAAGGACAGAGGAGCAAATGAGTTGAGTTCAGTAGAGATGGTAGAGTTGAGAGCATTTATTTGGTCATCAAGAGTGGCTAAAGTGGGTAGGTAGGCTAGGTGGGGTGTGATGCTCTGATAGAAATGGTTGGGGTCGAGAGAGCGGAGGTCTCTGTGGTGGAGTAATACAGTTTTAAAGGGAGGAGGAGTATGACAGAGGAGGCAGGTGAGAAGGTTGTGGTCAGAGAGAAGGACTTCAGAATTGTTGAGGGTAGAGATTGTGCAGCAGTTAGAGACAATGAGATCGAGTGTGTGTCCAAGTTGGCGAGTG
Organism: Tachyglossus aculeatus; assembly: GCF_015852505.1. Classification (NCBI taxonomy): domain Eukaryota; kingdom Metazoa; phylum Chordata; class Mammalia; order Monotremata; family Tachyglossidae; genus Tachyglossus; species Tachyglossus aculeatus. The sequence continues at coordinate 40,851 of NW_024044853.1, read as the reverse complement.
CGCAAGGTGGGCGGAGCAGGAGGTTGGCGGAGTCAAGGAGTGATAGAAGGCGGGTGGCAGAAGTTTCACCGGCTACATCTATGTGGATGTTGAAGTCTCCAAGGATGAAATTGGACATGGAGAGAAGGAAGGTGAGAAAGGGGTCAAAATGGTTAAAGAAGTTGGTGGTGGGACCAGGAGGGCAGTAGACGGCTACAAGAATCTGGAGGGGATGATAGAGGTGGATGATATGGGCTTCAAAGGAGGGGAAGGAAGGGGAAGTGGGAGGAGGGATAGTGCAAATGCAGCATTGGGTTGCGAGAAGGAAGCCGACACTGCCTCCTTTCCCAGGAAGTCTGAGGAAGTGTGAGAAGAAGAGGCCTCTGCAGGAGAGAGCAGCAGGAGAGACCGTGTCATTGGGGGAAAGCCAGGTTTCCGTGAAGGTGAGGAGAAGGAGGAGAGCCGGACAGGAAAAGGTCAAGGACGAAGGGGAGCTTATTCATAAGGGAGCAGAGGTTCTGTAGGCCACACTTAGCAGCAGCTGCTGGGTGAGGGGAGACACAGGGATGGACACCAGGGGTGGGGAGGGTTTGGCTGGAAATGAGTTGGCTGGGGTCTGGGTTGGGGGAGAGGGATGAGGGGTTAGGGATAGTGTTAGGCCTATGCCTAGGCATAAGATTAGGGTTAGGGTTAAGGTTAGAGGTAGGGTAAGGATTAGGGTTAGATTTAGGTTTAGTACAGGTACTAGGCCTAGAGCTACGGTCAGGATTAGGATTGGAGTAAGGTTTAGGGTTAGGTTAGAAGTAGGATTAAGGTTAGGGCTATGGCTAGGCCTAGTGTTAAGGTTATGGATAGGGTTAGGGCTTAGGTTCAGGTTTTGGTTAGGGCTGGGATAGCCCGAGTGCTGGTTTAAGGTTCATTCATTCATTCATTCAATAGTATTTATTGAGTGCTTACTGTGTGCAAAGCACTGTACTAAGCGCTTGGGAAGTACAGGCTGGCCACATATAGGTTAGGGTTAAGGGCTATGGTTAGGGTTAGGGTTATTGTAAGCGTTAGAGCTAAATTTAAGGCTTGGGTTAGGTTTAGGTTAGGGTTAGGTTTAGCACTAGAGTTAAGGGTTATGGGTAGCCTTAGGTTTAGGGTTATGGTTAGTGTTAATTTTAGGGCTAGGTTTGGAGTTAGGGTTAGGATTAGGGTAAAGGTTAGGGTTAATGTTGGGATTAGGGTTAGGATTAGATTAAAGTTAGGTTAGGATTAGCACAAATTCTAGGGATAGGGATAGGGTTAGGACTATGTCTAGGTCTAGTTTTAGATTTAGACCTAGTTTTAAAGGTAGGTTTAGAGTTAGGGTTGAGTTAGTGATAGGCTTTGGTTAATTCTAGGGTTAGGTTAAAGTTAGGGTACAGCCTAGCGTGAGATTAGTGTTAATGATAGGGATATGTTAAGGTTAGGTTAGGGTTAGTGCAAAGTCTAGTGATAGGTTTGGAGTAGGGCTTGTGACTAGAGCTACTGTTAGTTTTAGGGCTAGGTTTGGGGTTAGGGTTAGGGTTAGGGTTGGGTTAGAGTTAGAGTTTGGGTTAGGGAAAGGATTCGGTTTAGGGTTAGTGTTAGGGTTATGGTGAGGTTTATGGTTAAGGTTAGGTTTAAGGCTCTGGCTAAGGTTAGGCTTATGGATAGGGTTAGGGTTAGGGCTAGGACTAGGGTTGGGGTTAGGGCTGGGACTAGGTTTAGGGTTAAAGATTGGGTTAACATTAGGGTTAGGTTAGGCCTAACGTTAGTCTTAGGGATAAGGTTACGCTTAGGCCTAGCTCTGGTCCTCTAATCCTGGGGACAGTGTTAGGTTAAATTTTCGGATTAGATTAAATAGTTTGGGTTAGGAATAGGGTTAGGTTTAGGTTTAGGGATGAGTCTAGTCCTTGTCCTAGGCCTAGGGTTAAATTTAGTTTTAAACTTTGAATTAGTGTTAGGGTTATGGTTAGAACTGGGGCTATGGTTTGGGTTAGATTTAGGGCAAATGTTAGTTCTAGAGCTAGGGTTAGAGTTAGGTTTAGAGTTAGGGCCAGAATTAGGGTTATGCTTAGGGTTAGATTAGTATTAGGTTAGGTTAGGGAAGGTCTATGAGTAGAGTTCGAGATAATGGTAGGATTAGGTTTAAGGTTAAGGTTAGTGGTAGGGCTAGGGTTTGGGTTAGGGATTGGTATTGATTTAGGATTATGACAAGTCCTAAAGATAGGTTTAGTGTAAATCAGGGATTAGGATTAGTTTTGACTAGGGTTAGGGTTAGGGTTCCGTGTAAGTATAGGCTTAGAGTTAAGCCACTTTCTATGGCTATAATTAGACTACCTTCTGCATCACCCGATTTGTTCCCTTTATTCATCCCCCTTCCCAGCCCCACAGCAATTTTTACATATCTGTAACATTCATTTATATTAATCTCTGTCTTTATATTAATGTTTGTCTCCACTAGACTGTAAGCTTGTTGTGAGCAGGTTATGTGTCTGTTTCTAGTTGAATTGGCCTCTCCCAAGCATTGTTCTGCATAAAGTAAGCACTCAGTAAATATGACTGAATGAACGAATGACTTAATGAATGAATGGGTTATCGTTAGTTTGGGGTTAGGTTAAGGTTAACACGGGTTTAGGGTTAGTGTTAGGGTTAGGTTTAGGCTTGAGGTTAGGGTTAGGGTTAACACTAGGACTAGCCTGTATTATGGGTATAGTTAGGTCTGGGTTTAGGGTTCAATTTAGATTTAGGGTTAAGGTTAGAGTTGGGGTTAGAATTAGGTATAGGTTTAGGGCTTATGGTTTGGGATCAAGCTATTGTTAAGATTAGATGAGGGTTAGGACTAGTGCTGTGCATGGATTTAGAATTAGGGTTAGGGTTAGGTTAAGGTTCAGGTTAAATTTAGGGCTTGGGGTCCTGTAACGTTTAGGGATAGGGATAGGATTAGCGTTAGGAGTAGGCCAAGGGCTTAGCTAAAGCCTAGGGTTTGAGTTAATTCTAGAGTTAGTGTTGGGTTAGTTTTAGGGTTGTCTCATTCAACCCACATATTCAATCCATTACTAAATCTTGTTGGTTCCACCACAACAACATCACTAAAATCCATCCTTTCCTCTCCATCCAAACGGCTACAACATTAATACAATCACTTGTCATATCCTTGCTGACCTCCCAACCTCCTGTCTCCCCCCACTCCAGTCCATACTTCACTCTGCTGCCCAGATCATTTTTCTACAAATCCGTTCAGAACATGTTTCCCCACTCCTCAAAAAAAACCCAGTGGTTGCCCATCTACCTCTGCTTCGGACAGAAACTATTCAACATTGACGTTAAAGTACTCAATCACCCTTTCTACCTCATCTCGCTACTCTCCTGCTACATCCCACCCCTCACTCTTCACTCCTCTAATGTTAATTTTCTCACTGTGCCTCCATCACTTCTATCTCGCCACTGATTCCTTTCTCACATCCTGTCTCTGGCCTAGAACCCCCTCCCTCTTCAAATCATCATCATCATCAATCGTATTTATTGAGCGCTTACTATGTGCAGAGCACTGTACTAAGCGCTTGGGAAGTACAAATTGGCAACATATAGAGACAGTCCCTACCCAACAGTGGGCTCACAGTCTAAAAGATAGACTGACAAAGATAGACAAATCTGATAGACAACTGCTCTGCTCACTTTCAGAGTTTTATTAAAGAAGCATCTGCTACAAGTAGCCTTCTCTACCTAAGCTCCCCTTTCCTCTTCAGTTGTTCCTTTTTATGTCACTCTGACTTGCTCCCTTTGTTCACCCCCTCCACAACCCCAAAGCACTTATGTTGATGTCCATCATTCATTTATTTATATTAACATCTGTCTCCCCCATCTTTAGACTGTAAGCTTGCTGTGGTCAGGGAATATGTCTGTTTATCGTTGTATTGTACTTTCCCACGCACTTAGTACAGTGCTCCATACACAATAAGCACTCAATAGATATGACTGAATGAATGAGTGAAAGAATAGTTGGGATTATGGTTAGAGCTGTGGTTAAATGTATGGTTTGGGGCTACATTAAGAGTAAGGGTTAGAGTTACAGTTAGGGTTAGGATTAGCTACAGGGCTAGTTGCTAGCATTAAGGTTAGGGTTAGGGCTATGCTTAGGGATAGGGCAAAGGTTAGGTTTAGAGTTAGGGATAGGGCTAATAGTAAGGTTACGATTATGGTTAGAGTTACTGTTAGATATAGGGTTATGGATTAGGTTAGCGTTAAGGCTAGGGCTAGGGTTAGCATAAGGTTGAGAGCAAGCGTTATGTTTGAGGTTAGGGTTGGGGTTAAAATTAGTGTTAGTGATAAGGGCTAAGACTAGGTCTAGGGTTAGGGTTAGCTTTAGGGTTACAGTTATTTCTAGGTTTTGGGTTGGCATTAGGTATTGGGTTAGGGTTAGGGTTAGCATTAGAGGTAGGGCCAGAGCAAGGTCTAGTGTTAGGGTTAAGGACAAGATTAGGGTTAGGGTTAGGATTTGAATTAGTGTCAGGGCTAAGGCTAGGGTTATGGATATGGATAGAGATAGGTTATGGGGTTAGGTTTATGCTTTGGGTGAGGATTAGGGTTAGGGTTAGGGTTAAGGGTAAGGTAGGGGTAGGTGTTGGGCTAGGGTTAAATTAGTTTTTGGGTTAAGGTTAGGCTTAAGGTCATGATTAGGACTCAGGATGGGATTAGGGTGAGGGTTAGAACTTGTGTTAAGACTTGATTTAACATTAGTGTCAGGGTTAGGTTTAGAGATAGCATTAGAGTGAAGATTAGGGTTAGAGTTTCAGTTTATTTTAGGGCTAGGGTTAGGGCTCTGTTTAGGCTTAGGGTTATGATTATTAATTTGCGTTAGTGTTAGGGTTAGGGCTCGGACTAGTGTCAGGGTCAGGTCTAATTAAGGTAAGGGTTAGGGTTAAGGTTAAGGTTAGGGTTAAATTTAAGCTTAGTGTTAGGTTAAGGTTAATGGCTAGGGTCAGGGCTAATTGAGTTAACATTATGGCTAGGGCTAGGCCTAGGGCTACGGTTAGAGTCAGGGTTACATTTAGGTTTTGGGTTAAGGTTAGGGTTAGAGTTAAGGTTAGGACTAGGCCTAGGTTTACAATTAGGGTTTGGGTTAGGACTAGGGTTAAGGCCAAGTGTAGGGTTAGATTTAGAGTTAGCAATAGGGCTAGGGCTAGGTTTAAGGAAAGGGTTAGCCATAGGCTTACGTTTATTGTTTGGGTTAAGGCTCAGTCTAGGTCTAGGACTAGTGTTAGAGTTAGCTCTGCCATGTGTCTGCTCTGTGACCTTGGGCTTCTCTGTGCCTCAGTTACCTCATCTGTAAAATGGGGATCAAGACTGTGACCCACATGTGACACAGGGAACTATACTCAACCTGATTATCTTGTATCTCCTCAAGTGCTTAGAACAGTACTTGGTACATAGTAAGTGCTTAACAAATACCACAATTATTTATCATTATTATTATATAGGGTAAGTGTTAGGGGGAAGCTTAGGGTTGGGCCTAAGGCTAGGGTTAGGATGAAGGTTAGGGCAAGTATTAGGGTTAGGATTAGGGTTAGAGTTAGGGTTAGCATTATTTCTAGGGCTAGTGTCAGGGTTAGGGATGGATTTAGTGATATAGTTAGGGTTAGGGCTAGGATTAGAATTAGGGTTCTAGCTAAGGTTAGGGTAAATCCTAGAGTTATGGACAGGATTCAATCTAGGGTTGGATTAGGGTTAAGATAAGGATTAGATCAAGTGTTAGGGCTAGGTTTAGGGTTCAGATTATGGTTTGTTTGGTTCATTCATTCATTCAATCGTATTTATTGAGCACTTACTCTGTGCAGAGCACTGCACAAATCGCTTGGGAAGTACAAGTTGGCAACATATAGAGACGGTCCCTACCCAACAGCGGGCTTACAGTCTAGAAGGGGGAGGCAGGCAACAAAACAAAACATAATAACAAAATAAAATAAATAGAATAGTAAATATGTACAAGTAACATACATAGAGTAATAAATATGTACAAAGATATACAGGTGCTGTGGGGAGGGGAAGGAGGCAAGGGGGGGAATGGGGAGGGGGATGAGGAGGGGAGGAAGGAGGGGGCTGAGTTTAGGAAGGTTTGGCTTAAAGTAAGGTCAGGGTTAAATTAGGGATAGATTTAGGGTTAGGGTTAGGCTTAGCACTAGGTTTAGTGTTAGGGTTAGAGTTAGGCTTAGGGTTAGTGTTATGGTTAGTTGCAGCTTTAAGACTAGGCCTAGGACAAGGATTCAGTATAGGGTTGGTGTTGAGTTATGTTGAGGTTTGATACTAATGTTAGAGTAGCACTAAGGCTAGGGTTAGGATTAGGTCTTGGGGTTAGAGATAGGGTTAGCGTTGGTCTGGGTTTAGACTTCCTAATAGGGTAAGGGTTAGGGTTAGGGTTATGTTTATGGTTAGGGTTAATAGTAGACTTAAGGATAGCCCAAGGGCTAGAGTTATGGTTGGATTAGAGTTAGGCGTAAGGCTAGTTTTAGGATTAGGTGTAGAGATAGGGTTAGCGTTGGGGTATAGGATATGGTGAGATTTAGGGTTATGGTTAGGATAGGTTAGGTTAGGTTAGCTGTTGAGCTAGGACTAGGGTTAGGGATAGGGTCAGGGTTAGGTCTAGCTTTGGCTTTAGGGTTTGAATTGCGGTTAGAGGTAATCTTAGGGTTAGGGATAGGGGTAGGAGTAGGATTAGGATTAGTGTAGATTTAGTTGTAGATTTAGGGCTAGTGTACGGGTAAGGCTGCAACACCACCCACTGCCATGCTAGGTATCCTCCTCCCATGCTTTCTGAGTCCCCTTCAATGGCCATGAGCCTGACCACAGGGACAGGACTGGTAGTTGAGTAGGCGGAGGTAAACACCGTCAAGAGCAAGAGTCAGACTACAAATCCCATAATTCATCATGCCCAGAGCCGCAACACCACCCTCCCTCCCCTCGTAACAGGGCCTGATTGGCTGGGCCGGTGCCTGGGTTGAACTACGTCATACTAGCATTATCGTGGTGGTGTTGATTCAGCGATTACTCTTGGCCAGTTACTGGTGCAGGGACGATACGATCAGAGCACAGGCAGCCTGCGTCCCACAACAGGGCTCACAAACTGTAGAAGAGGGAGAAGAGGTACTTCATCCCCAGTTGTATGGGTGTGGCAGCTGAGGCACACAGAGACTGTAGAGTCGTGCACCAGATCACACAGCATAAAAATGTCAGAGTCGTGACTAGGACCTAGATGTCCCACCTCCCAGCCCTGCTCTCTTTCTACCCGCTTTGCTGCTTCTTGAGGGTTGTGCGGGGTTATGTGGATGGCAGCGAGGCTCTAGGAATCCAGAGGATCCGGCCGTGGCCAGAGAAGCAGTGTGGCTTAGTAGAAAGACCATGGGCTTGGGAGTCAGAAGTCGTGCGTTCTAATCCCAGCTCTGTTACTTGCCAACAGTGTGACTTGGGGCAAGTCACTTAACTTCTCTGTGCCTCAGTTACCTCATCTGTAAAATGGGGATTAGGACTGTGAGCCCTACATAGGACAACCTGATAACCTTATATCTACCCCAGTGCTTATAATAGTGGTTGGCACACATTAAGCACTTAACGAATACTATTATTATTATTATCATTATTATTATTCAGTCATTCAATCATTGATTTAGCACTTACCATGTGCAAGTCACTGTACTAAGAGTTTGGGGGACAACAATACAACAATAAACAGGCACATTCCTTGTCCACAACGAGCTCTCAGTCTAGAGGGGGAGACAGACACTAATTTACATAAACAGATTAAGAAAGAAAGAAATGAATAAATAACTAAATTACAGAGAAATGACTTGCCCATAGGCTCACACAGTGAAGACGTGGCGGAGCTGGGATTAGAGGCCAGGTCCTTCTGACTGCCAAGCCCCTTCTCTGTCGACTAGACCAGACTGTTTCTCTTTCCCATCATTGTAGACAAATACCACTTTTCTTCCTGCCTCAGCAGCTTGAATACTTGGCATTGTGCTCGACTCAAATAATCAGTCGTTCAATCAATCACGTTTATTGAGCACATCCTGTGTGCAAAGGGCTGTACTAAGTGCTTGGTAGAGTACAACACAACAGTATAACAAGCATATGACCTGCCCAAACCGCGTTTTCCATTTAGATGGGTAGGTAGACACCAATATGAATAAATTCATTTCAGTTAAAAACCGAAGTGCTGGGTGTTGAGGTGGGGCACAGCACATTTCAGCATTGCCGAAACACTGCCCTTTGCCAGGCTTAATATCCACCTCCTGCGCTTTCTGCACGGCCCCTAACGGCCGAGTAGTTCGGTAAGCGGAGGCCAACAACGCCAAGAGCAAGCATCAGATTATGACTCCCAGGGGTCTTTGTGCCCCGAGCCTCTACGAAACCGCCCTCTCTTCACGATAGGATCTGGTTGACTGGGAGAGTGCCTGTACTGGGCTACATGGGAACAGAGGGGAAGCGTGGACACTAACGAGGGTTCATTCCTGGGAGAGCATCTTCGGGAGAGCCAATGTGATCTTCATGTGTCAGCTCTGAGAGGATCTTTGCAAATAAAAGGGTGTGCTATAGCCACACTCGGGTAAACTACCTGCACTCAGTACGTGGGGCTGCTCAGTGCCTGGACTGGCGGTTGTGTGCTAAACCCTCTCGGGAGGGAGTTTGATTTCAGGAACCCAAGAGAGAGTTTTGAGTTTCTGTGTTCTCTACGTTACACTTCATGGAGAGTGGTACCAAATACTTAAGAAATACCATAATAGCTATAATTATTAAAAGGAAAATGGCCTTAAACAACTGCCTCCCGCGCTTCTGGACTGTGGACAATAGCCTCATGCCCCGCCACGAGGTACGAAGGGACTGGCATTTCGGAAGGTGGAAGTGAACGACGTCAAGAGCGACATCAGACTAGGAGTTCCAGAAGTCCTTGCGCCCCGAGCCTCAACGACACGCACCCTCTCTCCCTCTTGACAGGGTCGAATGGCTGGGTCGGTGCCCAGCTGGACTACATCATACCCGCGTTATTGCAGTGGTGTTGGTTCAGCAATTGTTACTGGCCAATTGCTGGTGTGGGGACTGCACGATCAGAATAGAGGCAGCCTGCGTACCACATCAGGGCTCCCAGACTGTGGAAGAGGGAAAACAGGTATGTCACCCAGTTTTCCAGGTGTGGTAGATGAGGCACACAGATTCCAAAGTGCCTTGCCCCAGGTCACACAGCACAAAGGTGACAGAGCCAGAACTGGGACACTGGTCTCAGTTGACCCGTGGACCACATCCTATCTCTGGCCTGGAATGTCCTGCCTCCTCAAATCCACCAAACTAGCACACTCACTCCTCCTTTCAAAGCCCTAGTAAATTATCACCTTCTCCAGGAGGCCTTCCCAGACCAAGCCCTCCTTTTCCTCTGCTCCCCTCCCCTCCCCATTGCCCTGACTCACTCCCTTTGCTATACCCGCTTCCTTCCCACAGCACTTGTGTATATATGCACATATTTATAATTATAGTTCTATTTATTTCTTTAAATTATGTGTATATATCTATAATCCTTTTTATTTGTAATGACGCTACTGATGCCTGTTTAGTTGATTTGATGTTTGTCTCCAACCTTCTACACTGTGAACTAGTTGTGGGGAGGGATTGTTTGTATTTGTTGCTGAATTGTACTTCCCAAGCGCTTAGTACAGTGCTGTGCACACAGTAAGCTCTCAATAAATACGATTGAATGAATGAATAACCCTGAGACAATGAATCCCCATTTTACAGATGAGGTAACTGAGGCAGAGAGAAGTGAAATGCCTTGTCCAAGGTCACACAGCAGACAAGTGGCAAAGCCAGAATTAGAACCCAGATCCTTCTTACTCCCAGGACCTGGGTCCTTCTCTGCAATCCCGTATTTCTTCCTGCCTTCAGGATCGGCCTCAAACGTTTTCCAAATATGGGACGCTTAGACCTACTTACATGTCTATCATTAGGATTATTATGAGAAGAGTGTCAAGAACCCACTACTATCTACTCGGATGTCTTGCCAACCACTCATACCTAACATGTTCAAAACAGCATGACTATTCTTTCCATCAGGACTTCTCCGACACTTCACTTTTCCATCACTATGAACAACGCCAACATGAAAGTGAAACAACTGTTATGGCTTGAAACTGTTTTCTGTACAAGGGTGTTCTATTTTCTGGGGACTGGTGGTTGGGGCCAAGGATAATGAGGTGGACTCCAAAGGTTCACTGGGCATCTGCAGGGAGGGGAGAGGAAGGGGAAGAGAGGTGGCGACGACCCCACCCGCCATCCCCAAACCGAAGCGTTCCGAGCTCGCATCCTGGGGAAAGACTACAAAATCACGAGTTTACCCCACCACGGAAAAAGGAGGTGGCACGGGGACCCTGCTGTAGGCCCACTCTCGGTGTGTATGTGGCGGGGGGTGGGGAGGTTTGGGATTGAGTGGGTGTGTATGGGTGGGTGAGAGGAAAGAAACGAGGGGCTGTTACTTCCAGTCCGCGGTAGCCTGAAGGAGAGGGGTTACAACAGATAAATCATTTGACTTCTCTGTGCTTCCGTTCCATCACCTGTAAAATGGAAATTAAGACTGTGAGCCCCATGGGAGACAAGGACTGAGTCCAACCTGGTTTGCTTCTCTCCACCTCAGCGTTTAGTGTAGTGCCTGGCGCATAGTAAGCGCTTAACAAATACCATTAGGAAAATAAAAGGGACCATTCGTTGGTGCTCAGGATAATGACGGAGAGCAGTTACACCTAAGAGATCCCAACGTATCACTGGACATCTGGGGAAGGGAGGCCAAGCTGCGACCCTGACACCGCTGCCTAGGCCGTCTTGGAGATGCCAGCCGCCGTCCCCAGATTACAGCACCACAGCCGTCCCCCAAAGATGTCCCAGAAATTTCTGTAGGCACCTGAGGTGTGGAGGGAAAGCGGCATCGCTACGCTCCGGAACCACGAGCCCACCCCTACTCCCCAACCTCCTCTACCACTGACCGGATCAGCTCAGGAACGGAGCTCTGCGTTCTAGGACAGCAGTTTTCTGGGCACACTTCCCTGGGAAAGAACAAAATCGCAAGGAATGCACCTCGAGCCCGCCCCAATTGGAAAAAGCCATAGCGTTCCGAGCCTGTTGTCGGACTGTTGTGTTCTCGGGTGAGGGTGTGACGCTGTGCCGAAGTTTGGGTGGGTGGTGTGGTGAGCCCACAACAAGCTGCCTTTTTAGAAACTGGGATCCCGTGAACAACAACAGGGAAGCGACTGTTGAAGGCACTGATGTGCCCTACCTGAGGCAAGTGATTGCTGGCCTGTGGGGGTGGAGCATGGAGGGAGGCAGGGCTTTTTCTCCCTGTTCTACCCTGTAACGGGCCTGGACCAATCAATGACTGCCAGGTAGAACCACAGCTGCAACGCCTAATGCCGATAAAAGAGCTCATTTTGAATCGCGAGGGGGCACCTGGAGACAGCACGGTGGCACGCAGAGAAGCAGTGGCAGCACAAAGAAACAAACACTGAAGCAGCAGGAGAGCTGTACTCTAAAGCAGTAGAAGGCAGCTGCACTTGAAAGCAGAAAGAAGAAGCATTGTAAGAACGGGCTCCTTTGCCCACAGACTTGTATTTGACCCTTGTTGGAGTGGAGTGGAGTGAGTGAGTGTGTGTATGTTTCACTCCCTTGCACGCTGCTAAAACTAAGTAAAAAGCTAAGTAACCTTGGTGATCAAAGGTGTGGTTTGAACTGCACTACGTGCTACTGAGGCTCCCCCAGTCCAGGAAGGTCCTGGTTGGTATGAACCGTGCTGGGGGAGGGGAGCATGCTACAGGTGTGTATGGGTGGGTTGGGGGAAAGGAAGGTGGAGCGTTATTTCTGAGCTACGAGATCGCTACAGTTCTATGGCACGGTGGTAGTGAATGCACTTCAGCAGGCGAACCATAGTTCCAGAAGAAACAGGACCAGGTCCTGTCTGTACATATCTGGCCGCTGATGTAAGGAAGCCACTAGGGGTGGGGCTCTGCAGTAGGATCAGTCTGAAACAGAGGCCGGATGCGTGGAGAGGGGTTCTGGGCTCTGGGACTCCTAGGACTCTGGTTCTCTGGATTACTGGGGCTCCTGGGGCTATGGAGCTCTGGACACTGAGGCTCTAGGCCTCCTGGGGTTCTTGGGACTCCAGGGATCCCGGGCTCTGGGGATCCGGGGCTCTGGGGCTCTTTGGACACGAGGCTGATGGGGTTCTGGCCCCTCTGGGGCTCTGGCATTCTTTGGCCTCAGGGCTGCCGGAGCTCTGGCCCTCTGGGGTTCTGTGGCTCTGATACTCCTGGTGTTCTAGGGATTTCAGGACTCCTGGAGCTCTGGGACCTTGGGGCTCCTAGGATTCTGGAGCTCTGGTTTCGCTCTGAATTTCCCGGGGCTCTGGGGCTCCTGACGCTCTCGGGATCTGGGCCTTGGCGCTCTGATACCCCTGGAGTTCAGGGCCTCTGGGGCCTTGGGGCTTCTAGGGCTCTGGAGCTCCTGGGGTTCTTGGGGTTCCAAGGCTCCTGGGATTGTAGGGCTGGGGAACTCCGGGGCTTTGGGTCTCCTGGAGTTCTGGGGCTCTGGGGCTTCTAAAACTCTGGGGCTTTGGATTCTTGGGGCTGCTGGAGCTCTGGAGTTCTGGAGCTCTAGGACCTTGGGGCTTTGGGGATCTTGAAGCTATGGGGATCAGGACTCTGGGGTTATGGGGCTCCTGGGATTCTTGGAACTCCAGTGCTCCTGTAGCTCTGGGGATCTGGGACTCTGGGACTTTGGGCCTCCTGAGACTCTGCGGATCATGGAGCCCCTGTGTTCCCGGGGCTGCTGGGGCTCTGGGGCTTCGTCTGGGTCCATTGAGCTCTGGTGCTTCTGGGCCTTCGAGCAGCCGGGACCCTGGGCTCCTGAGGCTCTTGGGCTTCTGGGGTCTTTGGACTGCTGGGGCCGTGGGGTTCCTGGGGCTCTGGGTATCTGGAGCTCTGAGTCTTTGGGGTTCCTGAGAGTTTGGGGCTCTGAATTCTGGGACTGTGGGTTTCTGGGGTTCCTGGAGCTCCTGTGCCTAGGGCTCCCGTTGCTCTGTGGCTTCTGAGACTCTGGAGATCTGGAGCCTTGGGGCTTTGGGGCTCCTGGGACTCTAGGGCTCTGAGTTCTGGGGCTCCTGGAGCTTTGCGGTTCTTAGTCAATCTGTGCGATCTTAAAGCTACCAGAAAGCCACTGGGTTCCTTTGTCTTACCGGGCCTTCTGACAGCTGGAGAAAGTCCCTCTGGGCTCCTCTGACACCCGAGGGCACCTGACAGCTGTAGAAAGATCCCTGGGACTCTCTTCCACTCCTGTCTACCCTTTAGCCCCAAGAATCCCTCATGGGGCCGTCTGCGACCCCAGGTCATCTGACAGGCACCGAAAGATCCCCTAGAGCCACCTGTCACCCCAGGCCATCCGACAGCTTCAGGAAGACTCCTTGGCACACTCTACCTCCCCAGTCACCTGTCAGCTACAGGTAGAACCCTGGGACCCTGTATCACCGTAGGTCATCTGACAGCTGGAGGAAGCTTGCACTCACTCACTTGCACTTAGTCCTGACCTGTAAGCACTTACTTACCCTTGCCACCACCCAATCCCCACTGCACTTAATGTACATATCCTTATACTCAGTTATTTCCCATACTTGTAAAATTATTTTAATGTCTGTCTCTCCTATTAGACTATAAAGTTCTTGAGGGCAGGGATCATATCAACTAACTGTATCGTGCTCTCCCAAATGCTTACTACAGTGCTCTGCACAAAGTAATCTTTCAATAAATACGATTGATTGGTTGATTGAATGATTTCATCTGGCCCATTGTTCTGACTCTGATGCTGACAACAGGACCCATTGAGGGCCACCTCCTTGACATCCATACTCAGGGTTAGAGGTAGACCACCCCGAATCCTTCACCTTTTCTCTAGAACCCTAGATGAGCTCCCTTGCCCACTGATCCAGCAAACCCATCTTGAACGTTGTCATAGTTTCAGCCTGTACAATTCTCATGGTAGCCATTCTTTCTTGATTACAATGTTTTGGGCTGAAAATCGTTTCTTTTTCTTTGTTTGGAACTTCCTTAAGATTCCTTAGGAACCCCTTCATCCTGGGGCTGTGAAATGTGAAGGCACTGATCTTGTGTTCACCCTTCCTGATGGCCAACTCAGATTGGTTATGCAGACGGAGCATGATAACCGAAAGAATGGTGTTCTATAGCCACACTGGCTTCTCCGTCCACTCCCCCAGACCATGGTAGGTGGAGTACATGGAAGGGGGGCACAGGCCCGTGCTTCTGCGCAGTTTAGCCCCTGACTAGCCTTCCACATTAGAGCAGTGGTGTCTGAAGTTGTCGAGCTCTCAGAAATATTCTGGTCTGTGACTTTAGATGGCATCTGCTTTAAAAATTATGGTATTTGTTAAGTGCCTACTATATGCCTGGGAATGAACTAAGCACTTAGGTAGGTATTAGCAAATCCGGTTTGACACAGACCCTCTCCCACATGGGGCTTATAGTCTTAATCTCCATTATTAAGATGAGGCAACTGAGGCATAAATAAGTAAAGTGACTTGCCCAAGTTCGCACAGCAGACAGGTGGTGGAGCTGGGATTAGAACCCAGGCCCTTTTGTCTCTCAGACCCATGATCTGTCCACTAGTAGACCCTGCTTCTTCCAGCCATCCAGTCAATCAGTCATTTCTTCAGGGCTTATTGTATGCAGAGCACGGTACTAAGTGCTTGGAAGAGTACAACAACAAACAGACAAATTCCCTGCCCACAACAATATTACAGCCTAGTCCATCCCTGCTAGCCATTCCAAAGTGACAGGAGGACCAGCTGAGAGATTGTGGATGGCTCAGTGCAGACTGTCACCGCTACTATTAAAACAACTCAAATTCACCTGTAGCTTCTTTACCACCAGCGATTGAGCAGCGTTCATCTGAAAGACTGGGGGACAGTTAAGGTGTATGTGCATGGACAAACTCTACCAGAGTATATGACATCAATCAATCAATCAATCAATCGTATTTATTGAGCGCTTACTATGTGCAGAGCACTGTACTAAGCGCTTGGGAAGTACAAATTGGCATCACATAGAGACAGTCCCTACCCAACAGTGGGCTCACATCCTCTCTTAGTGACCCACACAATCAGATACAAGTGCACAATCAGCATCTATCCCTTCATACTACAAGGCAACAGTATAGGTACAGAACTGTTGACACAGCCCAAGGCATTTTGACTAGATCTTCTGGACCATCCCGCTGTCCCTTCCCCCGCCCTCCGCATCCAAGTGTCATGTGTTTGTGGTTTTTTTCTTCTACTGGTATTTCTTTATAAGAGCTTGCTATGTGCCAGATACTGTAATTAACTCTGGGGTAGATTCAAGCTAATCTAGTTGGACACAGTCCTGTCCCACATGGGACTCACAGTATTAACCTTCCCTTTAACAGAGGTCCGTAGGAATCATTAATTTAGTCATTCATTCATATTTATTGAGCGTTTACTGTGTGCAAAGCACTGTCCTCAGAGCTTGGGAGAGTACACCATAGCCATAAACAGACACATACCCTGCCCATAATGAACTCACAGTCTAGAGAGGGAGACAGACATTCATAAACAGAAATAGAAAAAGAAGGAAAGAAAAAAATGAATAAGTAAATTACAAAGAAGTGATTTGCTCACAGGATCACATAGTCGAGAACCAGTATTAGAGCTCAATCAACTAGACTATGCTGCTTTCCTTTACCATCACTTTTCTTCCTGTCTCACAAGCTTGAATCCTTGGTGGTGTGTTTGACTCAGTCAATCAATCGATCAATGAATCATGTTTTTTGAGTGCATTTTGTGTGTGAGCATTGTATTAAGCAGTTGGGGGAGTACAATACAATAATATAACAGACACATTCTGAATGAATGAATGAATTTATCCTCCCCATCCCCCCCGCCTTACCTCCTTCCCCTCCCCACAGCACATGTATATATGTTTGTCCGTATTTATTACTCTATTTTATTTGTACATATTCCTTATATTTATTTTATTTTGTTAATATGTTTTGTTTTGTTGTTTGACTCCCCCTTCTAGACTGTGAGCCCGCTGTTGGGTAGGGACCGTCTCTAGATGTTGCCAACTTGTACTTCCCAAGCGCTTAGTACAGTACTCTGCACACAGTAAGTGCTCAATAAATACGGATGAATGAATGAATGAATGAATGAACATTCCCTGCCCACAACGAGCTTTCAATCTAGAGGGGGAGACAGACTTCCTTATGACTCTCAGGTCCGTGCTCTATCCATTTGACCACACTGCTTACATTTCCCATCACTGTAGACAAAACAACTTTCCTTCCTGTGTCAGAAGCCTGAATCCTTGACGTTGTGCTTGATTTCATCAATCAATTAATCAATCAATCAATCATGTTCATTGAGCACATCTGGTGTGTAGAGTGATTGGGAGAGTACAACAAAGCAATAGAACAGACATATTACCTACACACAACGGGCTTTCAGTCTAGTGGGGAAGATAGACATTAACATAGAGAAATAGATTAGGAAATAAAGAAATAAATGAATATACAGTGAAATCACAGGGAAGTGACATGCTCACAGGCTGACACAGTTGTGATGTGACAGAGCTGGGATTAGAAACCCAGTCCTCCTCATTCCCAGGCCCATGCACGATCCATTAGACCACGTTGCTTCTCCTTCCCATCCCTCTAGACAATATCACTTTTCTCCCTGTTTCACAAGCCTGAATCCTGAGTCAATCCATCGATCAATAAGTCGAGTTTATTGAGCACATCCTTGTGTGCACAGCGTTGTACTAAAGGCTTGGGGAAGGACAACACAACAAATTGGCAGACCGATTCTCTGTTTCCGAAGAGTTTTCATTCTAGTTAGGAAGACAGACACCAATATAAATAATTTAATTACAGATATAATTACAATTGAGGGGCTGGGAGTTTTGGGGAGGGGCTCCGTGCATCTCAGCTTGGTCGCATCGCCATCCTTTGCGAGGCTAAATGTCCACCTCCTGTACTTTCTGCGCCCTCTTCAAAAGGCCGGAAGCCCCGCCGCGGGGTACGTCAGGACTGGTAGTTCGGTAGGCAGAGGTGAACGCTGTCGAGAGTGAAAGCCAACTACAAGTCACAGACGTTTTTGTGCCCCGAGCCGCCAAGCCACTCTCCCTCCGCTCTCGACAGAGCTTGATTGGCTGTGTCGGTAACTGGGCTTGAATTTACAGGCACCCTATGGATAAGGCATAGATTTATAAGGGTCCGTTCTTGTGGGAACATCTTCGAGAGAGATAATGGCATCTCCACGTGGCAGCTTGGAGCGGGCTCATTCAAATACAAGGATGTGTGATAACAACGCAACGGGAATTGGCCCGAACATAGTATCCAGACCAGCTAATTGCCTTGACCCTTAGTTTTGTGTTAAACTCTCACGGGAGGGCATGGGAATATCGGTGCTTGATTTTGAGCGAATTTGGGGTCTCCAAGAGCATCACACTACAACTCCCAAAAATCTTTGTGCCCTGATCCACGAAGCCCCTCTGCCTCCTCAGCGATAGAGGCTGATGGGCTGTGTCGGTGACTGGGTTCTACTACATAGGAACCTTACAGATAGGGTGTAGACTAATAAAGGTTCACTCTTACAGAGCATCTTCGGGAGAGACAAAAGACATCTGCACGCACTAGCTTGGAGCGGGGTCATTCAAATACAAGGATGAGTGATAACTGTGCCCGGGTAATCAGCCCGAACACAGTATGTGGAACCGCTCAGTGCCTTCCCACTTTGTTGTGTGCTAAACTCTCTCGGGAGGGAATGAGATTAATGGCGCATGATTTTGAGCGTGTTTGGGGTCTCCGTGTTCTCTATGCCACACCTCACGGGGAGTGGTAGCAGGTACTTAACAAATACCATAATTACTATCATTATGAATGGGAAAATGGCCTGAACATCCACTTCCCGTGGCTTCTTCGCTCTGCAAAATGGATAGGGGCCTTACCATGGGGGATGACGGGGGTGGTAGTTCGCGAGACAGAGGTGAACACTGTCTAGAACGAGTATCACAATGTAACTCCCAGAAGTGTTTGTGCCCCGAGCTGCCAAGCCATTCTCACTCCCCCCTCGACAGATCCTGACTGGTTGTGTCAGTGACTGGGTACTAATGATGTTACGCTTTTGTTGGAGCATCTTGAGCCCAACAACTGGATCTGCATTCGACAACTCTGAACGGGCTCATTCAAATGCAGGGATGTGTGATAACCACGGTTGGGTAAGCTGCCCGAACACAGTATGTGGATCTGCTCAGAGCTTTGACACTTGGTTGTGTGGTAAACTCTCCCGTGAGGGAATAATAATAATAATAATGGTATTTATTAAGTGCTTACTATATGCAAAGCACTATTCTAAGCGCTGGGGAGGTTACAAGGTGATCAGATCGTCCCAGGGGGGCTCAGAGTCTTAATCCCCATTTCACAGATGAGGTAACTGAGGCCCAGAGAAGTTAAGTGAGTTGCCCAAAGTCACACAGGAGACAATTGGCAGAGCCGGGATTTGAACCCCTGACCTCTGACTCCAAAGCCCGGGCTCTTTCCACTGAGCCACGCTGCTTCCCCGTGATGTGATTAATGTGATTAAAGGTGCCTCAATTTGAGGTAGTATGGGGTCTCCGTGTTCTCTATGAGATATTTCGCGAGGAGCTGTATATCATTATGAGTGGGGAAAGGCCTGAACATCTGCCCCCCTTTCCAGGTGCGCTCCGCAAAATGGCTATGCGCTCCACCGAGAGGCATGACGGGAATGGTAGTTCGGGGGGCATAAGTGAACGCTGTGTAGAAGGAGTATCACAATACAACTCACAGAAGTGTTTGTGGCCCGATACGCCAAGCCTGACTCCCACCCCTCGTGACAGGGCTTGATTGGGTGTGTGGGTGATTGGACTCGACTACATAGGAACCCTACGTCCCACGTATAGGGCGGGGATTAATGAAGGTTCGTTCTTGTGGAAGCATCTTGAGAGGGACTAGGGCATCTGCACGTGACAGTTCTGAGAAGGCTCATTCAAATGCAAGGACGTGTTATAACCCAGCCCAGGGAAGCGGCCTGAACAGAGTACATGGAGCCACTCAGTGCCTTAACACTTGGTTGTGTAGTAAACTCTTCTGGGAAAGAATGGAATTACAGGTGCTTGACTTTGAGCGAGTTTGAGGTCTCTGTGATCTCTACGCGACACCTCAGGAGGAGGGATAGCAGGTACTTATAAAATAGCATAATCAATATCATCATTATTGGGAAAAGGGTCTGAACAACTGTTTCCCGCTCTCCTCAAAGTGGCCGCGGGCCCTACTGCAGCATGTTGTGGGAGTGCTAGTTCGGTAGGCAGAGGTGAATGCTTTCAAGAACTAACGTCACATTACAACTCCCAAAAGCCTTTGGGCATCGAGCCGCCAAGCCACTCTCTCTCCCCTCGCGACAGGGCCTGATTGGCTGTGTCGGTGACTGGGATCGACTACATAGGAACCCTACCGATAGCACGTCGACTAATGAGGGTTCGCTCTTGTTGGAGCATCTTCAGGACCGACATGTGCATGTCACATCTGCATGTGACAGCTCTGAATGGGTTCATTTAAATGAAAGAAGGTGCTATAACCACGCCTGGGTAAGTGGCCCTAACACAGTATGTGGAAACGCTCAGTGCCTTGATACTTGGGTACGTGTAGAAATCTCCTGAGAGGGAATGGGATAAGGGTACCTTATTTTGAGGGAGTTTGAGTTCTCCGTGTTCTCAATGCGACACCTCAAGAGGTGTGGTAGCAGGTACATAATAAAAACCATAATTAATAACATTATGAATTGGAAAACGGCCAGACCATCCTCCTTCCTCTTATTCTCTGCTCTACAAAGTGGCCGCAGGCCCCTTCGCGGGGCATGACCGGAGTGGTAGTTAGGTAGGCAGAGGTAAACGCTATCTAGAACGGGCATTGCACGACAACTCCCTGAAGTCTTCGTTCCCCGAGCTGCCAAGCTACTCTCCCTCCCTCGGAACAGGGCCTGATTGGCTGTGTCGTTGACTGGGATCGACTACATTGGAACCCTACCGATAGCACGTTGACTAATGGGGGTTCATTCTTGTTGGATCATCTTCAGGACAGACAAGTGAATCTGCACGTGACAGCTCTGAGCGGGCTCATTCAAATACAAGGATGTGTTATATCCCCTCCTGGGTAAACAGCCCGAACACAGACTGTGGAGTTGCTCAGTGCCTTGACACCTGATTCAGTGTTAAACTCTCCCGGGGGTCGGGCGTGGGGGGGAATGGGACTAAAGGTGCCTGATTTTGAGAGAGTTTGGTGTCTCCGTGTTCTCTATGTGAGACCTTACAGGATGCGATAGCAGGTACATAACAAATACAATAATTACTACCATTATTAGACAGAAAACGTCCTGAACAACCACCTCCAGAGCTCTGCAAAGTGGCTTGGGCCACACCGCGGGGCATTACAAGAGTGGCAGAGGTGTACGCTGTCAAGAACAGGTATCACACTACAACTCTCAGAAGTCTTTGTGCCCCAAGCCTCCAAGCCACTCTCTCTCCCCTCGCGACAGGGTCTGATTGGCTGTGTCGGTGACTGGGCTCGACTACATAGGACCCTACCACTAGTGAGTAGCCTAATAAGGGTTCGCATTTGCGGGAGCATCTTTGGGAAAGACTACAGCATCTGCATGTGAAAGGGCGAAGTAGGATTATTCAAATACAAGGACGTGTTATAACCCCGCCCAGGGAAGCAGCCCGAATAAGGTACGTGGAGTCGCTCAGTGCCTTAACATTTGATTATGTAGTAAACTCTCCCGGGTGGGAATGGAATTAAAGGTGTCTGATTTTGAGCGAGTTAGGGTCTCTGTGTTCTCTACGCCCAGCCTTATGGGGAGTAGTAGCCAGAACCTAACAAAAAGCATTATTAATATCATTGTGAATGGGAAAACGGCCTGAATAACGGCCTCCCATGCTCTAAAAAGTGTCCCTGAGCCCCACTGCAGGTCATGATGGGAGTGGTAGTTCGGTAAGCAAAGGTGAACGCTATCCAGAAGGAGAATCACACTACAAGTCCCAGAAGTCTTTGTGCCCCGAGCCTCCAAGCCACTCTCCCTCCCCTCGCGGCAGGTCCTGATTGGCTGTATCGGTGATTGGGCTCAACTACATAGGAACCCTACAGATCGCAATTGGACAACTGAGGGTTCGCCCCTGTTGGAGCACCTTCGGAAGAGAGTAGGACATCTGCATGTGACAACTCAGAGCGAGCTCATTCAAATCCAAGGACGCGTTATAACCCCGCCCAGGGTAACGGCCTGAACACAGTATATGGAGTCATTCAGTGACTTATTACTTGGTTGTATAGTAAACTCTCCCTAGTGTGAATAGGATTAAAGGTGCCCGATTCTGAGAGTTTGGGGTCTCTGTGTTCTCTACGCCCAACCTCATGGGGAGTGGTAGCAGGTAGTTATCAAAGAGCATACTTGCTATCATTGTGAATGAGAAAACGGCCTGAAAAACCTCCTCCTGCGCTACACAAAGTGGCCTCGTTTCCCCCCGCGGGAATGACGGGAGTGGTAGTTCGGTAGGCAGAGGTGAACGCTGTCAAGAACGAGCATAGCTGTCTAGAACGAGCATAGCACTACAACACCAAGAAGTCTTTGTGCTCTGAGACGCCAAGCCACACTCTCTCCCCTCGCCACAAGGCCTGATTGTTTGTGTCGGTGACTGGGCTCGACTAAATAGGAATCCTACGGCGATCTCGTGGACTAATGAGAGTTCGGTCGTCTTTGAGAATCTTCAGGACTGAGAAGCGAATATACATGTGACAGTTTGGAGCCAGCTCCTTCAAATGCAAGTACGTATTTTACTCCCGCCTGGTTAAGCGTATATGTGTGTATATTTCTACATATTTATTATTTTATTTATTTTATTAATGACGTGTGTGTATCTATAATTATATTTATTCATATTGTTTCTATTGATGCCTGTCTACTTGTTTTGTTTTGTTGTTTGCCTCCCCCTTCTAGACTGTGAGCTCGTTGTTTGGTAGGTATTGTCTCTGTTGCCGAATTGTACTTTCCCAGCGCTTAATACAGTGTTCTGCACACAGTAAGCGCTCAATAAATATGACTGAATGAATGAGTGGATGAATGAATGAATGAATTTATAAGTTGCCCAAACACAGTATATGGAGCCGCTCAGTGCCATGACACTTCGTTGTGTGATAAATTCTCCCGGAAGGAAATGGTATTAAATGTTCCTGATTTTGAACGAGTTTGGGATCTCCGTGTTCTCTACCCGAAGGCTCCCAGGGAGTAGTGGCAGTACTCAACAAATACCATAATTACTATCTTTATGAATGGGAAAAAGGCCTGACCAACCGCCTCCCGCACTCCACAAAGTGCCCGCGGGCCCCACCGCGGCGCATTACGGGTGTGGTAGTTTGGTAGGCAGAGGTGATCGCTATCAAGAATGACCTTCACACTGCAACTCCCAGAAGTCTTTGTGTCCCGAGCCGCCAAGCCCCTCTCACTCCCCTTGCAACAGAGCCTGATTAGCTATGCCGGTAACTGGGCACCACTACATAGGAACCCTACAGATAGTACGTAGACTGATAAGGGTTCCCTCTTGTGCGAGCATCTTCGGGAGAGACAAGGGAATCTGCATATGACTGCTTGGAGCTGACTCATTGAAATGCAAGGATGTGTCATAACCCCACCTGGGTTATGTCTCCCACTTCTAGACTGTGAGCCTGTTGTTGAGTAGGTACTGTCTCTATGTGTTGCCAACTTGCTCTTCCCAAGCGCTTAGTACAGTGCTCTGCGCACAATAAGCGCTCAATAAATACGATTGAATGAATGAATCAATGAACCCTGGCCGGGTAAGAGATCCCTCCACTCCGCCCTCTCGGTTTTATACTCCACGTTCAGCTGTGTCGGTCTCAGGGAGAGGTCCGGTGGAGCGGGATGACGGGAGGAAAATTGTCTCTTAGACCAATAAATCAATCGGTTCATTTAGATCAGTAAATCAATGGTATTTATTGAGCACCTACTGTATATGCAGCACAGTACGAAGTGCTTGGGAAAGTACCATATGACAGACTTCGTAGACACATTCCCTGCCCACAAGAAGCTTACGGTCTAGAGAGACAATCAATAAAAGAAATTTTTTGAGCTCTTACTATGTGCACAGCACTGTACTAAAACCATGGGCTAGGACAATAAAATAGGGTTGGTAAGCACACTCCCTTCCCACAGTGAGCTTAGGATCAAGAGGATACATGAACAGGTAATGAAATACCCTTCAAAAATAAATTTATTTCAGGAGGAAGCTGAGGAGAAGTAGTATGGCCTGATGGATAGAGCACCGGTTTCAGAATCGAAGGACCTGGGTTCTAATCCTGACTCCACCACTTGTCTACTATGTGACCTTGGGCAAATGACTTTACTTCTCTCGGCCCCAGTTCCCTCATCTCTAAAATGGAGATAAGACTGTGAGCCCCATGTGGGACAGGAACTGTGTCTAACCCGATTAGCCTGTCTCTCCCCAGTGCTTAGTTCAGTGCCTGGAACATGGTAAGTACTTATCAAATACTAGAGAATGGTTGGTGGAATGAAATCTACGAGTGTCTCCCTATTCATGGGGCCTGTCCAAAGGAACAGTTTTTTGGAGCAGGGAATGGGCACTGTATGACCTCCCAGCACTCTACTTTCCCCTGTGGTTGCGAGTATCGCAGAAGCCATTTTAGGTCTTGTACAAGATCCACCCTAAGATGCAACTAGGGGTGGACATTTTGGAGTAGTAGTAATCTATCATCCCCTCGGAGGGTCGCATCTGGGGAGTTTCCAGCTCTCTACCATTCTCGACTACTGGAGGGAAGGTTAAGCAGAGGCATTTCCATTCCTAGTTTGGGCAGTTGCTAGCGAATGGCAGGCAATCTGCTGCAGGTCAAAACGCACCTGTGCTGGGCAGCAGCGGCACGGGGGAGAGTCAAGGGTGTAGACTAGGTTACTGCACGGAAGGAGGCAATCGTAAACCACTTCCGTTTTTTTACCAAGAAAGCTCTATCGATACGTCACCAGAACTAGATGGAAGTGGGGCGTTCTGGGAGAGATGTGTCCATGGCATCGCTATGGATTAGAGACGACTCGATAGCATAAGACAGAAAGTAATCAGTCAATTAATCCTTTCGATTGAAGGCTTACTATGTGGAGAGCACTGTACTAAAATCATGGGAGAGTACAGTATAACAGCGTTGGTAGACATATTCCCCGCCCACAGTGAGCTACAGTTTAGAGGTTGAGACAGATTAATATAAATAAATAACTAAATATCAGATATGGACATAAGTGCTACGGGGAAGAAGGTGGAGTGAAAAAAGGGTGCAAATCCAAGTGCACAAACGACACAGAAGGGAGTGAGAGAAGAAGGCGTAGTCGGAGAAGGCCTTCTGGAAGAGATGTACCTTCAGTATGGCTTTGAAAATGGGAAGAGTCATTGTCTGTTGGACAGGAAGAGAGAGAGCGTTCCAGACCAGAGGCAGGACGCAGGCGAGTCGTCGACAGTGAGGTAGACAAGATGGAGGTACACTGAGTAGTCTGGAAATATAGTAGGACAACAGGGTGGTGAGGTAGGAGAGGCAACTTAATGTGGAAAGGTTTATTTGACTCTTGGTAAATGCGTCTTAGCTCAAGGTTTTCCTCAGAGCCATCCCCACACACCCAACACTTTCCGCAGGGTGGCCTACATAACCCTGTTTGTCAGGACCATCCTCTCATGCTCATCCCCCTCCTCATGGCGGCCTTCATGTGTCCCTGTTCCTCAGAACTATCCCCTCACAGCCAGCCCCTTCCCCAAGGTGGCCTGCAAGTCCCTGCTTCTCTGAGCAATCCTCTCACCCCCAATCCCCTCCCCATGGACGCCTTCATCTGTCCCATTTCCTCAGAACCATCCTGTCACACCCAGAAACCTCCCCGTGGCGGCCATCATGTCGTCGTTCCTCAAGCTGTAGATGAGAGGGTTCAGGACGGGGGACACCAGAGAGTACACCACGGACACCAGTAGGTCCAGCGATCAGGGGGAGTCTGACACGGGTTTGAGGTAGGCGAATCTTCCAGTCGAGAGATAAAGGGTGACGACAGTGAGGTGGGGCAAGCAGGTGGAGAAGGCTTTAGCCCGACTCTCGGTGGACGGGAACCTCAGCACGGCCGAGAAGATGCGGATGTAGGAGATGACGTTGGAGAAGAAGGAGATGAAAGCCGATAGCCACAGTCACGCTGATGCCAAAGACAACGTGTGTTTCCAAACAGGAGATCTTCAGTAAGGAGGGGACTTCACAGAAAAACTGCTGGATCATGCTGGACTCACAGAAGCTTACTGTGAACGTCCTGGCAGAGTACATCACCCCGAAAATCCCCCCGCTTAGCCAGGAGATGGCGAACATTTTCCCATAGCCCTCTCTTTTCATGACTACGATGTAGTGCAGGGGCCGCCAAATGGCGGCTTAGCGGTTGTAGGACATTACCGCGAGGACGATCACGTCTGAAGCAGCACACAGAACCACCAAAAAGACCTGAGCCATACAACTTCTGAAATAGAGGGATCTGTTGTTGATCAGGGAATTGAGGATGGATTTGGGGACGGTGATGGAGATGTAGCAGGGGTCGAGGATGGACAGGTTACTGAGGAAGAAGTATATGGGGGTGTGGACGTGCCGGTCTAGAGTGGTGAAGGCGACAATGAGGAGATTCCCCGTCAGGGCCGCCAGGTAGACCAGGAGGAACAGCAGCTCTCGGACTTCCGAGAAACCCAGCAGGAGGAATTCTGTCACAACTGTGTGATTGTCCATGTGATATGAGGACTGCCTTGGGGTACCAGAAAACATTTGAGTAACACTCCGAGAAAAACAAAGGAATAGTGAAATTGTTAGGTTGCATCGTACCTCTCCGATTCCTCTTTCTTCTGCCTCTGTCCTGGAATGTAAACAAGCACTCAACCGATTTATTCTCCCGGGAACTTTCCCTGCTCTTAAATGTTTCTGGAAATTGAGATACTGCAACTCCTCTTAGGTATCTAGTCACACTAGCCTATCTGCCCTGGAACGCCCTCTCCCTTAATATCTCACAGACCACCACTCTCCTCTCCCAAATAAACATAAAGGTAAACACGAAGTGGAAGGGTGATTTAAGACAGGCAGACCCAGAGAAACAGATATAGGGAGAGAGAAGCACAGAGACCAAACAAAATTCAAGGAGACACCAAGACCAAGAGGCAAAATTTTAATTATAGCTCTACTACCAGCTTGCAGTGTGACCTGTTGTGAGACCTTGGGCCAGGCACATAACTTCTCTGGCTTCAGGTCCTTCATTTGCAAATAGTGATTAATTACCTTTTCTCCCTGCTACATAAACTCTCCCATGTGGGAGAGGGTCTAAGTCCAATCTGCCCATTCTGTTTATTAGAGAAGTAGCATGGCTTAGTGGAAAGAGCGCAGGCTTGGGAGTAAGAAGATGTGGGTTCTAATCCTGCCTCTGCCACCTGTCTGCTGTGTGATCTTAGGCAAGCCACTTAACCTCTCTGTTCCTCAGTTACCTCATCTGTAAAATGGGGATTAAGACTGTGAGTCCCACGTGGGACAACCTGATTAACCTAAATCTACCCCAGTGCTTAGGACAGTGCTTGGCATATAGTAAGCGCTTAATAAATGTCATTATTATTATTATTATTATCTTGTATCTCCCCCAGGGAATAGAGCAGTACTAGGCAGGTACTAAGTGCTTAACAAGTGTCAGATAAAAAAAAATACCGGTTCTCCATTCTACTTGGAATGTGAGCTCCATGTGGGACATGGGCTATGTCCAATCTTATATCACCTCCATCACTTAGAACAGTTCCAGCGTTCAGTACAGTGCCTGGAACATAGTATGCACATACTCAATACTATAATAATTATTATTGTTATTATTACAAGGTACACACTAAGGTCTTAACAAGTATCTATAAAAAATTCCTGTTCTCCCTCCAATTTAGACTGTGAGCCCCTTGTGTGACATGGACTCTGTTCAATCTTGTATGTAGCCCAGAGCCTAGACCTGTGGTTGGAATATAGTAAGTGCTTATCAAGCTAGAGGAAGACAAGGATCAGGCAGGAACTCACATAAACAATGAAACAGCTGAAGGTCACTGAAATGGATTTCCTAACACATGTTGGCACTTAATGGATGGAAACAGGCGATTTCTCATCACATTTCTCCTAGACTTAAAAGCTTCTCCTTTTTGCTGCTCAGCCCCTCCATCTCTAAATGTCAAGCTCGTTGTGGTCAGGGAACTTGTTTACCAACTCTGTGCAATTGCACTCTCCCAAGCGCTTAGTACAGAGTTCTGCATACAAGAAGCGTTCAGTAAATACCACTGATGTATTAATTAAAGTCTGTCTCCCCCTCCAGATTGTATGCTCACTGTGGCCAGGGAACTTATCTCCGAACTCTGTTATATTGTACTTTCTCGAGGGCTTAGATCCGTTTCCTGTACACAGTAAGCGCTCATTAAATCCCACTGACTGATTGCTGGTTGCACCCATCACTGTCTTGTTGAAGAGTTCCCGAAAGATGGTGTCTTTCACAATCTGTGCTCCTCTCGAGTGGCAATTTATAATCCTTCCCACGTGGCCGCTATTTTCCCTCTGGAGAAAGCAGGCCTCTTTTGTTCTGAGGGACCTCGTGACTGAAAGCCTCCAGAATCTACTGTGATTGAAAGAATGAATGAACGAATCATCCTGGCTTTGCCATGAGGATAATTAAGCTACTCTCAACCCCACAGCACTTCATATTTATAAATTACGAATTGTATGTCATAAATTATTTCTTTAGATTAATGCCTGTCTCCCTCTCTAAACGTTTCACTTCTTGTGGGTAGGGAAGGCGTCTACCAACTCTGTTATACTGCAATGAAAACAATCACAATAACAATGGCATTTGTTAAGCACTTACTATGTGCCAAGTACTGTACTAAGCGCTGGGGTGGATACAAGCAAATTGGGTTGGATGCAGTCCCTTTTCCATGTGGGACTCAGTCTCCATCCCCATTTTACAGAGGAGGGAACTGAGTCATAGAGAAGTGAAATGACATTCCCAAGGTTACACAGCTGACAGGTGGCAGAGACAGGATTAGAACCCATGACCCCAGGCCTGTGCTCTATCTACTATGCCATGCTGCTTCTCTGGCATACTGTACTCTCTCAAGGGTACAGTACTGTGCTGTACAATGCTCTGCACACAGTAAGAGCTCAGTAAACACCATTGATGGTGATGACTGATGATTGAGGGCCTTAGGTGGAGGAGGCTGGTATGATTTCTTTTTCCCAGTACCGTTTTCTCATAGATTCTAAAATGTCTTCTCAGAGGCTACTTTTCTGTCATCTGGAATCATTTTTGTGATCCTGTCTCTTTCTGATTCCTTCCTTACGATCTAGAATTCCCCCTTAACCGACTCTTTCCTCTGTCTGTGTTTTTGACCTCTTATTCACTGAAGATAATAATAATAATAATAATAATAATAATAATAATAGTGGCATTTTTTAAGCACTTACTATGTACCAAGCACTCTATAAGATTCAAACTAATCAGTTTGGACGATAGCCACTGTCTCACATGGGGCTCACAATCTTCACCCCATTTTACAGATGAGGAAACTGTACCACAGAGAAGTGACTCGAACAAGGTCACAGAGCAGACAAGTGGTGGAGACGGGATTAGAACCCAGGTCCTCTGACTCCCAGGCCCGGGGTCTTTATGCTGGCTATTCTGCTTCTCTGTTTGGTAAGCACTACCAGAGCACTGTTCTAAGCCCTTGGAGAAAACACTAGGATATCTCAAGGGGCTTGCAATCTTATGGGGCAGACAGACATTCAAGTGAATTACAGACGGGAAGCAACAGAGTTGGACATAATCCTTATGGGACTGAGGTAGGATAAGTATCCAAGTCCTTGGGGGTAAGGACCTAAGAGTCCAGGCAACCCAGAAGGAACGATGAATAAAAAGGGTGCGTGGAGGCAGGGAAACCCACGTACCCCAATTACCCCAAGTACTACATTGCAATATTCCAAAGCACTGGGAATCAATTCTGGGAGATCAGATGGGTTCTAGGGAGAAGGAGGCTAGCCACATAATGTTAAAATATTGCACAGAAAGTCATCCGGGACCATGTTAGCCAATCAATCAATCAGTGGTATTTATTGAGTGTTTACCGTGTGTAGAACGCTGTATTAAGTGCTTGGGACAGTGCAATATAACAGAGTCAGTAGACGCGCTTCCTGCCCACAGTGAGCTTATGGACTAGTTGGGGGAACAGAAATGAATATAAATAAATAAATTATGGATATGGACATCATTGCTGTGGTGCTGAGGGAGGGGAGAATAAAGGGAGCAAATCCAAGTGTAAGGGTGATACGGACGGGAGAGGAGATGAGGGCTTGGTCAGGGAAGACATCTTGGAAGAGATGTGCCTTCAATAAGGCTGTAAAGGTGGGGCGTGTTATCTGTAGTGAACATAAGATGGATCAGCTGAAAACCGAATGTCTTATGATTCTGGATAAATAGCAGTTTAGTCAGGGAAGGATTTGGAATCTGGGAGGTCAAGGGAAGGGAGATGGGCATAGTGGAGTGGTCAAGACTGTAAGCTCCTTGTGGGAGGCGAACGTCTCTGCCAATTCTGTTGTGTTGGCCTCTCCCAAACGCTTACTGTAGTGCACTGCACAGAGTAAGCGCTCAATAAATACCGCCGATTGATCACCAGGGAAGGAGAAATGACAACACTTAGTACAGTGCAGTTCACAACCAGGGGGTTTAGAAACATTTTGGGGGCAAATGACAGGTTAAAAAGAGGGGATCCTTATTCTGGAGGAATGTATGCCTCTGTAGGACCCTCCCCAGGGAGGTCTTCAAGTCCCGGTTCCTCAGGATGTCGATGAGGGGGTTCAGGGCGGGGGGCACCGTGGGGGAGAACACGGATACCAGCAGGTATAGGGTCGAGGGGGAGTCAGACATGGGATTGAGGTAGGCGAGAGGAAGATGGTGACGACGACGAGGTGGGGCAGGCAGGTGGAGAAGGCTTTGGCCTGGCCCTCGGCAGCCGGCATCCTCAGCACGGCCTGGAAGATGAACACGTACGAGACCACGATGGGAATGAAGGAGATGAAAGCCAAGCTAAATGCCCTGGCTACACTGACGTCGACGACAACGTGCGTTTCAGAACAGGAGATCTTCAGTAAGGAAGGGATGTCGCAGAAGAACTGCTGCATCAAGGTAGAGCCACAGAAGCTCAATGTTAATGTCCTGGCTGTGTACATCTTCCCGAACAGGCCCCCGCTGAACCACGAGGCGGTGGCCATCTTCCCACAGGCCCCTCGGTCCATGATGACCTCGTAGCGCAAGGGGCGGCAGATGGCAGCGTAGCGGTCATAGAATATGGCCGTGAGCAGGCACAACTCTGAGAAAGCAAACGAAATCACTAAAACGACCTGAGCCACACAGCCCCATAGAGAGATGGCTCTGCCATTGATCAGGGAGATGTGGATGGACTTGGGGATGGTGATGTAGATGAGGCAAAGGTCGAGAACGAACAGGTTCCTGAGGAAGAAGTACATGGGGTTGTGGAGGCACCTGTCGAGGGTGGTGACGGCTACGATGAGTAAGCACTCGATTGATTGATTGATTGATTGATAATAATCCCTTTACACATGCTAAAAACAAAGAGCCAATCTCCATGGCCACCATTCCCTGTAGACAGCTGGCATTATGATCCTCTCGGGCATGGTGGTCCTGGATCTTGAGGTCTCAGCAACTGGCTGTACATCTTTCGCCGTGGGAGACTCCACGGTCACCAGTAGTTCCCAAGTGAATGACCCCAAGGAGTGGGGCTAGAAGGGCCTTTGATCTCAGGGAGAAGAAGGTTCTACTGCCATTTTAGAGGCATTTTCCCTCTATCATACTCCTCGGGGTGGTCTTCGTGTCTCGGTTCCTTAGGCTGTAGATAAGGGGGTTCAGGGTTGGGGGGCACCACGGTGTAGAACACGGACACCCAGTAGGTCCAGGGCCGAGGGCGAGTCAGACACGGGCTTGAGGTAGGCGAAGGTTCTGTTCACTACGAATAAAGACACGATGACGAGGTGGGGCAGGCAGGTGCAGAAGGCACTGGCTCTCGGAGGGCGGCATCCTCAGCACGGCCCGGAAGATGCGCACGCACGAGACGATGATGAGAATGAAGGATATGTAAGCCAAGATGAATGTAGTGTCCACGCTGACATCGATGACAACGTGCGTTTCGGAACAGGAGATCTTCTTAAGGAAGGGATGTCGCCGACTAACTGTTGGATCAGGTTAGAGCCACAGAAGCTTAGTGTTAATGTCCAGGCTGGGAACATCGCCCCGAACAGGCCCCCACTGAGCCAGGAGGAGGCCCTCCGTCCATTATGACCTTGTAGCGCAGGGCGCGGCAGATGGCGGCATAGGGGTCGTAGGACATTGCCGTGAGGAGGGACAGCGCCGAGATAGCAAACAAAATCACAAAAAAGACCTGAGCTACCCAGCCCCATAGGTAGATGGCTCTGCCATTGATCAGGGAGTCGTGGGTGGATTTTGGGACAGTGTAGGAGATGAGGTAGAGGACGGACACGCTCCTGAGGAAGAAGTACATGTGGGTGTGGAGGCTCTGGTCGAGGGTGGTGATGGCGACAATGAGGAGATTCCCCATCAAGGCTGCCAGGTAAACGAGTAGGAACAGCGAGGCCTGAGGCAGCTGCAGCTCCCGGACCTCCGAGGATCCCAAGAGTAGGAAGTCCATCACCATAGTGGTCTTGGTCATTTTCACGGAAAATCTGTGGATTTCCCTTGGAGGCACAGAAATTGATTCTGTTATTCATAGCCTGAAAGGCAGTCTACTAGACAATCAATCACCGGCATTTATTAAGCACTTACTGTGTGCAGAGCACTGTACTAAGCGTTTGGGAGGACAAGGTTGGTAGATTCATTCCCTGCCCACATGAGCTTACAGTCTAGAGAGGAAGACTGGCATTAATATCAATCAGTAAGTGATGGAAATGCACATAAGTGCTCTGGGGCTTAGAGTGGGGTGGATAATTGATCAATATTGAATTCCTCCTGTGTGCAGAGCACTGTATTAAGCGCTTGGGAAGATACAGTAGACCAGAGTTGGTAGAACCAGTCCCTGCCAGCAATGAGTTTCCAAGCTATTCTAACCTCAGTTTCATTGTCCTTTGACCTACTCTTGGGATCCTGGCATCTTAGTCTCGACCGGTTTCAACTAGAGGTTAGCAGCGTGGATTAATGGAAAGAGTCCGGGCTTGGGAGTCAGAGGACGTGGGTTCAAATCCCGGCTCTGCCACTTATGTGCTGTGTGACTTGGGCAAGCCACTTAACTTGTCTGTGCCTCAGTGACTGCATCTGTAAAATGGGGTTGAAGACTGTGAGCCCCACGTGGGATACGCTGACTACCTTGTATCTACCCCAGCGCTTAGAATAATGTTTGACATATAGTAAGTGCTTAAGAAATACAGCAATTATTGCTAATCCACGCCTCCCAATTCAGAGAATTTTCTTCTTTGGACAGCCAGTGTCTTTTCCCCAGCGACTGGTTTGCCACCCACATCCCACATCTGGCCGCTCCTCTCATATGTAGCCTACTCCTTCCATCTTCTCTGCCTTCTTGCCTTTTTATCTAGCCCTTCTTTACAACCTGGACTTGTATTCTGTGTCTTCCATTCTGGTCTGTGATTAGGATGTAGCATAACCTAAATGGAAAGCTCACGGACCTGCATTCTAATCCCAGCTCCACCACCTACCCTTTTTTGGTGATATTTGTTAAGAGGTGCCAGGCAGTATACTAAGTGCGGGGATAGATACATGATAATCGGGTTGGACACAGTCCATGTTCCACATGGGGGTCACAGTCTTAATCCCCATGTTACAGATGAGGTAATTGAGGCAGAGAGAAGTGAAGTGATTTGCTCAAAGTCGCATAGCAAATAAGAGGTGGAGCCGGAATTAGAACCCATGTCCTCTGGCTTCCAGGCCTGTGGCCTTTCCCCTAGGCCACACTACTTTTCAGCTGCTTCTCACACATGGACATATTCTTATACTCTGATGCTTACCCTATCTGTAATTCCTTTTAATATCTATTTCTCACTAGACTAAGTTTCTTGAGGGCTGACATTGTGTCTACCCATTCTGTTGTGCTGGACTCTCCCAAGCAAATAATACAGCGCTCTGCACACAGTCAGTTGTAAGTTCCGTGGGGGCGTAGATCGTGTCTATCAACTCAAATGTATCAGTACAGTTCTCTGCACCCAGTAAATGCTCCACAAGTACAATGGATGGATTGAGTGATTGACTTTGATTCACCAGGGCAGTCCAGGGTTGGGGATGCTGAGTTCCTCCTCATCGTCTCCTCATGCGGGTTTGTGGCCGGGACAGGAAACAGTGTGGCATAAAACTAGTGTTCCGGGCTCCTCGGAGACAGTAGCCACTGTTCTGGGTGGGACGGGAAGAGGGGGTTCCCCTGAGATGAACAGCCCCGGGCTCATCCCGAGAGACTCGTTATCTGGGAGACTCAGGAGTCCACAGGTGACGTTATCTCCGAAGTTCAGCAGGGCTTATATTGTTCCATTAATGTTACCTCTCTCACCCGCGAGAATGTCCATGGTCACAAATTCACTCAATCGTCTTTGGCGCGTGTGAAGTACTGTAGTAAGCGCTTAGGGGAGTAGAATACAAAAAACAGACATATTCACCGTTCACAATGAATTTAAAATGTACAGATATTCAGATAGCGAATGAGACTCTGACAAACTGAATAGTTATATGACCCTCCTCTGAGCTCTTACTCTCTCCACCTTTAGAGATTTATTAAGAGCACGTCTGCTCAGGAGCCCTTCTCCGATTAAGCCTCCATTTCCTCTTCTACTCCTTTCTTTGTTGCCCTTGAACTTGGGTTTGCGCCCTTTATTCACTCCGCTCTTACCCCCCTGCACTTATGTTCGATCTGTAACTTATTTATTTTTAGTAATGGCTGCCTTCCCCTCTAGATGGCAAACTTGTTGTGGGCAGGGAATGTCTGTTCATTGTTGTACTGTACTCTTCCAAGCGCTTAGTGCAGTGCTCTGCACGCAGTAAGTGATTAATAAATACGATTGATTGATTGGTAATAAGAACATTACAAATGCTACAGACAAATAGCCAATATCCACAGCCACTACTGTCTGTAGACGGCTGACATTTTAATCAATTCAGGCATGGAGGACCTTGAGCTTGAGGTCTCAGTAACCAGGCCAGCCATATTTCCCCACAGGGGACTCCTGTGGGACCGATGGCAAGGGGTAGGGACCCGCCGTTATTAGGGCTAGAAAGGTGTTCTGCCGCCATTTTAGAGGCATTTCCCCAATATCATTCTCCTCAAGGCGGCCTTCATGTTCCGGTTCCTCAGGCTGTAGATGAGGGGGTTCAGGACGGGGGGCACCACGGTGTAGAACACGGGCACCAGCAGGTCCAGGGTCGAGGGGAAGTCAGACACGGGCTTGAGGTAGGCAAAGGCGCCATTTCCTACGAATAAAGTCATGACGGTGAGACGGGGCAGGCAGGTGGAGAAGTCTTTGACCCGGCCCTCGGTGGCCGGTCACCTCAGCACGGCCCGGAAGATATACACGTAGGAGACGACGATGGCGAGGAAATAACCGAAGGTGAGGCCGACTGAGACGGTTTTTGTCACAAATTCCTGGAGATTTCCACTGGGCCCCACGAGACCAATAAGCTGAGGGATGTCACAGAAGAACTGGGGGAGGACGTTGGACCTCCAGAATGGGACGGAAAATGTGGAGATGATGTGCATCATGGTGCTCAGTATGCCAAAGAGCCACGAGGCAGCCGCCATCTTCCTACAGACCCCATCATCCATGATGACCCCATAGCGCAGGGGGAGGCAGATGGCCACGCAGCTGTCGAAGGACATCGTTGTAAGCAGGGGAGTCTCTGCACAGGCACAGAGTACGAACACAAACACTTGGAAAGCACAGCCCAGGGAGGAGATTTCTCTACGGTCGGTCAGGGAGTTGTGGATGGACTTAGGGACGGTGTCTGAGATGAGGCAGAGGTCGAGGACGGACAGGTTCCTGAGGAAGAAGTACATGGAGGTGTGGAGGCGATGGTCGAGGACTGTGATAGCTACAATGAGGAGATTCCCCGCCAGGGCCGCCAGGTAGACCAGAAGGAAAAGCGTGGCATAGACAAGCTGCAGCTACCGGACCTCCAAGAAACCCAGCAGGAGGAATTCTGAAACCCACGTGAGATTGGCCATTTCCTTCTGGAAGATAAATCAATCAATCAATCAATCGTATTTATTGAGCGCTTACTGTGTGCACAGCACTGTAATAAGCGCTTGGGAAGTACAAGTTGACAACATCTAAAGACAGCCCCTACACAACAGTGGGCTCACAGTCTAAAAGGGGGAGAAGAGAACAAAACCAAACATACTAACAAAATAAATAAATGGAATAGATATGAACAAGTAAAATAAATGAATAAATAAATAGAGTAATAAATATGTACAAACATATATACATATATACAGGTGCTGTGGGGAAGGGAAGGAGGTACGATGGGGGGAATGGAGAGGGGGAAGAGGGAGAGAGGAAGGAAGAGGCTCAGTATGGGAAGGCCTCCTGGAGGAGGTGAGCTCTCAGTAGGGCCTTGAAGGGAGGAAGAGTAGGTGCGAATGAAGTTGTCGTTAATGTAACTTGGTGATAACAAGGGCCTTTTTTTCCGGGGTGGCGGGGGGGAGTCAGTCAGGACCGGACTGGGGATGGGGGTTGGGGGGCACTATAAGGAAGGTCGCTTAAGTGGGTGGGGGTGGAAGCAGGGGGGCGTCTATGGCGGCGCTCGGAGGAGAGGAGCCTTCCGGGAGCAGCGGGGGCCACGCGGTGTGATGGCGGGCGGGCCTCTCGGGAACGGAGTCCCGGGCATCTATGGCGGGCCTCTCTGGCGCTCTGAGGAGAGGATCCTTCCGGGAGCAGCGGGGTCCATGAGGTGTGATGGCGGGCGGGCCTCTCGGGAACGGAGTCCCGGGCGTCTATGGGGGCGCTCTGAGGAGAGGATCATTCCTGGAGCAGCGGGGGCCACGCGGTGTGATGGCGGGCGGGCGGGCCTCTAAGGAACGGAGTCCCGGGCGTCTATGGCGGCGCTCTGAGGAGAGGATCCTTCCAGGAGCAGCGGGGGCCGCGCGGTGTGATGGCAGAAGGGCCTCTCGGGAACGGAGTCCCGGGCGTCTATGGCGTCGCGCTCTGAGGAGAGGATCCTTCCGTCAGCAGCAAGGCCGAGCGGTGTGATGGCGGGTGGGCCTCTCGGAAACGGAGTCCCGGGCGTCTGTGGCGGCGCTCTGAGAAGAGGATCCTTCCGCGAGCAGCGGGGGCCAC
Source organism: Tachyglossus aculeatus (assembly GCF_015852505.1). NCBI lineage: Eukaryota > Metazoa > Chordata > Mammalia > Monotremata > Tachyglossidae > Tachyglossus > Tachyglossus aculeatus. The sequence continues at coordinate 4,305 of NW_024044853.1, read as the reverse complement.
GCGGTGTGATGGCGGGCGGGCCTCTCGGGAACGGCGTCCCGGGCGTCTATGGCGGTGCGCTCTGAGGAAAGGAGCCTTTCGGCAGCAGCAAGGCCGCGCCGTGTGATGGAGGGCGGGCCTCTCGAGAACGGAGTCCTGGGCGTCTGGTTTTATCCACCCTGATAGGATGAGAGGGCAGTAAAAAACTGAGAAGCAAAGTAGGATTCTTTTTCAAGTAATATCCAGGTCTTTGTAGGCATTGACACATTATTTATTGCTTCCCTTCTTACCTCGGAAGGTAAGAATGCCTTCTGAGGTACTAGGTAATTCCTAACATTTCCTCACCTAGGCTTGGGAGTCACTGGTCGTGGGTTCTAATCCCGGCTCTGCCACCTATCAGCTGTGTGACTTTGGGCAAATCACTTAACTTCAATGGGCCTCAGTTATCTCATCTGTAAAATGGATGTTAAGATTGTGAGCTCCACATGGGACAAGCCTATTACCTTGTATCTACCCCAGCGCTTAGAATAGTGCTTGGCACATAATAGGCGCTTAACAAATACCTCCTCTCTGATCTCCTATCCTCCTGTCTCTCCCCGCTTCAGTGTACACTTCATTCTGCTGCCCGGATTAGTGGCTCAGTGGAATAAGCCCGGGTTTAAGAGTCAGAGGTCATGGGTTCCAATACCGGACCCGCCACATAATAATAATATAATAACGATGGCATTTATTAAGCGCTTACTATGTGCAAAGCACTGTTCTAAACGCTGGGGAGGTTACAAGGTGATCAGGTTGTCCCACAGGGGGCTCACAGTCTTCATACCCATTTTACAGATGAGGGAACTGAGGCCCGGAGAAGTTAAGTGACTTGCCCAAATTCACACAGATGACAATTGGCGGAGCCACGCTGCTTCACATGTCTGCTGTGTGACCTTGGACAAGTCACTTAGTTTCTCTGAGCCTCAGTTAACTCATCTGTAAAATCGGGACTAAGACTGTGAGCCCCACAGGGGACAACTTGATCATCTTGTATAGCCTCAGTGCTTAGAAAAGTTCTTCGCACATAGTAATTGCTTAGTAAATGCCATTATTATTATTATTATTTGTACGTGCATGTCCCTCCCCTCCTAAAAAATCTCCAGTGGTTGCCTGTCAACCTACGAATCAGGCAAAACTCCTCACTCTCACCTTTAAAGCTCTCCATCCCCTCGGTCCCTCCTACCTCACCTCGATTCCCTCTTTCTCCAGCCCAGCCCGCACCCTCCGCTCCTCTGCCGCCACTCACCTCCTCACTTGGCTTCGTTCTCGCCTGTCCCACCGTCATTCATTCATTCATTCATTCAATCATATTTTTTGAGCGCTTACTGTGTGTAGAGCACTGTACTAAGCGCTTGGGAAGTGCAAGTTGGCAACATATAGAAACGGTCCCTATCCAACAATGGGCTCACAGTCTAGAAGCGGGAGACAGACAACAAGACAAAACATGTAGACAGGTGTCAAGTCATCAGAATAAATAGAAATAAAGCTAGATGTACATCATTAACACAATAAATGGAATAGTAAATACGTACAAGTAAAATAAACAGAGTAATATATCTGTACAAACATATATACAGGTGCTGTGGGGAGGGAGAGGAGGTAGGACGGGGGGGGATGGGGAGGGGGAGAGGAAAAAGGGGACTCAGTCTGGGAAGGTATCCTGGAGGAGGTGAGCTCTCAGTAGGGCTTTGAAGGGAGGAAGAGAGCTAGCTTAGTGATGTGCGGAGGGAGGGCATTCCAGGCCAGGGGGAGGACGTGGGCCGGGGGTCGACGGCGGGACAGGCGAGAACGAGGTACAGTGAGGAGATTAGCGGCAGAGGAGCGGAGAGTGTGGGCTGGGATGCAGAAGGAGAGAAGGGAGGTGAGGTAGGAGAGGGTGAGGTCATGGAAAGCTTTGAAGCCGAGAGGGAGGAGTTTTTGCTTGATACGTAGGTTGACTGATAGCCACTGGAGATTTTTTAGAAGGGGAGTAACATGCCCAGAGCGGTTCTGCTCAGAGTTGATCCGGGCAGCAGCGTGAAGTATAGACTGAAGTGGGGAGAGACAGGAGGATGGGAGATCAGAGAGGAGGCTGATGCAATAATCCAGTCGGGATAGGATGAGAGATTGAGCCAGCAAAGTAGCGATTTGGAGGGAGAGGAAAGGGCAGATCTTGGCGATGTTGTGGAGGTGAGACCGGCAGGTTTTGGTGACGGATTGGATATGAGGGGTGAAGGAGAGAGCTGAGTCGAAGATGACACGAAGGTTGTGGGCTTGTGAGACGGGAAGGATGGTAGTGCCATCTACAATAATGGTAAAGTCAGGGAGAGGGCAGGGTTTGGGATGGAAGACAAGGCGTTCGGTCTTGGACATATTGATTTTCAAAGGCGGGCAGACATGCAGATGGAGATTTCCTGAAGGCAGAAGGAGACCCAAGCCTGAAGGGATGGAGAGAGAGCAGGGGCAGAGATGTAGATTTGAGTGTCATCAGCGTAGAGATGATAGTTGAAGCCGTGGGAGCGAAAGAGTTCACCAAGGGAGTGAGTGTAGAGAACAAAGGGGACCAAGAACTGACCCTTGAGGAACCCCTACAGTTAGGGGATGGGAAGGGGAGGAGGAGCCCGCAAAGCAGACTGAGAATGAATAGCCGGAGAGATAAGAGGAGAACCAGGAGAGGACGGAGTCTGTGAAGCCGAGGTTGGCTAGCGTGTTGAGGAGAAGGGGGTGGTCCACAGTGTCGAAGGCAGCTGAGAAGTCGAGGAGGATTAGAATAGAGTAGGAACCATTGGACCTGGCAAGAAGGAGGTCATTGGTGACCTTTGAGAGGGCAGTTTTGGTGGAGTGTAGGGGACGGAAGTCAGATTGGAAGGGGTCAGGAGAGAGTTGGCATTGAGGAATTCGAGGCAGCGGGTGTAGACGACTCGTTCAAGGATTTTGGAAAGGAATGGTAGGAGGTAGATAGGGCGAAAACTGGAAGGGGAGGTGGGTCAAGGGAGGGTTTTATTTTAGGATGGGGGAGACGTGGGTATGTTTGAAGGCAGAGAGGAAGGAACCAGTGGAGAGTGAGCGATTGAAGATGGAAGTTCAGGAGGGGAGGAGGGAAGTGGTGAGAGATTCCATAAGATGAGAGGGAATGGGGTCAGAAGCAAAGGTGGCTGGTGTAGCACTTGAGTGGTGGGGAGGAGCTCTCAACTGAAGATACTGCTAGGAAGGATGGGAGAGTAGCGGAGAGTATTGAAACCAGGGTGGTTGGAGAAGGGGGAGGAGTGACTTTGGGGAGCTTAGACCTGATGCAGTTAATTTTCCTAATGAAGTAGGAGGCCAGATCGTTGGGGGTGAGTGATGGAGGAGGGGGTGGAACAGGGGCCCTGAAAAGGAAGTTAAATGTACGGAAGAGCTGACGGGGATGATGGGCATGGGCGTAAATAAGGGAGCAGAAATAGGTTTGCCTGGCAGAGGAGAGGACAGAGTTAAGGCAGGAAAGGATAAACTTGTAGTGAACAAGGTTGGCGTGGTATTTAGACATTCGCCAGCAGCGTTCAGCAGCTCGAGCATAAGAGCGAAGGAGACTGGCAGTGGCAGTGATCCAGGGCTCTGGGTTAGTGGTACGAGAGTGGCGAAGGGAAAGGGGAGCGAGCGAGTTGGGCTATTTAGAGAGGGTTGAGTTGAGAGCAGTAATCTGATCATCAAGATTGGGTAGAGAGGAAGGGAGGAGAGGTGGGGTGTGAGGCGCTCAGAAAGATGGATGGGGTCAAAAGAGCGGAGGTCTCTGTGAGGTAGTAACGTAGATTTACAGAGGAAAGGGAATGTGAGTGAGGAGGCAGGACCCTCCCGTTGCCTGGAATGCCCTCCCTCCACACAGCCGCCAACTATCTCTCTTTCCTTCGAAGCTCTACTGAGAGCTCACTTCCTCCAGGAAGTCTTCCCAGATTAAGGCCCCTTTTCCCTCTCCTCCTCCCCAACCTCCCCACCCCTTTCCCCTTCCCACAGCACTTGTATTTATTTGTACAGATTTCTTAATTTATGTTACTTGTACAAATTTAATACTCTATTTTATTAATGATATGCATATAGTTGTAATTCTATTTATTCTAACAGTTTTGACACCTTTCTACATGTTTTGTTTTGTTGTCTCTCTCCCCCTTCTAGACTGTGAGCCCGTTGTTGGGTAGGGACCGCCTCTATATGTTGCCGACTTGTGCTTCCCAAACGCTTAGTACAGTGCTCTGCACACAGTGAGCGCTCAGTAAATATGATTGAATGAATGAATCATTATCATTATTGTTATTATTATTAGAGGCCAACCTT